>NC_058130.1:378712815-378789569 GCF_016433145.1 Gracilinanus agilis
GAAGGAAGGAAGGACTTTGTCAACTTAATTATTGACTACTTAGCAGCCTCTCAATTACTTAAGAACTTATTGAAATGTAGTTAATGTTTAGTCTCTCTGCGCCTTGGTTTTCTCAACTGTATCAAATTGTCAATAAGGTCCCTTTTAACTCTAAAATTCTATGAAAGGAATGCTCGTGGAAATGTGCTTATATTTTAATTACAAGAGGCAGCTAGGTGGCTCAGTAGATTGAGAGTTAACCCTGGAGATGGGACATCTTGGGTTGAAATTTGACCTCAGACACTAACTGAATGACCCCGGGAAAGTCACTTAATCCTATTTGCCTAGCCTTTACTGCTCTTCTGCCTTGGAACCAATACAGAATAATCTGTATTGGTTCCAAGATGGAAGGTAAGGGTTTTAAAAAAGATTTTAATTACTTATCTTGAAAATTAAGGGAATTAACTTCACATATTGCCTCTTTCTCCACTTTATTATGCAGACAAAAATGTTTTTACATGTGAAAGGAGAACTTCAACTTGGAAGATTCCATATGCGAAATAGAGAATTTATGTTGAAAAATACTTTCCTGGATGACTTAAAAGCTCTGCCCACCAGCTATGAAAAGGGAGAATATTTTGGCTTCTTGGAAACCTATGGCACACATTACAGTAGCTCTGGGAATATAGGAGGAAAATATGAACTGATATATGTGTTGGACAAAGACGAAATGCAGAAGAAAGGTAGGCCAGCAGGTTACCAAAGCTACTTTCACTGACTCTTCCTCCCACCCCAATCCCCAACCCCACCAAATGTACAGAGCAAAGTTTATAGGAGAGAAATTCGACTATTTTGATTTTTCTGAAAGAGAAATTCTGCAATCATCAAATGAAGAATAAACTATCTCCTAAAGACTCTTCAGTTTGGTCATGGACCTCCCAATAGATCACTGAGAAAATCCTTCAAAGCATATGCAACCAAGACTTATTTAACATCTAGCCAGTAACTATACTGTTTCCAGAGGAATATAATTAGGAAGATGAAAGAAATTTTATAAAATCCGTAGTTTACTTAAGTTCTATTTTATTAAGTCACAGACTGGTTTGATTACATCCTCCTGGTTTCTTTCAAGTCCCAGCTAAAATCCCATCTTCTACAGGAAGCTTTTCTCAATCACTTTTTTGTTATTGTTGTTCAAATCCATACCTTCTGTCTTAGAATCAATAGTAAGTATCAGTTCCAAGGCAGAAGAGTGGTAAGGGCTGGGCAACTGGAGTTAAGTGACTTGCCCAGGGTCACACAACCAGAAAGTCTTGTGAACCTTGGGTGTCTCACCTCCACACCTGGCTCTCTATCCACTGAACCACCTCTCTCACAATCATTATATTTTTTTAACCCTTAACTTCTGGCTTAAAATCAATACTGTTTATTGGTTCTGGGGCGGAAGAGTAGTAAGGGCTAGGCAATGGGGATGAAGTGACCTGCCCAGGGGCACACACCTAGAAAGTATCTGAGGCCAGATTAGAACCTCCCACTCTCTCAATCCACTGAGCCACCCAGCTGCCCCCTCTTACAATCATTCTTAATTCTAATTTCTTTATTCTGTTAATTATTTTCCATTTAACCTCCAAATAGCTTGTTGCATATATTTGTTTTCTTGTTGTCTCCCACCTTGGTTTGTGAGGTCTATGAGGGAAAGGACTGTCTTTTGCTTTTCTTTGCATTCCTTTGCTTAGTACCCATTTTGTTTAGTCATTTCAGTCCAGTTGGATTCTTTGGGAGGCCATTCAGGTTTTTCTTGGAAAAGATAAAGGAGTGGTTTGCCATTTCCTTCTTCAGCTCATTTTGCAGATGGGGAAATTGAGGCAAACAGGGTTAAGTGACTTGCCCAAGGTGACACAGTTAGTAAGTTTCTGAGGCTAGATTCGAACTCAGGAGAACTGACTTCAGGCTCTGCACTTTGTCCATTGAGCCACCTAAGGCCTGACTTAATACATAGGAAGTATTTAATAATTGCTTACTGATTGAATGGATAACATATAGGATTATGAATTTTGTTCAATTTGGTTCAAATCAACAAATATTTTGAAGTGCTTTCTCTAAATAAGGTGGAATGCCAAACAAGAAACAAACTCAAAACCTCTCATGGCTTAAGTTCTATAGGCAGGATGCAATAGGTACATTGATGAGCAAATAATGCAGAATCCAGAAAGGAGAGTGACCTATAATTGAGCAGGAAAAAGAGACCGTGACAAGCTTTACGAGACAAAGAGAAAATTTATATTTGATGCAAAAAGGAATAGGATGGCACTGGAGTTTATTTAGTTTGGTTTGGGCTGGGGGTTGGGTGACATGGTCAGAAATGCACTTTTGGAAAAAACACGTTAGCAGTCTTGTAGAGAAAGGATGGATTGTTGTGGGAAGAGATAATTCAAGGAAAAAAACAATTAGGAGGTTATTGTAATAATCCAGATGAGTAGTGATAAGAATCTGAAAAAGAGTGGTGGCTGTGTGAGCAGAGAGAAGACAGCTGCAAGGGGTGTTGTGGAGGCAGAACCAGAAAGATGTGGCAACTGAGAGCTAACTAGGGTGAAGGAGAGTGAGGAGTCGAAGATGACAAGAGGCTGAATTTGGATGACTGGAAAGATAGTGGAATCCTCATAATAAGAAAAAGAAATAAGAAAATTTGGAAGAAGGGTGGGCTTGGGAACAAAGATAATGAATTCTGTCTTAGAACATGCAATTTAAAATAAACATAGGCTGGATATGCCAATGGAGATGCCATTTCCTTTCTCTAGGGCTCAGATTCCTCTTGTATAAAAGAAGATCTAAATGGCCTAGATATAATTGGGTCATAACATTTCCTATGAAGTTATGATTCATGTGATTTTTTCCTATGAAATCTTATGAAAAAGGATCAGAGGATATCGAGCTGGAAGGGATCTTAGAGGTCATCAAAATCAACATGATTCATTTTGCAGATAAAGAAACTGAAGCCCAAAGAGGTCACTCTTCACAGTCACAGCATCACCCAGTTAGTAAGTGCCTGATTCAGAATCTGAATGCCAATCTTCTGGCCCCTAGGTTTAGTGCTTTAAGCATACTATGCTGACTCTCTCCTGTGTTCCCCCCTCTAAATACACAAAGTATATTTTGTACCCATGCTGCCATGCCCATGGTCCAGGACATCTTGCCTCTACCATTCTCTCTTCAATCCTAATCCAATGCCTTTTCTATCTAGGAATGGCTAAACAGGGTGTGCTATTCACCATTAAAGTTGGCAGGTGACAAAATTCTATTAGATAACACTGAGTGATACTAATAAGAGAAGGTGCAGAAAGACAGCCACTGTGCCTTTATCGTGAGCAATGACTCCTCAGAAACAAAATAAAATAAACCTCCCCCCCGCTCAAGTAACAAAGTGAATATTTATTAGAATTTAATTTAATGTATACATCCTTCAGAAATTTTCAAATGAATTCCCTTTTTTAGGTCTTCAAATAGGAGATGTGCGGAAATGCCTTGGATACGATTTGGATTTGTCTTACCAAACTGCAGTTGATTTCCAAGCCAACATAAAAGGTTCTGATTGTTCGGCAGTAAACTGGAAGCGTTTAGGTAAGTATGTCTCTCTTCAGGCCTCTGTGTGCTATCTTTTTCTGCCTCCTTTCTCTGAGAATCTTTAAGAATTTCCTACTACCTTTTCTTCCCTTGTAATATTTTCATACATTTGGAACTGGGTCAGGATGTCTATCTTTTGATTTGCAACAAAACAGAACCTCTTAAAAGGGAAATACTTTGTATGGGTTCTGGCTGGAAATCAGTACCAGAGCAGAAGAGAGGAAGTAAGCCTTTATTAAGTACCTCCTCCTACTCTATGCCAGGTACCATGCCAAGTGCTTTACAGATATTATCTTATTTGATCCTTACAACTCTGGGAGGTTGGTGTATTATCTCCATTTTTCAGACAAGGAAACTGGAGTAGAGGTTATGATTTGCCCATGATTACCCAGCTAATAAAGACCTAAGGCAAAATTTGAACTCAGATCTTCCTGACTCCAGGACCAGTTCTCAATCATTTCAATGTGCTGTGGATAGAGACAAGTGCTTATGGTGATATGGTGACATCCTAGGTTTGTTCCAACTTAGTCCATTCATTTTTGTAAGTTCTCTCTACCGCTCTGGCTAGTCTTAGGATGTACTCTGTACTTTCTCCCTAGCCCCATGTGCCTAGAGCTTTCACCTAAGCTCTGAGAGGGCAGGAACTGTTCTTGCTATTTATCCTCAGAATTTATCCAAGGTGTCTGGCACATGAATATTGTGGTTTGACTGCTTGTTGGTTTGGGATCCCTTCCCATCATCAATCAAAATGTACTTATCCCAAACCCTCCATGCCCAGGACTTTTTCTTCTAACCTTTTTGAGACTACCCCCATATCCAACCTCATCTGTCCCAAATCCAATTCCTTCATCACCCTATTCTCCATTCAGCTCATCTGACAACAAAATGGAGTTGAGATATTAATGATTGCTAATGATTTCTTGCGTCACACCTTGCAGATAATATTTTCACTTTAATAGTACTTTTGGATGCTTTAATCCAAGGGAGTGAATAAAGTAGGAATTTCTAGGCTGGTGGGGAAGATATTTTAGCAGGTAGGGTTTCTAGCAGGGGGAGCAGCTGACTTGACCATTGTTCCAGTCTCCACTCCAAGACATCTCCCTAGCTGTCCAGATTTTTTTGTTACTAGTATAAATACTTGAATGGCCCTAGAATGGCATGAACTAAGCCAGTGGTTCCCAAACTTTTTTGGCCTACCGCCCCCTTTCCAGGAAAAATATTACTTAGCCCCCTGGAAATTAATGTTTTTTTTTTAATTTTAATAGCAATTAATAGGAATTGGCCATCACCGCTCCCCTGGATCCCCTGCAGCACCCACCAGGGGACGGTGGCACCCACTTTGGGAATCACTGAACTAAGCCCTCTGCCCCCAGACAAGATCTCTATCTTTGATCCTGTTAGCTGCCCCTAACTACCACCATATATTGGCTCCATTCCCAAAAGAGGGCATGTCCCTAAAATTCTTTATTCACTCCACTGAAAAATCAAAAGTATCTATTTCTCCTCCTTCCCTATATCTCCCTCAAAAGCTCCAAGTTCAGTTTGTAATGATGCTTCTTGCCATACTGTGGGCCCTCTTTCTGGAGCTTCAAAGAGAGCCAGTAAATGGCATTTCTTTAACAATTGAACTAGACATCCGTAGAAAAAGGAAGCCGCAGAAGGCATATGGATTTTGGGATCAGAGGAGCTAGGTTCAAATTCTGGCCATGAAACCACCCCTGATGCTTACCTTTCTGGGTGTCAGCTACCTCAACTTCAAAATGAGAGGTGGACTTGATGACTTTGAAGGTCCCTTCTGTCTAAGAATATGACCTTATGAACTGCCTATACATTAGGGAGTTTTTGAGGCTGAGTTGGAAAAGAAATGATTAGTCTAGAAGAGACAAAATGAGCTGCCTTGTTTTAACTATTTCAGATAGTACAGAGAACCTGCACTTTTGCCAGTTGGATGAAGGACATCCCAGGGTCTCTGGTCCAAAACAAACTATGACCCTGTACCTCCTGTGGAATTCCTTAAGTTGGCTTTCATAGTTGTTATTCCATCTTTTTTTTTCTTTTTTTAAACTTTACTTTGTCTTAAGAATCAATATAAATATCAGTTCTAAGTCAGAAGAGTGGTAAAGGCTAGGCAGTTGGAGTTAAATGACCTGCCCAGAGTCATACAGCTAGGAAGTATCTGAGGCCAGATTTGAACCCGGGACCTCTGGACCCCAGTCCTGGTGTTCTATCCACTGAACCACCTAGCATCCTCTAGTTCTGTTTTCAAAAAGGACCAATTGGACTTAAGTGAAAAATTCGCAGAAAGTCATCAGCCTCACTCTCTCTTCCAGAGCCATTCAAGTCCAGTGCAAGCAAGACAAGTCAGGATGACTGGCAGTGATCCAGGATGCAGTGGATGATCTTGGCATCTTCAAAGTCTGGCCAAGCTCTAAGCATTCCACAGTTCCCATTCCACCAGGGGAAGTCTTCACATGCTTGAGGCAGGCATTCCCCTAACTCAGCGATAGGTTTGAGGCCTTATGGGTGACCCTCCTTTGGGGTGTGGCCAATGTATATACTACAACTTCTTGGAGTCATAAGTGAAAGTTGGGCAAAAGGTAGACAGACACACGAAAGGTGGATGAGGAGCTCTGAAAAGGGCTCAGTAAGCCAGAGGTGCTAGTCCTCCTTGGGCCACTAGATGGCAACATATTGCACAGAACACTGACCCTCACTCCAGAAGTCCTAGACAGAGACAGAGACAGAGACAGTCAGAGAAGAGGGAGAGAGGGAAGGAGACACAGAGACAGAGAGAGGGAGGGAGGGAGGAAGACAGAGACAGAGAGAAGGAGAGGGAGACACAGAGATAGAAAAAGACAGAGAGGAAGAGGAAGAAACAGAGATAGAGGGAGGGAGACACAGACAGAGACAGGCAGAAAGAGGGAGACACAGAGACACAGAGACAGAGAGAGGGAGGGAGGGAGGGAGGGAGAGGGAGAAACAGAGACAGAGGAAGAGAGATAGTGACAGAGAGACAGAGAGAGAGAGAGAGAGAGACAGAGACAGACAAGCAGAGAGAGGGAGGGGGAGGGGGAGAGGGAGAGAGACAGAAACACAGAGAGACATGCCCCTTACACCTCTTGATATTGATAGTTGTCTTCTGGGTCACTGCTTCCTCAGAGGAGTGTCTTCTTAAATATTGTGGAGTTCAGGGAAATATTTTTTTGGTACCCTCATTTAAGCTTAAATTTTCATGCACTGAATTCACTGATTCACCCAGAGATAAAGGATGATGGCAGAGTTAATCAGTTCTTTTGGACACTTCTCAGCCACCATTGCACCCCTTCTTCAAGTATCACCCTCATCTTTTCTACCCCTCCCCTACACCAAGAACCTTGGACTGTGCCAGTGGAACACAGATTCTGATATCGCCTTATCTTGCCCAGAACCGGATCTCCATACCACTTCCTACCACCAGACATAAATGCTGTCACTTGTATGTTTTCCCCATACTTTCAGCTACCCCACTGTGTTGCCTTCTTCCATTAAAATGTAAGCCTCATAAGGAGAATATTGCTTGTGTTTGTATTGCAGGGCTCACTATCTTCCCTGTGCCTAATCTCTCCCCAATTCATCCTTCCCCTCTGTTTTTTCTCCTATTTCACTGGTGAGTTGAATGCATTCCTGAAGCAAATTCTATTTGTGTGCATATGTGTCTTCTATTTTAACCAGGTCAGATGAAAGAAAAATTCAAATGAAACCTGTTTCTCTTTTTAAACTATATTATCTTCCATTTGTATACCCTGATTATTTGATCTAAGTTCCCCATCAATCTTTTTGTACCTCCCTCCACCCCTTTTCCTTTCTTCTTTGAAGATCATCTAAATGCAAAAAACTACTCCCAGGCTCTCTGCCTTATTTAACTACTTCTCTGACCTCTGATTACCTTAATTTCTAAGGGAATATTGATATCATTCTCCCCACCTCTCATTAGAATAATCACTTCATCCTAATATAATCCATTCTTATTCCCTCATATTTACCTTTTTCTGTTTTTTATTCCTGTTTGCATTTTAAAGTTTCTACTGATCTTTTTATCAGAAGTTTATGAAAGCCTTCTATTTCAGTAAGATCCATTTTTTTTTTCTGCTACAGGTTTACTCAGTTTTGCTATAAATTATTCTTGGTTATAAGCCTATTGTCTTTTTGCTTTTTGGAGTAGGTATCCCAGACTCTACTACTTAATAGTAGCTTTTAAACTTTACATAATCCTAACAGTGCCACCTCTGTATGAGAATTCTTTCTTTCTGGTGTCAACTGGGAAAAAACACAGAACTATTAAATAGTCAGTAAAACAACTCTTTAATTAAGGAAAGGGGTGCAATGCAAAGTTAGACCTCCAGGAAGAGTTCGGAGGATTAGAACTCTGGTTGCTCTGGTCACTGACCCCTGGGAGAGCCAACCACTCTAGATAGACAACTCCAAGGAACAAAAGAATTTGGGGAACTTATATACCTTTTGGGAAATGGAGGGGCAGGGAAAGATGACTGATTGACATTACCATAGCTACAAGGAAATGGGAGTGTTCAAACTTTACGGAGAGGATACAATCTAGCTAGGGAATGGAGTCATAGCCCATAGAGACTAAGGTATAAGGGAAGAGGCTATTTACAATGGATACTAAAAGGAAGGTCCAGGGCCCAGAGTGAGTGTTCTTGGGAAAGGGTCTTTGATACAATGGGGAAGACTTCCCAAGACCAAAAGAGTACTTAGCATTTCCTTAGCCCCACCTAACTGAGATTGTCATTTACCTTAGGTCTATTATTCAGTCTGAAACCACTAGTCTGAGATTCCCTTCAAGGTGGATTCTCAGGGGACCAGGGAACAAGGACAAGCTTTGGGGTCTCCAATTTACAAGCTAGTCCTAAAACTTGGGGTTCACCAGATCTTACTAGGCTACAAGTTGGAGGTTTCTAGATTCCACGTTGACACAGGCTACTTGTAGATTTCTGCAGTGATGTTTCTGGAAATTTTTGTTCCAGACTTTCTTTTAGGAGATGACCAGCAGAATTCTTCCAATTTCTGTTTTGTTCTCTTATTCTAATAGTAATAGGTAATTTTTCTTAGTTTATTTCTTTAAATACTACATGATGTCCAGGCTCTTGTTTTGGTCATTGTTTCCAGGAAGTTGAATGATTCTTAAATGATGAATTTCCTGGTGCCATAATAGTTCTTTTTCATGGGAGTTTTTTGTTTATTTTACTCATTCTTCAAGTCTTACTGATCACATTGGAACTCTGTATTAGAAACAGTCTGTACATAAGGTTCTGTAAGTTCAGTTCCACTGAGTTATTGATCAACCCTGAACCTAAAACCGCTATCCTAGTCATTCATCCCTGGACTGAGTCCCAGAGAGGTCAAAAGGAAATCAAAACAACCTAGTTGCTGACCCACTCCTGGCTGCATCTTCCCAGAGGTTGAATCCAAAATCTGTCTTTGGGTTAGTGTCAGGGCTGTAGATTCACTCGAGTTCTGGGCTCAGGGTATGAATTCAGGACCCTGCTACTATTTCAGAGCAACAGAACTGTTGAGTCATCCCTGTTCCAGTCTCCCTCCTGACTGTTTGTTTGCCTATGGGCTGAATTCCTGAGGTTGACCTGGAAAAATGGCACACCATGGTTTCCCTTTAGACTTTAAACTCTCTACTCAATAGCAATCTTAAATCTTTGTTATAGAAGTTTTGGAGAGAGCTGGGTTCTCCTGCTTCTTCCTGCTCCACCACCTTTGCTATCAAGAACTTCTGTTTTATATCCATGATTCCTGCCATCTATCCCCATGATCCTGTCCAATGTGGGCATATAAAGGATATCCTATGAATGCAATCTGGGAACAATGTACCTCAAGGACACTAACACTGACTAGCTCTTTGAGATAGTTTCATGTATCAGGTGGTTATCCCACTGCTACCAGTTACTGACCCATCTGGGGCTAATACATAGTCCACATCTTCTCCAGGCAAGGGAGATCAGCTCCTCTTCAGTTAAAAAGCTAGAAGAGGGGGCAGCTGGATAGCTTGGTTTATTGAGAGCCAAGTTTAGAGATGGGAGGTTCTGGGTTCAAATCTAGCCTAAGACACTTACTAGCTGTGTGAAGCAAGTGACTTAACCCCCATTGCTTAGCCTTACCCTTCTTCTGCCTTGGAACCAATCATAGTATTGTATGGTAGAAGGTAAGGGCTTAAAAAAGGCATATTTATTTATTTGTTTGTTTGTTTATTTGTATAGCCCAGGGTAAGGTGTGGTAAGGTAAGGTTAGTAAGATCGAGAAGGTGTCGATGTGGAATCTAGAAACCCCCAAACTTGTAGCCTAGAAAGATTTAACGAACCCCAGTTTACTTAAAGGTGACAGCCTCAGGCATCACATGAGAGTTCCTCCCTGAGGAAAGCCCAAGCTCAAGCCCAAGCCCAAGCCCAAGCCCAAGCCCAAGCCCAAGCCCAAGCCCAAGCTGAGTGAGTAACTCTTTGGCACAGTAGGCAGTACATCATCAGTCTCGTAAGCTGAAAGTCTGGAGTTCAGTCCTCGGAAGGAAGGTGTGATATACTGGGAGAGGCTTCTTCTGTAGAGAAGAGTCACTCAGTTTAGGCTTGGGAATACTCATCCCATGTGACAGGTCCAAACCTGAGGCTGTCACCTTTAAGTTAAGTAAACTGGGGTTCATTAAATCTTCCTAGGCTACAAGTTTGGGGGCTTAGATTCCACATTGGCAAAGGTAAGGATTTGAGGGAAAAAACGCTGTAAGACAAATTTCCAAGTTGGGAAACAATCAACATGCAGATGGTACCATGCAAGCCTCAGGGTGTGGGAAAACTCTGAATACCTGCCCTTAGATCTCTTTGCTGCACTAGATAAGAAATAGAGAGGTTATTGGTCATCAGGGTTATGGAGAAGAAAACAAGTTTACCTAGAGTCATAAAAACCAGCAAAAAAAAAAAAAAAAAAGGAAAGCAGTGACTAAAAATATCGAATCTGTCTTATCCTGGGGCATTTTAATGAATAAAATTCTCTACCGGCTGTATATATTAAATGTAAGTTAATTTATTCATCGATCACTCAAGAAAATCTAACTAGCCCAGTGGACTCCCTCCACAGTCCAGACCGATGCCAAAAGAATGCAGTTAGGCAGGAGAGCTGGGCCAGAAAGAGGGAGGAGCCTAAACAGCCAGATAGCAAGGCAGCTGGGCTGGGCAAGTAGAGGACAAAACTTTCTTAGACACTCCACTAGATACTCCATGATGTCATCACTCAGGTCCTCCCCAGGACATCTGATTGGAAAATAGGCTTGCAGAGTGTGGCCTTAGAGACCTCAACTCCTCCTTTACCAATTCATCCCAGAAAGGGGAGTGTCCTAAGGACTCCAAGAGATGCCATGTGGCTGGCTCACTGCAGCCTAACAGGGCAGTTAGAGTTGAATATCTTCTTTGCTAAAGAGAGTTCTTATTTACCGGTAAAAAAAAGAAGCGGGTCTCCACCCAAACTGTAACAGAAGCGAGCCCCCAGCGATAAGTCCTTAACTTTGTTATCCTTAAACAAAGACAAAAGATTTAGAGAAAAGAAGGGAGTATTCAACTCAGTTTCCTAGCGTGGTGCTGTTAGTAGCTTTAAAAATCAAACTGTTCTTGGGGGCCAAAAAGGGAAACCATTTCACAATTCAATATTTATTTTCCATAATATCCACTGGAGCCCAACCTCAGGCACACCAAGCACTGACTTTCTTAACTTATCATCCTGAAATCTCCAGGAAGAAACCTCTAAGAGAAATGCCTAAATGGAAGTATTATCAGCTCTTCACCTCCATTCCTGTCTCCTTAAGCAGAGACTAGACTCAGACCCACTGACTGAATTTTTAGTTTATTTCTTTTACTATAATTTTCCTTAAACCCTTACCTTCCATCTTAAAATTAATACTGTGTATTGGTTCCAAGACAGAAGAGTTCTTCCTGTATATTTCCTACCACCCATTTAAAAAAAAAAAATTTATACCCTTACCTTCCGCCTTAGAATCAATAGGGCTTGGCAGCGGAGATTAAGTGACTTGCCCAGGGTCTGAGGTCAGATCTGAACTCTGGAATTCCTGTCTCTAGGCTGGGTTCTCAATCCACTGAGCCAACCAGCTGCAACCACTATTTTTTTTTTTGAGACATATCTCATAAACTCCAGCCTGTGCTTACAGGGAATGCTCCAGTATTCTATACTAACGCCCACCATTTGTCAGGTTAGAATAGAGATTTACTGAAGCATATATACTGATAAGAAATATAGATCCAAATGAGATGGAGGTCATACCCACCATGGGTGATCTCCCACCTCCCCATCCACCTGACCTTTATTAGAAGACCAGAAACATTTACTCAGTTCAACAGGAACATTCCCTTCCTTCTCAGATTTTCTGCACTGACAACATAGCTCACGTTGACCATCCAACCATCCAAAGCATTCCACTGAATGCTAGAGGTGGAAGACAAGACCTTAAAACTCTAACCTTGAGCCCCATCATGATTTACCTAAATCCTCATAAACAGCATGTTTGAGGAACAATCTCATTGTGGTATGTTGGAGGGAAAGGCATCCTCTAATAGGTCACAGCAGCCCCCACCATGTCCTGGCCCTGGGTGTGCTTCTCCTATTCCATGGGAAAAGGAACAATTCTCAGAAAAGATCACAGAGCCACATCTCAGGCATAGAGGCGTCTTTTTTTTTTTTTTTTAAACTCTCACCTTCCATCTTGGAGTCAATACTGTGTATTGGCTCCAAGGCAGAAGAGTGTTAAGGGCTAGGTATTGGGGGTCACACATCTGGAAAGTGTCTGAGGCCAGATTTGAACCTAGGACCTCCTGTCTCTAGGTCTGGCTCTCAATCCACTGAGCTACCCAACTGCCCCCCCCCCCCATAGAGGCACTATCTTGAAGCTGAGTGCCACTCTATCATCAGCCACTTGGATTATAAAAACTTGATGAAACCACTCTAACAATCCTTCCAAACCAATCTTTAAAAAGCGCCTCCGGGGGACAGCTGGGTAGCTCAGTGGATTGAGAACCAGGCCTAGAGATGGGAGGTCCTGGGTTCAAATATAGCCTCATATACTTCCTAGCTGGCCCTGGGCAAGTCACTTAACCCCCATTGCCTAGCCCTTACCACTCTTCTGCTATTGATTCTAAGGTGGAAGGTATGGGTTTAAAAAAAAAGTGCTCAAAATGATTGGAGTAAAAATGGAAGTATTCTTTTATCATGCAGCATTAAACTAGACAGCCATTTTGCATGGTTAATGAAGATTTGGTGGCTTTTTGGTTTTATGATTAATTCTAGTTGAAGAAAAATTTCCCCAAAGAATTTATTCATGTCAGTAGTGGTTATGGACATTAAAATATTTGCTATATTCATATTATTTTTACTTTAATGAGGGGAGAAAGTTACTTATCAATATAGTTAATTCTTGAGTAGTCTTCTAGTCTTACCCCTTGCCCCAATTATAGTCATGTTTTTGGCTTTTCTCTCATGATCACAGAATCATAAATGTTATGAGGTGGGTTGAACCTTAGAGATGATCTAGCCCATCCTGACATTTTACCAATGAGGAAATTATGAATCTCAGAATAGTTAAGTGACCTCCTCAAGGTCTCCTTAAGTGTCAGATCTTTAAGTAAGTAGTCTGAATATGAAAATTCACTGAAAAACTGATGTACTTTCGTCTTTTGATATCTTGATGAATTTGTAAGTTCAAAAATACAGGTACTCCAATGGAGCAGACCAAAACTTATCCATACCTTCCCTTCCTGTGTAATTCTTCCACAAAATCCAAATGCTTCAGTGTGGTATTTTGGTGACAAAATTGATAGATATCCCCAAGCATGTGAAGACTTTCCCCAGCAGAATGCAGGAGATAAGAGCAGTCTGTTCCAAAGCCACATAGACAGAGGAAGCAGGTACTGTGGAGCACTTAAAGCTTAATCAGACATTGAAGATGTCAAGGTCCTCTACTGCATCCTGGGCAATCAACAGTCATCCTGACTTTTGTCTTGCCACTGGACTTTTTTTTTACAGGATCTGAAGTAAGTTTATTTCAGAAAAAAAATATTTTTATTTTAAAATTTTTTTGTAGTGGTATGCCAGAGTAATTTTAATTTAATTTTTTTTCATAGTTACATGATTTATATTTTCTCTTTTCTCTCATCCCTCCCCCCTCCTGGAGTTGAGAAGCAATTCCACTGGGTTATATATATATATATACATATATATATATATAAAATCACTCATACCCATTTTCATATTATTCATTTTTATAAAAGAGCAATCCTTTAAAACCAAAAGCCTAAAGCACATATAAACAAATGATAAATCACGTGTTTCATTCTGCATTTCTACTCCCACAGTTCTTTCTCTAGATATAGACAGCATTCTTTCTCATAAGTCCCTCAGTGTTGTCCTAGATCATTGCCTTTTAGTAGCAAAGTTAATCACATTTGATCATCCCAAAATATTAGTCTCTGTGTATAATATTCTCCTGGTTCTGCTTATTTCATTGCACATCAGTTCCCATAGGTCTTTCTAGTTCTTATAGAAATCCATCAATTCATCATTCCTTATAGCACAATAATTTTCCATCACCGTCATATATGACAATTTGTTCAACCATTCAATCGAGGGACATCCCCTCATTCAAAAAGGAATATTTTTACTAGGATACACAGATACACTTAATGTAACAGTATCTTCTGCAAACATAGGTTATGTAATACTTAGACATACAAGGAACAATTTTATTTCTACAAATTAGATAGCAAATTTTTTTTAGCTTCAACATATTTATGACCTCCAAAATGGAAGTCATAAATATGTTTCTTGTGACAAAGTAGGTAAATTTAAAGAGCCTGATGTGACAGAACTGATGCTGATAACTAAAACAACTATTACTCATTTGCAAGCTACTCTTTATATTCAGTGTTAAAATGGTTTCCATTCAAATTTTCTTTACTTCTTAAATAGGACTCTAGGGCTGCAAGGTAAAAAAATGTTCAAACTATGAAAATACCTTCTCAATTGAGGAAAGCAATCATGTGTTTTAAAAA
Organism: Gracilinanus agilis; assembly: GCF_016433145.1. Classification (NCBI taxonomy): domain Eukaryota; kingdom Metazoa; phylum Chordata; class Mammalia; order Didelphimorphia; family Didelphidae; genus Gracilinanus; species Gracilinanus agilis. The sequence goes on from NC_058130.1 coordinate 378,727,518, forward strand.
AGAAAGAAAAGGGGGAGAAAAGAGTTTGACCAAACTCCTGAGTAAGTCATATTGTCCTCTGATTTATCTGTTAAAAGTTTACAAGAGATTTCAATAAATCACCTTAAAATGGTGTCAAGCAGCTGAATTCAGAATCTTCTTGGAAGTCCACTCTTAAATGGCTTAAATTCAAAGCCTCTTTCTCTTTGCATAGCATTTCCTGAAAACTGCACAATTCTATTAATTGATGATGAGTTGCTTTTATGCTGAGGTATCATGCCTGCTCCTCCTGGATCATCACCCATTCTCCTTGCATCATGTCGCTGTCTTTTGAGAACTTGGGTCATGCCATTCTTTTCTTGGTCCACTTGTTCCGCATCCATGGTGTTCAATCATATATTGAACTTCAGAATCCTGCTGTCCACCACTTCCTCTTTCCTCTTTCTCCATCTCTGCTTCCATTCCCTCCTATAATGTGTCCAGAAACTTCTCTTCCTGATCTCTCTGGTCTTTCAATCCTTGTGTTCCATTTTTCAATGCCACCTTCATGATTCCAAGTAGTTTGTCTTAGAGGATTTGCACCACTATCTCTAGGGTATCTATGAGATGCTATATCAGACCTGTCATGAACAATCACTGATCTCTCAACTCTATCTCCCCATACTTCTTGTCTCTCAGTGTCTCTAAGTTCATTTCTTGGTGATGGCAGCTTATTTCTTCTGGAATCACAGAAATTTGGGGGATACCTTTCAAACCCTGGATCTTCTCTTCGTTCAATTGGATATGATTTTTTCCTTTCCCCTTGACTAACAAAGGGCTCCTGCCTTTCAAAAGTTGAAGCATCAAGAGATGCTGTACCCTCAGGGAATTGGGCCCTCTCTCTGTGATCAAAGTAATAAAATCTGTTCTGTTGCCGATTATAGTCGGATCCATGCCTAAATTGAGCAACTGTATTGTGAGACAGTTTTTTACTCTTATTCCAGTAAGAATCATCTCTCCAATGATCTATATCATGTGGCCGTTTCAAAGAATTCCTTTTTTCTTGCTCATATCGAAGTTGTTGTTGTTGCCTTCGCAATTCTTCTCGTTCCCGAGCAAAACGTTTGGCTTCCTTAAAACGTTCATGTTCAATTTGAATGCGTTCCTTTTCCAAGCGTTTGCGCTCCATTCTCTCTCTCTCTAGTTTTTGTCTTTCAATTTTTAATAGCTCTCTTTCTATCTGTAAGCGTTGCCATTCCTCCCCTTCTCGAAACATTCTAATGCATTCCCGCTCTCGATGCATCTCTACAATCTCTCTTTGCCTTCTAAGTTCCACTGCTTGTTTTCTTTCTAGGCTTACTAGATGTTCTGGCATTCTCTGGTCCTTCAGTTTTTCCAAAGATGATATATCTTTTTGATTTTTGTAATCTTTGTCCTTTTCATCTTGACTAGCCCTCTCCTTGTTCCTTGCCACTTTGCCGTATTTCTCCTTTCTTGTGGATCTAGAAAGATCTCCTTTAGTTTGATCAAAAATTACCCCATGACTCAGGCTCTTTGCACTTATTTCTTTAGTTTCTTCTCTTTTTTTAATTGACACTGAAGTTTGACTTCTTGGTCCATTATCACCCTTCTCATCTTTATCTTCTGCTTTCTTACAATCCTTACTTTCTTTTTTCTCAGATTTTTTTTCTCCTTTTTTAGTAGAGGCTTGAGTCTTGTTAGTTTTATCATTTGTTGTGGATCTTCCATCTCCAGTACTTCTACCTGAACTTGATTTTTCATCACTTTCTTTTTTTAATTCTTTCTTAGATGGATCACCTTTTATTTTCTCAACAGAAATCTGTTGTCCAAGAAGTTCTGTAAGAGGAAGATGTGCAATACTTGAAGACAATATTTTGCTTTCTTTAGATTTCTTTGAAAAGTTATTTGCTTGACAAGAGGCCTCAGCAGACAAGGGCCCTTTCTCCGAAGTATCCTTTTCTTTGTCTTCAGATTCGGCTTTCTTAGGATTTTCTCTGGTTTCCTTCTTGACAGTATCATCCTTCACTTGCTCATCCTTCTTTCCATCTTTATGACTCTTGTTCAGCTCATAATCTTTGCTTTCCTTCTCCAGGCTCTTTGTGAGGGCATCCTGCCCATCTTCTGGCTTACTTGCTTCAGACTCTGTAATTTTCACATTTTTATCTGTTTCTAGGTCATCACCATCAAAATCCATAAAGATGATATCTTCAGCCTCGATTGTGAGCAAAATATCATCCTCAGCTTCTTTCACAGACACGTTACCTTCTCTCTCTTCATAAACCCACTTATCAGCCTTATCTAGGTTCTCTTCTAAAGGAATATGACTGGGTACTTCTTGTGTACCATCACCAGAACCTACTGTATCTTTTTCCTTTTCTTCTTCAATATCAGGGATTGTAAGAAAGGTATCATCTTCCCCTTCTTGACCTTCATTTTCCTGATTTTTAAGGTCTTTTACTTTGCCTTGTATTGCTTCTACCTGTTTTAATTCATGACCTGTTTTATGATCAACAGTAGAAAAATCCTTGGAATTATTATATTCATCATTTTCACCAGATTCTTCAGAGTCCTTCAGTTCATCATCTCCATTCAGATCACTGGTCTCTGAATTCTCCGACTTACTTTCCTTGACAAATAAATTATCTTTCTCTGAGGCATCTTCAGTTAGTTCTTCTGTTTCTTGTGTCTCACTTTTGCTTTTGACCACTGCTTTCTTATTCAAAGTATCAGAAGAAGAAGACAGGTTAATATAATCAGGATCACCTCCTTCCTCTTCAATTGCCTGCTCGAGCCGGGCAATGAGGGCAGTTTTCACTCCTCTAGTATTCAGGTTCCTTCGTCTCAACTCCAATCTGAGATCAGACACCCGCAGATCACTGATCTTACTCTTCGACTGCTCTGAAGCTGCAGCCAAGGCAGTTGAGGAACCCGAGGCAGTAGAGGTCATTTTAGTGAGGAAGAATGGGGTAGAAAACAGCTCATGAACTGCAGAGTGAACTGGGCAGCTGCAGTGGAGGAGAAGGAAGCTGCTGGCTTCACCAACTTCAAGTTGGCTGAAGATCCTGAGCAGTGTTTCACTTCTGGGCACTTGCCACTGGACTTTGATGGCTCTGGAAGAGAGAGTGGGGCTGACGATTTTTTGCAACTCTGCCTCACTAAAATCCAAGACATCACCCCATGCTATCATTGGTCCTCTTTAAGAAATAAAGGACTAACAACTGACTGAATTACAGAGGAGAGTATACATCCTCAGTGGTGGTAGTGATTGCTATATCCAGAGGTCTCTACAAATCATAATATCACGGACTTGGGGGATAAAGAAAGAAAACGTGTATATACATATATGTATGTACACAAGTATAAATGTATAAAGAAGTTTGTATATATACACATACACATATGTATAAGACATCTTAATTTGATATTTTGTGTTTGTGTATAATATGGGGTTTGTTTTGTCATTATGTTTAGTTTATCCATGCCACTTGACATAGAGTTGGCATCTTTGAAATCTTCAAATCTTCAAAAATCCTCAACCAAATTGTTAAAATTTAGGAAAGTAAGAGGAAGTTTTTAAAAAATTATCTCCTAGTCCTAGTGTGGAATGTAGACCAAGATCCCAGCAGGCATTCCATAAATCCTTGTTTGTTAATGATTGAATATTTTTTATGAATATAAATTTAAAAAATAAAAAAATAAAAAAATAAACAATTTATGAATAAATATGCCCCTCTTGCCCTCTCTCTTTTTGCAGATGATAGTGAACACAAACACATTATAGATGATGTTATTTCACTCATAGAAGGAGGAACCAGAGAATATGCCACCAACCTCAAGGAAAAGCTGCTCCGAGGACCCAAGGTGGTAGATGTGACGGATTTTCTCAACTGGAGCACTTCCTTAAATAATGCACCTGTGCTTATCAATCAAAAGGTAAAGAATTCATTATTACTGATGAGGTATTCCTATGTATATATATTTCATAGAGTGGAGTATTTTCAGGAGGTCATTACAGAATCACAGAATCTAAAGGCTGAAATTAACTGAGAAGTCACTCATTTTATTCTGGGTTTTTTAAATTAATTAATTTAGGATCACTTCTCAGCCTTTTGGCTAAGATCAAGTGAAATTAATTTAGGATATTTTTCCATGGTTACATGATTCATGATCCTTCCCACCTCTATTCCTTCCCCACTTCTGGAGCTGGCAAGCAATTCCACTGGATTATACATGTTATCATTGTTCAAAGCCTATTTCCATATTATTCACATTTGTAATAGAATGATCATTTAAAGTCAAAATCCCCAATCATATCCCCATTGATCATATGTTCTATCATATGTTTTTCTTTTGTATTTCTACTCCCACAGTTCTTTCTCTGGATGCAGAAAGCATTCTTTCTCATAAGTTCCTCAGTGTTATCCTGGATCATTGCATTGCTACTAGTAAAAAAGTCTTACATTTGATTGTGCCACAATGTTTCAGTTTCTGTGCATAATGTTCTCTTGGTTCTGCTCATTTACCTCTGAATCAATTCCTGGAGGTCTTTCCAGTTCACATGGAATTCCTCCAGGTAATCATTCCTTTCAGCACATCACCATCAGATACCACAAGTTGTTCAGCCATTCCCTAATCTGTGGACACCCCCCCTCAATTTCCAATTTTTTGCCACTCTTAAAAATGCCCAGCTATAAATATTTTTGTACAGACATTTCATTCTGTTTTTCTGGATATCCTCAATACCTTTCTAGATAATTTGTGATAATTCACACCTATCTAAACTTCAGAGGTTTACAAAGTACTATCTTCATAAGCCTGAGGTAGGTGGTGTGAATACTGCTTTATGAACTGTGAAACAGTCTCAGCAGTTAAATGACTTTCCTATGGTTGTGCAGCTAATACACACTGGAACTACAGTAGCAAATATTATCTTCTTTTCAACTGTACCATGCTGAATATCTATTAGTTTAGAAACGCTATAGCAGTAGAGCCTAGAATCACTCTAACAAAACCATACCAACACTGAACAATTCTGATAGTCAGGAAACATTTCATTGCACCTAATTTAAACCTTCAGTATTTTGGCTCAAACGTTTCTCCTATTTGGTCCTCAATGGTGGGGGAACACTGCCATTCCCTGGCTAAGAATCCTTCATAAACTTGAGGACAATTATAATATTGCCTCTCAACTTCCTCTTTTCCAGATTTCTAGTTCCTTTTGCTTAACTCTTATTGGCTTAATTTTTCAACTGTCTATTCAGGTTTATGGCTTCTCTCTGAACTCTTTCTAAAGGTTTTACATCTCTCATTTGTGGAAGCTGGATATAGACACAAACTCTCTTCCCAAACCACTCTAAAGGTTCTACTAAGCCTTACCTTCTGTCTCGTAGCCAAAACTGTGTATTGGTCCTAAGGCAGAAGAGTGGTAAGGGCTAGGTAATGGAGGTTAAGTGACTTGCCCAGGTTCACACAGCTGGGAAGTGTCTGAGGCCAGATTTGAACCTAGGACCTCCCATCTCTAGGCCTGGCTCTCAATATACGGAGCTATCCAGCTGCCCCCTCTACTCAGCTTTTAATAAAATAAAGGCTACTTTCATTTCTCTCCCTTCAATTTTCTTTACCTCGATTTCCAGTCCAAATGGCTTTTTCAAGAATGTCATTCAATGAGATGTGGTTTCTTAATTTCATTCCAGTATGCCAAAAGAGCCTCTAGTTGCCTAGCACATATGAGAGTATCTCAGGAATGGGAAATTTTAATCCATTCACCATATGGGGGTAGTATATAGTCAATTATTATTATACTCTGGGTTTTGAATTAGACGATCCAATCAGACCCTTAGACTTTTGCATTTCCTTTAAGAAATATGTTCCCCCAATATAACCTGATTAATAGATAAGAGAGATAATGAAGCACTTCCTTTTGCTTACTAGACTACTCAACATTACCAAAAAGAGGGAGAGGAGTTTGAGTTTTGAAAGATCCAACTCCCACATTAGCTATTTGACAGTTGGAGATGTCTTGGGATGTCCATGGAAGGAGCTAAATAATATGATCCCAAATTTGTATTCATGGACCTGTGTCAGATTTTTTGATTATCAGGAGAATCATTTGACCAGATAAATTTGTCTCAACCAGTCATTTAATAAATTAATTTGCTACCCAGAATTACTGACTTTAGAAATTGCTGTTATCACAGGATCATAGAAATTAGAACTGCAAAGGTTCTCAGAAGCTATCAAGTCTAACCTCCCACCAGTTTTAAGGATGAAGAAAATGAGACTCAGGGAAGTTAAGCAACTAGCCCAGACTCCATCCCCCACCCCATCCCATAATAAATAATTCAGAAATTAAAACCAAATCAGTGCTCTTCCCACTGTCCCACACCAAAGTCACATCTCCATTGGATATAAATGAGAATACAAAATATCAATAAGAATTGCATAGTAATATGAGGCATAGTATAATAAGAGTGTTGTAACTTGTAACTTGACTTTAGAGAACCTGAGTTTGAAATTTAACTCTATTCTTTCTTGTCTTTGTAGCTATGGGCAAGTCATTCAATATCTTCTTCCCCATCAGTAAAAGGGAGGGTTTGATTAGATAATTTCTAAACTCCCTCCCAGCTACAGACCTCAAGATTCCTAATTTGCCATTTTAATTCAAATCCTTATTGAACAATGGGCCTATTTCTTCTTTGAGGTCTGGCCCCATTTCTAATAGTTCTAGAAACTTTGGTCTTGGAGGCACATGAACTCAGACATGTTTATTTTCCTTGGTATTTAAAGACTGCATATAGACAAAGGTGATAAAATACCCATTTGCTTGAAAATATAGGAGTTATCCCTTCTTCCGGCCGCCAGTGTTATAAGAGGAAAATATTTAGTTGAAAATAAATGGGTGGTAGGAGAGCTGGGGGTTTCAGTGGATTGAGAGCCAGGCCTAGCAATGGGAGGTCCTAGGTTCAAATCTGGCCTCAGACCCTGGGTAAGTCACTTAACCCTCATGCCTAGCCCTTACCACTCTTCTGCCTTGGAAGCAATACCTAGTATTGATTCTAAGAGAGAAGGTAAGGGTTTTAAAAAAGAAAAAAAAAAAGAAAGAAAGAAACTTTGGGCTTTTGGCAATTTGTGAAACTGAAGCAATAAATTCAATTTTTAGAAATACTATAGCATATACTAGTTGGGATATTTCATAGTTTTTCCTGTGTCCAGTTCTTCCTGTATACTTCCTACCACCCATTTTTCTTTTTTTAAAACCCTTACCTTCCACCTTAGAATCAATACTGTGTATTGGTTCCAAGGCAGAAGAGTGGTAAGGGCTAGGCATGGGGGTTAATTGACTTGCTCGGGGTCACACAGCTGAGAAGTGTCTGAAGGCAGATTTCAATTTAGGACCTCCCATCTCTAGACCAGGCTCTCAATCCACTGAGGCACCCAGCTCTCCTCCCACCCATTTATTTTTAACTAAATTATTTTCATCTTATAACACTGATGGCAGGAATAAGGATAATTCCTATGTTTTCAGCCAAATGGGTATTTTATCACTTTTGTCTATATGCAGCCTTTAAATGCCAAGGAAAAGAAATATATCCGAGTTCGTGTGGTCTACAAGCTCAGCACATATTCTCCCAAGTCACATTGAGACAAACAGATTAGGGCCCCAGTGGGCAGCTACTATTCCTTCCCTCCCGATTCTAGAGGTTCCCCTGAGATCAATTTCTAACCCCTTCACTCATAACCTTTGACTGATACGCTCTCACTTGATCGTGCAATTGATATCAATCAGCCAGCCAAAGCTAATTACCTCTTAGGAGTATTTACTTAGGTTATAAGTAAGACTAGCTTGTATAAAACTTGACCCCAAAAGGTTTTAATACAAATTTCTCATAAGAACCAGAGTCAGGGGGAATAATGGGCTCAGGTTTAGAGACCACCTAAGGCAAAGAAGGAAACTCACAGTTTTTAGGTCAGCAGAAGTCCTTTTCTTACTTCCTGGAACGTCAAGAGATTCCTTCAACGTCCACACTTCAGTGAGCTCAAGCTCGGGGGTTCTGGATTCTTATAGAGTCCTAAAGCAGCCTTTTATCGGTGTGCCTAGTTTGAACCTGGCCGGTGATGTATATCTTGTTCCCAGCTAATGCTGTTCCAGAGACATTCTTACCATCAGTCACTGATGAGAGGTTCAAATCTTCTGACCTTTGGAAACTCTTTTGGTCTTCCTCCGGTCAAAGGGAAGTGTGGGAAAGCCGAGACTCCTCCCTCTCAACTTTTAGTTTGTGCCTTTGACTGATTGATTTTTTTTTTCAATAGGGGTGGGATTCTTTACATCTGTTCAGCACTTTTGGTTTAATTGATTCTTAGAACTTAATCAAAGAGGAGTTACCACCTGATAAAGTTAAGGGGACCAGAACATCTTAATTAATAATAATAACTGGTGTAAGGGGCTGTGAAACTTCCCCTCTTCCACACATAACATTATATGACACATTTATTCCCCTCCCAACACTCTAGAGCCCAGGCAGACTGGCTATATTACTATTCCTCTTACACATTTCATCTCCTGGCTCCATCTGCCTTTAGTCTGGCCATTTTCATACTCCGGAATCATTCCCCTGGCCTCAGCCTCTTAAATAACTAGTTTCTTTCAAAGCTCAACTCAATTACGACAACCAGCACAAGATCTTACTGGATCCTCTTAGCTGCTAGCACCTCCTCCACACTTACCTTTTGTTTACTTTCTCTTTTTACATACTTAAAAGCGGAAAGGTTTTCTTTTTATATGGAGTGCAAGGTCCCTGAGGGCAGGGACTATTCCACCTTTGTCTAAGTTCCCCCAACAAGCCTGGCAGATAATTGATGCTTTGTTCAGTAACTGATTAATAAACTTCGGCTATATCTTACCAAGTTGGATAAACAATCTGCACCTTTCTACTGGATGAAAAATACAAGCTAACTAGTGAAGAATAAGAGAAAAATTGTTTTCTTGTCCAACTGAAGGACCAAACTAACCAGGAAACACACTACTCTTCTGTGGTCTTTTCTATACTCCAGGACCATGAAAATTGCTTGTCCTTTTGGTACAGTCCTTGTGCTTTGTGGGTTTTGGTTTCTCAGAATCTGTTTTTTATTGTATACTCTCATCTTTATCTCTTCAAACACTGTTTATACATTTAACCAAATTGTATTGTCTCCATGGCCCCTGTATTCCTGTGTCTTGGTTTCACTGCCTCTCATTTTCCTAAGAAGAGCAGAGTAGAATGAATTCCTATTTGGAGGAATCAATACAACTTCAGCCCTTGTTTACACTTTTCATGGCAATGTGGCAACTTGGGAAAGAGTAGTTTCTCACTGCCAAATAAATATGACAGTTGAAAGTCTCCATTCTAGGGTTTAATTCATAGAAGACGAAGTTGGCGGAGCTCTGCATTTTCTCTGAGGCCACAGTCTCAACAAAACAATGATTATCTTCTGCAGGAATTTAAGGGCAGGGTTGGATTCCTCCCCACCCCCAGCCCTGCTAAATGACTTGATTACAGAAAGACCTTCAGAATTCTATGTTCCTTTAATTTATGGAGCTCAGCACCTAAAGGACCTCTCTCAGAATCACAGAGTCAGAAACCACTTATTCCAACAAGACTCCCTTCTACCACAAAAGAGAAAAATCAAACAAAACAAAATAAAAAAAAAATACACCTCTGTTTCTGGTTCCTTACTTGCTAAGAAAAAAATAAAATAAAATATTTTCAGGCAGAACATATGATTTTTAGATGAGAAGTGATTCTTTTTTTAAAAGAAATAGTTTTTCTTTAATAAACCCAGGAAATAAGAAACATACAAAAAGGAAAAAATATTTCCCATTGTCAACCTGAAATCTGGAGACCCCAAGTCTACCCAGTCTCCGAAGAAGTCACCCTGAGGGAAGTATCAGACTCAGCCCTTTCAGACTGAACAATGGACTTTAAAATACTTTAAATCCCAGTCCAGGTGGGACTATAGACCTAAATCAAATGTTAAATACCCTTTTGTCCTAGTAGCCTTTCCCGAGTAGCCCAGCCCTAGGCTGGATCTTTCCCTTTTGTATCCAATTGTAAAGCATCAGTCTCTCCCAGATAATCCTGTCTTGGACTTCTCATTTCCTTGTAGCCCTGGTAATGTTAGTCAATCATACCTCCCTGTCCTTAGTTCCCCAAATGGTATATAAGTTCCCCAAGTTCTACTGTTCTTTGGAGAATCATCTAGCAAGGTGCTTTCTCCCCGGCATCCCCGGAGCCCCAGGGTGTTGACTCTGCATTTTTTGGCACTTGGCTCAGTTACAGTGGCTGATTATTGGACCTTTCTCTCTCCTGATTAAAGACTTGGTTTTTTTCTGACTACTTTAGTACTTCTATGTTGTTTCCAACTTAACATCATGAATCAGAAAACTTAGAGCACACAACTCCAAAGTTTTTTCTCTTGATAGGATCTAGTTGGAGACTTGAGGAATGTAAACTGCTTGAGGGCAGGGACTATTTTCATTTTTGTCTTTGTACTACCCCCACCCCTGCCCAGTGCTTACTTTGGTGTGTAGGTGGGGGTTTTTTTTTTGGTTATCATTTTAAAAATATATAACATAATCTAACATGTAACAATAATACATATGACTCTTTATAAATATGGAATAAATTATAATAAATATGCTCATCCAAGAGAAGCAAATTCTCGTATTAGCTATGTCCAAAAATCTATCTCATTCTTTACCCCCCTGCCTTTTCCCCCTCCCCCTTGTTGACATGAAATCTAGAAGTCCCCAAATTTATAGTCTAGAAAGATTTAATGACCCCCAGTTTACTTAGCTTAAAGATGAAAGCCCCAGGTTTGACCTTGTAGCCTGAGAGTTTCTCCCTGAGGGAAAGTCCAACTTCCCTAGTCTCAGACTAACAGAAAGACCATATTTGAGCATGAGTCGGGAAAACCATTCCCATCAGGGTTGAGCCCAGTGACTCTTCTTGCCTCCAGAAACCTCTCCCAGTATATCACACCCTCCTTCAGAGGATCGAACTCAGGACCTTCAGCTTATGAGACTGAGGCACTGCCTACTGGCTAAAGAGTCCCTGGGATTGGACTTGGCCCCTATTTGAATGGTCATCCCCAGTCAAGCTCAAATATGGTCTTTTAGTTAGTCTGAGACTAGCGAAGTTGGACTTTCCCTCAGGGAGGAATTCTCTGGAGAAAAGGTCAAGCCTGGGACTGTCACCTTTAAGCTAAGTAAACTGGGGGTCATTAAATCTTTCTAGGCTACAAGTTTGGAGGCTTCTAGGTTCCACATCGTCACCCCTCCCCAAGAAGGCATACAGTAATATGATATAGTTTGTATATGTACAAAAAATCATATAATACACATGCTCATGTTGTGAAAGAAGACACATTTTGCTTATATCCAAGAAAAATTCAATGAGGAAATAAAATGAAGAATGCTGTGTCTCAATCTATACTCAGACTGTTCTTTCTATGGCAGTGGATATCTCTTTTGTCATCCTGAAGTCATCTTGGATCCTTGCCTTTTTAATAATATATTTTTGTCATTCACATCTGATGATCATACATTATTGTTGAAAATGTGGATTTTAAAACTAATGTGCAAAAATACTAAATATTATATTTATGAATATTTTATTAATAATAAACTGAGACCTAACTAAAAGGTTACTAACCAGCCAGCTCCCAGGAACAAAAGAGCAAGAGGGAGGAGTTAAAGCCAACTATAAAAAAATAACATGACCACGCAAAAGTGGAGGCTCAAGAGAGATTAAAGGGAATTTTGGGAAAACTAAGGGACTTATGGGGGATGAAGTCCAAGGTTCCAAATCTCCATTTATACAATACTATGTACATCATTCTCCTGGTTCTTCTTACTTCACTTTGCATCACTTTATACAAATCTTTCTAGGGTTGCGGTTGTGTGTGTGTGTGTGTGTGTTCATCTTGTTTGTAATTTCTTAACACACAATAGCATTCCATTACAATCATATACCACAACTTCTTCAGCCATTCCCCAATTGGTGGATAGTATTTTAGAACATATGGTTTCTCTTCCTTTTCTCTGGATCACCTTAGAAAATAAACCCAATAGTAGCATTACTAGGTCAAAAGGTAAACACAGTTTTATAAGTTTGAGTATAATTCCAGATTGCTTTCCAAAATGCTTGGATCAGTTCACAGTTCCACCAATAATGTATTAGTATCCCTATTTTTCCATATCCACATTTGTCATTTTGCCCTTTATCATTTTAGCCAGTCTGATAGATATGAAATGATATCTCAGAATTGTTTTGAATTGCATTTCTCTAATCAATAATTATTTAGAGCATTTTTTCAGATAGTTATATAGAGCTTTTTTTGTTTGTTATATAGAGCTTTGATTTCTTCTTCCAAAAACTATCTGTTCCTATCTTTTGATCATTTATCAATTGGGGAAAGGTTCATATTCTTATATATTTGTCAAAGTTCCCTATATTTTAGATACAAGACCTCTGTCCAAGAAACTGTCTATAAATTTTTTTTCTCAACTTACTGCTTTCTTTCTAATCTTGGCTATATTAATTTTATTTATACAAATATCTTTTCAATGTAATGTATTCAAAATTATTCATTTTACATTTCACAATGCTTTCTATCTCTTATTTATTCATAATTCTTTTCCTATTAATAAATCTGATAGGTAATGTTTCTTTCCCATTCTCTAATTTGGTAATACTGTCTTTCTTTTAGGTCAGATATTCATTTTGATCTTATCTTGGTAAATGGTATAAGATTAAAGGTTTATATCTAGTTTCTGCCAGACTACTTTCCAGTTTTCCCAATAATTTTTACCAAATAGTGAATTCTCATTCAAAATCCTTGGAACTTAATTTTTTTCAAACACAAGTTTGCTGTAATCCTTTACAGCTCTTATTCTGTTTCTTAACCAGTATCAGAGAGTTTTGATAGTTACTGCTACAGAATAGAATAGAATAGAATAGAATAGAATACAATACAATACAATACAATGTAATACAATATAATATAATGCAATATAACATAACATAACATAGCATAATATAATATAAAACTATAATATAGTTTAAAATCTGGTACTGCTAGACCTCCTTCCTTAACTTATTTTTCATTATTTCCTTTGACATGCTTGACCTTTTGCAAATGAATTTTGCTATTTTTTTCTAGTTCAATAAAATAATTTGTTGGTAATTTAATTGGAATGGCATTGAATAAGTAGATTAGATAGTCTTATCATTTTAATTATGTTAACTTTGCCCACCCATGAACAATTAATATTTCTCCAACTATTTAATAAGGTTTATCATGTTGTTCAGTTGTTTCAGTAATGTTCAACAGTTCTGGGCCCCATTTAATGTTTTCTTTGCAGTGGTTTACCATTTCCTTCTCCAACTCACTTTACAGAAGAGGAAACTGAGGCCAACAGGGTTAGGTGATTTGCCCAAGGGCACATAGCTAGTAAGTGGCTGAGCTCAGATTTGAATTCATGTAGATGAGTCTTCCTGACTCCCTGCTCAGTATTCTATTCACTGTACCAGGGAAGAGAGTCCATTCACAAAGAATATATTTGTCTCAGTTGCCAGAGGGATGGAATACAATTAGACCTCAGTTGCTGGAACCCTTGCAGGCATCATGGTTTAGCCATGGAGATTTAGACAACAGTCTTAAGATCATAGCAGAAAGGATGGTGATGAGCACATCAAGATTTTGCCAACTATCTTCCTTACTTCCCAGCCAATATTTGGGACAACTGAGTTCTTCATTTTCTCTAATGCAGAATCTTGCCAAATGTAGTATTATTTTTTTTTTTCAGAAAAGGAATAGGTTCTTTTTGAAGTTGGTTTCTTGCTTCAAATGTACAGAGAGGGAATGCTAGGAATTGGCCAGACAAAACAGGCTATGGATACTTCTAGAAAAGGGATGGTTTGTCATGTCAAGAAGGAGGAGTAGGTGGATTCAAAAGAGAAACAGCCTGCCACAAGTGAGCTTTTTGCATCTTAGAGAGATCTTCCAGAAGAAATAAGTATCAGGATTATCACAATATTATGTCCCCTCTCCAGGAGAATCTAAGTTCGTTTAGGGAAGGGAAGCTTTTTTTTTTGTCTTTTGTAATCCCAGTGACTTCCATGGCACATAACAGTCATTTAATAATCATTTGTTAGACTGAATTGAGATAATTTGTTCTGAAGAGGCTACATCTGGGAGATGGCATTCAGTTCAGGGTGCCATATTTCAAAAAAGGATATTGACAAGCTGAAAATCATTCAGAGGTGGGCAACCAGTATGGTGGGACAACTGGAGACTCTGGCATACAAGAATAAGGTAAAGGAAGTAGGAATGTTTAGAATAGAGAAAAGAAGACCAAAGGGGAACAATAACTATCTACAAACATTTGAAGGGCTGTCTTCTATAAGAGAGATTGTTCTACATGGTCCTGCAGAAGAAAATTAGGAGTAAGCAGTGATTAAGGCAGAAGCAGATTCAAGCTTGATGTGAGGAATATAATGCCTCCTAGATTGCTAGGAAAGTATCTCTAGAAAGTGTGGGGTTCCAGATCAATAGTCAAATGAAGGTTGTATAGACATTTACTCCTATGAGATGTTATCAAGGGGAATCCTGATCAGGTAGGGCTTGGAATAGTTGGCCTCTGATGTCATTGCCACTTTGAGATTCTGTAAGTGCAAGAATAAATGATCAATGTTTATTTTCGTTTGATAGAGTGTCAGGTGGGCCTCACTTAATTGCATTTAAATGAGAACTTGCCCCAATAAATAGGGCAAACCAAATAATTGTGCAGAGATTTAGAATACATGCTATGATTAAAGGCAAAATAATATGTTTAGATGGCTTTAGTGGTTTGGAAATATTGATTTTCACTAACCTAAATTCAGCTGCTAAACAATACAATGATACAAGCAATTTTGAGTCTTCTATTTCTAATTCTATACAATTGAATATACTCAGAATAACCAAACAGAAAGCTAACTAGCCCAGAAAAGATATACTTGATCTTACCCACACGTATACCATTCACTTAAATATTCATCAAATTCCTAATATGTGTTTAAAGAATGTTTAGACTAGGCTCTAGAGGAAAATACAAGCTCACAGGAAGCAGCCTATTTTGTTTGCAGGTGAGGGTTTGCAGGAGAGCAGGGGAAGGAGCACTTAACTCTTTAGTCAGAGGTTTAGAATTCAAATTCTGCTTCAAATATTTACAACCACATTAAACTCAAGAAAATCACCTAACTTTTCTTGGCCTCAGTTTCTGACTACAAATAAGAGGATAGAACTAGATCATTTCTAAGATCCCTTCCCACTCTAAATCCTAAGATCCCATGGCACAGGTCCATGATAGTAATCATAACATTATTGTCATTAATAATAATAATAATAATATGTTTAGATGGCTTTAATGGTTTAGAAATAATAATAACTAGCATTTATATAACACTTTAAGGTTTTATGTGTTGGCTCATTTGATCTGCAGCTACTCCCAATAGGCAATCTGATTCCAGTGAGAATGGAAGATGCACATGAAAAGAAACAAAATTTGGAACAAGCCATAAATGATTATGTTGATCAGTTCAGCTCCCACAAGTGTCAGCCCTGTCAAAATGGAGGAAACACAATGCTGCTAGATGGGGAATGCATATGTGCTTGCAAAACTGGTTTTCAGGGGATTGCTTGTCAGCTCAAGTCGGTTGTTTAAAGGTGAGTAAAATTCTTTCAAGAAAAAACCTTCTTTCCCAGGTCATTTTGCTTGCAGACTGTGACGTGCTCACTTTTAGATTGTCCATGAAAACATAAGATGGCTTTTGAATCAATAGTGGAAGACAATAAATTACCCTGGAATTTCATTTTAAATAGTAGTTTCCACATTTTCCTTCATTAACTTTTTTTTTAAAACCCTTAACTTCTGTGTATTGGCTCATAGGTGGAAGAGTGGTAAGAGTGGGCAATGGGGGTCAAGTGACTTGCCCAGGGTCACACAGCTAGGAAGTGTCTGAGGCTGGATTTGAACCTAGGACCTCCCGTCTCTAGGCCTGGCTCTCAATCCACTGAGCTACCCAGCTGCCCCCTATAAAGATGCTTTTGCCACTGACTCTGGTTTAATTTTGTGGTTGTGCTAGAGCCATCTGTACCATATTCTAAGACTTGTTTGTTAAATTTCTAGTGTGAGCATTTATACCTCTGAAATCAACAGATGATACAAATCAGGGCTTAATTTATTGTTTTGTCAGCTATCTAGGCTTAAGAAAATGATTGACAAAATATTAATAAAGCAGATTAAATTTAAAAGTGCAACAGGCAAACACCCAGCTCCTAGCCAGCTATTAAACATTTACCAGCACACCCCTGAGTTTGATTGATCAAATGTTCATTGCTCCAGGGATTCTTCAATAGAATATTTTTCTGTACAGTAAGTTCACAAGGATGGAGTGACTTAATAAACTAAATAAATAATTAATTATTAAAATAGCATGTGTCTAGCATTGTGCTAAGCCTGAAGATACAAGCAAACAAAAGCCTATGGCTTCAAAGAGCTTAGATTCTTATTGTTGTTCAGTCATGTTAAGCTCTTCATAATCCCATTTGGGATTTTTTTATTTTTTTGGCAAAGATACTGGAGTGGGTTGCCATTTCTTTCTCCAGCTCATTTTATAGATGAAGAAACTGAGGCAAATAGGGTTAAGTGACTTGCCCAGGGTCATACAACTAGCAATTATCTGTGGCTGGATTTCAACTTATGAAGACCAAGACTTCCTGATTCCAAGCCCAGTGCTTTATTCACTGTGCCACCTATCTGCCTTTAGTTTCTATTAGTGAAAAAGAACACAAAGAGAAGAGTGAGAAAAGTGGTAGTGACTGGTGAGTATATATGCATGAGGTTGCATTATTTGAAAATGGAAGAGAAATGATCTGATAACTTGGTCCTGGGCAAGTTAAGGCAGAGAGGATTATCTCTCAGAGGTTAGGGTTCAAGGGACAGAGTTTAAGTACCAGAGGAAGTAAGAAGAAGATTATGGCCAGACCAGAGCGAAGGTAGCATGGTTTAGAAATGGTCACAAAGAGCAGCTCAGCACTGGATAGGTTTCTAAAAGCTGCACTTGGTCATGGTTGTAGCTGTGGCTCTCACTCAGGGATAGGGACACTAAAGCTGCTGGATCAGCGTTCTGAGTTGTAGTAGAGCTAAAGTGAAAGTATTTCTGCACCAAGTCTCACCCCACTATGATTAGTCTTTGTGGGTGAAGGAACAAAGGATGAACTGGCCCAAGTTGGAAAAATGGGGCAGGTTTGAACTTCCATGCCCATCACAAAGGATCTGACTTTGAAAGATACTTCCAGTCAGGGAATAATAAAGAAACCCAGATTTGGAGAAAAAAATTTTATACATATATACATGTTTAATAGTACATAAATATATATTAGACAACTCACCTTCCATACACTAGTGACTCTTCCAACCTGAAGCTCAAAGCGACACACTGGATTTATGATCTTTGTGAGTCACCCACTCCCTCCTCCCCAACCCCAGAGAGAATGCTCTGGCCTCACTATTATTGTCTTGTGGACCTCGGTCAAATAGTCTTCAACGTTAACATTTCTCCCAGTTGAGGAGTTGTTAAATTCATTTGTTTTTCATCTTTTAAAAATCAAGGGTTTGGGTTTTTCTTTGACTAGTTCTGTGATTTTAGTGGTGTAGGGAAACACCTACCAAATGAAGATCAGCACCTGTTCTGCACTTTACATTCTTAAAACATCAGGTAGAGCACTGAGTGGTTGAGTAACTTACCTAGATACATGCAGATAGTACATCACAGAAATATGACTTGAAATCATGTCTTCCTAACTCCGAGATCATGTTGTTTAGTCATTTTGGTCATGCCTGACTCTTCATGACCCATTTGGGTTTTTCTTAGCAAAGATTCTAGAGTAGTTTGCTATTTCCTTCACTAGCTCATTTCCCAGATGAGAAAACTGAGGCAAACCAAGTTAAATTGCCCAGGGTCACACAGCTAGTGTTTGAAGCTAGATTTGCACTGAGGAAGATGTCTTCCCGATTCTAGGCCTGGCACTCTGTGCAGTATGGCACCACCTAACTACTTCCTCTGAGGTAAGCTCTCCATCAAAGACACCAAAGGTGTGGCTCTCCTTAGTGTGGCCAAACCAGACAAAAATGTAATTAGTAGATTTTTTTTAATAAATAAAGATAAAATATAGACAACTATATATTTAAAACTAGGTCAATATGGAGCCTGCAGGGATACTTAAATAGGATTGGCAGTTCCTCATTTCTATATGTGTTTGAAATCATTGCCTTATTCTATGTAGCCTCTTAGAACATTAACATACCTTTCAACATTTCTTGACTTTGTTAGCCAGCTATCTTTCAGCACATAATTTGAAGTATGAAACATCTTCTCTTTTCACAGTTGTCATCTAAACAACCCTAGATTTCCCTAGTTTCAAAATGACCCATTCCAAGCATCACTATCAAAGAATCAAATCATAGAATCAAACAAAGCCCAACAGTTTCCCTTTGGTTTCAAATGGTCAACCCTGGCCTAAATTAAACCATGAACACGTGATAATTTATATCTTTAAACCCAATTAAATATACGGATGAGTTAGAATTCAATAAGGTTCAAACAGTATTTCTAGAATATTTATTATATGCTAAGTATTTTCAAGGATACATAAGAAGTCAGTTAAAGAATCACAGAATTTGAGAGTTGGAGGAGACTTCAGAAGCCATCCAGTTTAATATATACTCAAAAAGAATCTCCCTTGCAACCTAGCCAAGTCCAGCTTTTTTTTGGAAGACTCCCAAAGAGGATGTATTATTCATATTTTATGCACAAGTAATATGTGATACTGCTGTAAGAAAAAAAAATTTTATATGTAAAAGCAACTAATAGAATAACAGAATACAGAATATGATTAGATGCCAAAATATTTGGTATAGGACTAAATGTCTATTAAAACAGGACAGTCTAATAAATTAAATGGATGATGGAAAATAAATTTTTCTTGGTTTGAATTTTAAACAGTAGTTTCCACATCCTCCTTTACTAAGAGCAAAATAGGAAGAGATCCATATTATTTATCCCAATAGTACAGTAAACCATCATGGAGGAAGCAGGCTGTCAAATGGACTGTGAACAGGGAGTAGCATTGGATTAGTCAAGAGTAAAGAGAGAGACTGGTTGATAGGATGAGAGAATTGATAGGATACTAAAGTGAAAGTCAAAAAAACCTGCCTCAGACACTTCCTAGTGAAATAAACTTGGAAAATCATTTAGCCACTGGGCCTCAGTTTTGTCATCCACAAAATAAGGAGGAAGATGGGGGTTAGACTCTATCATCTCTAAAGTCCCTTCTAGCTCTAAAATCTATGGTCTTTAAGAACTGTGCTAGTCCATAGGTCTGAAATCTAGGGAGTAGGCTCGAATGCCTCTACCTTTAGCATATCACTTTCCTCCCCTCTCATTGAGCTTCCTTGTCTCCAAAATGAAATAAGTATGTTGGCCTTCTGGGTAAGTTCTAAGGTTTCATATATTTTTTATGCCATAGTGGGAGGGGAAAAAGAGGGAACCGAGGAGGAGGGGAACCCCTTCACCCCCCAAAAAAAAGCTATTTAAATGTAAAGGCATATAAATCAGCTGGTCTAGCCCTGAGTTAGATGCCAGAAATATGAAAAGACGTGTATTAACCTTCTGGTTCTCAGTTCCGGTGAATTTTCTTCTTCTAGGTTGAGTCTGGACTTTTAGCACCACCTACCTGTTCCCTCTAGGATTGCAGTCCCTTAGCAGGCTCCAAAACTTCAATACCTTTCTTAAATTAAAGGTGTGTGTGTGTGTGTGTGTGTGTGTGTGTGTGTGTGTGTGTGTGTGTGTTGCATACAGGAAAGTTTGCTCAAAGTCAAAGGTGAGTTCTAAGACCCCCTTCCTATCTTAAGGGTCTGTGCTTCTAATCTAATCTTTACTGAATATTCCATCTGGACGCATTCAGTCAGTACCAGGGAGATGTAACATTGTCCTATATTGTCTGCTAATTGTTTCATAACCATCAGTCCTATCTCTCCCAGTCCCTATCAACTAGATTGTAGGTTACTAGAGGATTTGTTGTTGTTGTCATCAGTCATTCTGGTAGTGCCTGACTTTGTCTAATTGTATTGGGTTTAGCAGAACTGAACCAAACTGAATAATCAAACTTGCCAACTCCCTTGAACTGACAAAGTTGAGTTGATCATATAACTTATTTACTGGAAGATTTGCCAATCGACTCCTTGGCTTTTGAGAACTGTAGTTATTTTTAAAGTCAGCCACTGCTCTGAAATCGCCTTATTCTTCAACACTTTAATGCATCTGTGATCAGGTTAGTAGGGATACTTCCTCTGACAGAGGCAAACAAGGGTCCTTAGCTGGGACTTCTTGTCCCTTATCCATTTCTTTGCATAAATACAGTATTCAGGGTTTGTCCAATCTGCTATAGGCCTTTTCTATACTCCATAAGACTATTAATTAATCATTATTGCAAAATAATTTGTTAATTTTTACTTTTACTTTTTTTTTTAAACCCTTAACTTCTGTGCATTGACCCATAGGTGGAAGACTGGTAAGGGTAGGCAATGGGGGTCAAGTGACCTGCCCAGGGTCACACAGCTGGGAAGTGTCTGAGGCTGGATCTGAAGCCAGGACCTCCCATCTCTAGGCCTGGCTCTCAATCCACTGAGCTACCCAGCTGTCCCCTTAATTTTTAGTATTATGTACAGACTAATGTAGTATATGGGCTCTCCATTTATTATAGACCTGTTCATGCAGTATGTGTTTTTTAATTTAATTTAATGTTTTAATCAGTTACATGTAATAACAAGTTTCCACATAAGTTTTCTGAAGTTTTATGATTCAAATTGTCTACTTCTCTCTTTCCCTCCCCTCTCTCTCAGAGCTGAAAAACAGTTCAATCTGGGCTATATATGTATTATTACACAAAACATATTTCCATATTGTTCATTTCTATAAGTGACTAGTCTTATAAAACTAAAAGCTCAAAACATATATCCATATAAAAAAGTGAAAAAATCATTCATGCAGTATATCTTACTGAATGAACAACTTGCCCTTTTTTCCAATCTCAACTTTCCTTTTTTCATTACATTTATTATTTATTTATATTTAATGTTTTTTCCTTTTTTAAAAATGAATTCCAAATTCTCTGTCTCCTTCCTACTTTCTCCCTCACCCCTGCGAAGACAAGCAATATATCAATTATACATGTAAAATCATGCAAAACATTTCCATATTAGGCATGTTACAAAAAAATAAAATAAAATAAAGTAAGAAAGTTATACTTCAATTCTTACTTGGGGTTCGTCAGTTCTCTATCTGGAGGTAGATAGCATTTTTCCATCATGAGTGCTCTGAAATTGCCTTATATCATTGCACTGATCAGAGTAGCCAACTCTTTCACAGTTCATCATCATTACAACATTGCTTTTACTATGCACAATGAACTCCTGGTTCTTCTCATTTCACTTTGCATCAGTTCATATAAATGTTTTAGTTTTTCTGAAATCACTTCCTTCATCTTCCTCTAGCACAATAATCCTCCATCACAATCAGATGCCACAGCTTGTTCAGCCATTCCCCAGTTGATGGACCTCTCCTGGATTTCCAATTCTTTGCCACCACAAAAAAGAAGTGATATAAAATTCATGATATAGTAGTAGAAGGAACACTGAAAGAGGAGTCACAAAACCTGGCTCTTCTGTATCTTGAATTTTTAGTCAAGTCTGGGGTATTTTGCATACTGTTGCTTGTATGTGACTCCAATTGATGGAGAGAATGCTGATATGACTATTGACATATATGAGAGTTGAAATTGGTATGAGAGGTTTGGGAGAAAAGAGACATTCTATCTTCTAGAGGATTTGTATGGTACCAAACTATTTTGATTCTTTAAAGGTCCATCTCCAGATACATTCAAAGAACACTAGAAGACAGACAAATACAGATAGACAAACAGTCATGCAGGCAAGTGGATTCTGTAAGCAATAGACATGAAGGGAAAGTTGAGTCCTCAACATGTCCTAGATTTCCAGTTTAGCTCCTTAGAAACTTAAGGGAGTTTCACCTTGAATAATATCAGGGTTTCTCTCTTGGTTAAACTAAAATCTCACCTCTATCATTCACTCTGTATATTTTCTGGCATATTCTAATTTTTATAACTTCTTCAATTTCTACTTGCTATTCTCTTGAAAAAATGGATTTCCTTATTTCACTATTTGTGATCTTTTGTGTAACCAGTCCCTTGTGGGAAGTTGTTAATATATAAATTATCAGAAGACTTTTTGTAATTTATAATTATTTATTAAATAGTTTAAAATCAGATTGTAGAAAGAAAAGGTACATAATAATATGACTGGTCACCTAGCCACTCACTTTGTGTCTCCATTTGCTAGCAAAGAGACCATGCACTGAGAGTATCCATGCTGCTTCCTAAGAAAGAGAAGTCAAAGTTCTTTGATCCTAACTTATACCCCAAGTAATAGTCACTTTTTCTGAGTCTCTCTGGTTAATCAGATTCAGTTCAGGTGTCAAAGACCAATCTTCCAGATGCCATAAGTCATGTGGAACAAGAGTCAAGCCACAAGGCATTGTCCTTATGTAGCTCATCCTCAGGCTTTGTTCTTAACCCAATCAAAGGCTAGGGATGGGACAAAATTGGATTTTCAAAACTTTCTTTTTAAAAAGGAAAGGGGGTATATGTTTATGTTAAATATATATAATTCCTGTTCTGATTCTTTAGGAGATATGTTAGTCTCCCCAAAGAATCATTCCATATATATCTATACATTTCAGGATGAGATGTCTCATCAGGATGCATAAGGGCCCAGAGATATGATACATTTCATGGAGGATATAACTACATTTGGGTGTACATTAGAAATGATTCATAGATGTGTTGACAAGGAGCCATTGGGGGCATTCCCCTTTTTTGGCACAAGGGTTTTACAATCAAGATAAAATAATAGTGTATGAGAAGGACAGAAGTGGATGGATGTCCCAACTCCCCACAGTTCAGTTCATTATATTCAAAGACTCACTCAAAGTCTCTTGATGTATTTCCTGATTTCTGAAGACATCTTTTGCTGTTATCTTTTTAATCCAGTTGGAAACATGATGGTCCTGAAAGAGTTTTCTCCAGGAAATCTGCTCTCATGGTCCAGGTTGTTGGCTATATCTTTCCCTAAAATTGCTAAAAGTTCTTAGTCTATGGACCTTTAAGATAACTTCACAATCTTCCCTCAGGAAGATGAGATACTGCCCAGGATCTAGTCCTACATACAAGTATATACATAACTTGATGGTAACACAAAATGATGTTCTACATGGTGAGATTTTTTTTTTTTTAACAATAGACTTGGTAAAGGATGTATGGTTAAGTTACTCATTTAAGAATGCATTAAATAAGTCACCCATATAAATAAAAATTATAATAAGACTCTGATCTATACTCAAGGACTAGTGGAGGTAATTTATATCCTACAAGCATGTAGATTGGGTGTAACAATATTGCGATTATCTAACATCTGCCATGACTAAAGAAAATTGTCAAATAAAAAGAGGAACAGAAATCTGATAAAAACGGGCAAGTGGTCTCCTGGTCTGATTTCTACTCTATACGAGAGCCATAGGGCTAGCAAGCTGGAGTCAGAGCCCAATAAGGATATTCTCATGTCTTACACACTAAGCCAGGAGAGGCTTACCTCAGAACTCAGCTGAATGGTAGATCTTTCAACTCTCCCCCACTTTGGCACTGACATATATCACCCCTACAAGGGTTGGTGACATCTGTGATCATTGGCTTCTCAGCATTGATCAGTGGCTTGTTAGCAGCCCCTTTGTAGTTTTCATGGAATCAGACTCAAACATCAGTTATAGTCCCATAAGATTTAATCACCAATGGCAGATTTCAATAGTCTAAGCTTTGAGGTATGCAACGTTGTCAGGGCTGTTAGACATTGTAAACTGATTCTTCACTACTAAGTATTAGGTATAATTTTAAAAACTCAAGTTTAAAAAATCATACTTAAAACTAACAAAGGAAAAGAGGAAAAAATATCAAAAAGAAGACAATTTCTCAAACCCCATTAAACAATGTAACAGTTTAACATGTATTTTTTAAAAATACAGATTGATTACTTAAAAGTTAAATCTCTTTTGTCTGTAACATTGCCATGATTCTCAGTATACATATACATAAGTTTTCCCCTCTGGTAAAAGCTTAACATAGACTTTAATAAAACAACTAAGGCAAAGTCTGAAAAGGATAATAATTCCTAAAATTAAAAAGGTCCGTTTGACCACAGTTGTTAACAAACCTGTGCTCTATAGCCATGGGAGGTTCTACCATGTACTATTAGATGTCACATAGGTCTCTAATGCAATTTGCTGAGTATCATTTGAAATTCTATGAAGCTCATGGACATTTATAATAATTTCACCTGATGTATTTATGTAAGAACCACAGGATTGATTAATAAGATCACAGGCACCCCCAGAAGTCACCATAAGCATATCAAAAGCTAGCCGATTTTGTATGACTGTCTTTGTCAAGGAACCAGTTTCCTTTTGGAAGAAGGAGATAGCTTTAGAAGTTAAGGAGATGGCTTGAACTGTATCCTGAGCCATTTCTTAACCCTAGCAGAATTATTCCTAATAGAATCTATTACTGCTATCATCCCAAAATTGACTATAGCAGCCCAGAGGAAATGGCTGCTAAACTAGTCCTAGATCTCTTGCCACCAAGTGCTCAGACAATAGACAAGGGTCTTCCAGGACACCAGGGAAGCCCAGAAAAAGTGACTTTATTGGAGGTATAAGTTATAGATCATAGAAGTTTGTCTTCTCTTTGCTAGGAAGGAGCAGGAATGACTACTACATGTGGTGTGCTCAAGTTCAGATTTGCTAGATGATCAGTCATGTGATTATGATGTGCCTTTTCTCTCTCCAACCTGCTTTTACTATTAAATAAATAATTATAAATTAATATACAGTCTCCAGAGAATTTAAATGTTAACTAAGTTAAGATGGTGAGTGTAAGCTAGGAGCTAGCGACAATGGAAGCGGCGTTTTGTTTGGAAACTAAAATTTGTGCTGCTGGACTAGCGATATTAAAGGGGACAAATGGATATCATTTTAGTCCAGTAATCCTCTCATAGACTGGAGTCTCCAACCTTTTTGACCTTCTATTCTCTTAAAGGTAGTAAAACAGTCTTCTTTTGAGAGAAATAGGCAAGATGCCAGACAGATCTAATAATGCTTCCTGAAGTCATATTTAGAAAATCCATGCAGACATTCATACCTTTCATAAGCACAAAGGCATCTTACACTTGTAATAACTGGCTAGGAGGGCTTGTTCTAGTCCCTTTGCCTTTCTATGATCAATTTCCTTCTCTATAAAATGAAAGGGTTGGACTGCCCCGGAAGTCCTCAACCAAAATAAACCCTTTTGTCAGTTTGGTGAAGCTGATGAACTCCTTTTCAGAATAATGTTTTAAAATGAATAGAAGAAAATTACAAAGGCAAGCAATTATAGCTAAATATAGTCATCAAAATCTATTTTTAAAACTTTTCATTTATTTTTTATTATAAAGAGATTTTATTTTACCAATTACATGTAATAACAAATTTCTACATACATTTTCTGAGTTATATGATCCAAATTGTCTCCTTCTCTTCCGTTCCCCTTCCCAAAGTTGGTAAGCAATTTGATCTGTCACACAATTATTATCATGCAAAATCTATCTCCATATTGTTTGTTTTGTAAGGGAATAATCATATAAAAATCAAAACTTCAAAATCAAAACCCAAATAAACTGAAGGGGAAAATGATATGCTTTGCTCTGCATTCTGACTCCACCAGTTCTTTCTCTGGAGGTGGATAGCATTCTTTTTCATAAGTCCCTCAGAATTGTCCTGGATCCTTTTCTTGCTGAGAGTAGCTAAGTCTTTCACAGTTGATCATTGTACAATATATTGCAGTTACTATGTCCATTGTTCTCCTGGTTCTGCTTAGTTAACTGAGCATCAGTTCATGGAGGTCTTTCCAGCTCTCAAAATGTATATTTTAAGTTCCTGAGCCCCAAGTTAAGAACTTCCAGTTCCAACTTATGAATTTTTAGTGAAAGGCAATATAATAGAAGATTGGAGTGCTGAAAGGGGAATTTTTTTTTCTGTTTCTCCCATATTTAGCCCCATGCCTAGTAGTTAATAAGCATTTAATAAATGTTTGTTGACTAAATTGGAAGAGGTGTGGGCAAGGAAAAAAAGAGGAAGATGAGGCATTGACAAAAAAATCATTCATCTAAATCTAGTTGGGACTAATTATGTTTCCAATTTCAAAATATGCCTTTAGCTACTACAAGCTGTTAAGAGTCTAGAATCTCAAAGGCACTCTGTCCCTGATGCTAGATTATCTAATTGTGTTAGCTTGGGTAAATTACTTCATTTCTCTAACTACCAATTTCTTTGCCTCTAAAACAGGAATCTTTGCCTATATTATAGAGATATTGTGATGATCTAAAGATAACACATGAAAAAACATTTTGTAAATTGCCATTAAATCTGCCAGTACAAATTTTTATTATATATTTATTATATATTTTATCCTTCTTTTGTTTTGAGGAGTTATTTTCACTATATCCTGTAAATAAGGATGAGAGTCAAAGAGAAAGGCATTATAGTCTTGGAAAGTATCAGCTTTTTTTTTTAGATTCAGTAGATAATGTGATTTTAAAAACTATTTCTTTCAATGCCTTCTTTAATATGTTCACTTTGCCTTCTTCCACATTGTAGACAGAGGGTATGGTGGAGTCAGCTTGAACCAACTTGGGGCACCTGATTGTTAAATTTTCAATATGAATATTCACATCTTAGAAATTGGCAAACGCTACAAAATCAGGGTTTAATTTACTGTTTTGTTGGTTATCTAGACTCTAGATCTAAGAACATAATGGAGAAACTATTTATAATGCAAAAAAATATGTCCAACAGTTATCAGATAGTTACTAAAACATCATTGCCCATAGCATCATGCTGGGCCCTTGAACCTTAGAGCAAAAGCTGTCTGTTACTTTTCTGTGTGCATCTGGCCATGTTGGTATGATTCTTTAAAATTGGAAATATCCCAGACAAACTAAAATGTCTAGGCACCTTAGAATAAAGTAAGGTTGAAACTGAAGGTGCTGAGTGGACCCTAGCATGACCCACGTCAGTTCCATCAGAAACTCCATCTGGGATCATTCCCATTTACTGGCTCATTAATTCAGCAAGACTTTCCACATCTGGCACTCTATTCACACCTGGCACTGCCTTCACAAACTACTAATGACCTTTTGTTTATTCTAGGAATTGCTGAAAAAGAGGAATAGAATTCCTGGTCATGCCAATCTCCACATATGGAAGGGGAAAAAAAGTCAGGACTGGCAGCCAGTATAATGATCCAGCCGCAGGCCTTGGGAGACAGCCTGAGCCAGGAGGACAGCATCTGTGCACATAGCAATCCTTTTAGGACCTTCTTATCCAAGTCTATATTGATTTTTCCTTTCTCTGAACACTGATCATTTTTCAATTTTGTGTTTTCTTAAGGTACGTCAGAATCCAAGGAATCCAAACATCCTTAAATTCATAGACAAAGCCAGTTTCCTTGTTCCTGCAAAAATAAAAATGGGATAAAATTTAAAACGAGAATATTTTGTTGAAAGTAACTGTCAGGGGGCAGTGAGATAACTCAATGGATTGAGAACTAGGTTTAGAAATGGGCCTGGGTTCAAATGTGACCTCAGATACTTCCTAGTTGTGTGAACCTGGACAAGTCACTTGAACCAAATTGCCTAGAGCTTACCTCTCTTCTGCCTTAGAACTAATACTTATTATTGATGCTAAGATGGAAGGTAAAGGTTTTTTAAAAGGTCGGGTAGCAGGTCCAATGACCTCTGATGTCCCTATTTTTTTTTTTTTTTTTTTTGAGGAGTGGGTCTCTTTATCTCACCAAGGCTGGAAGTACATTCCTAGTTCCTTCAACTAATCCGAATGAGACCTGGTCTCAGGTTCCTTCAATATCCTGACTGCCCTCTTCTTAATTTTATCTTAACAATAATATCCTTCCTCAATGTGGCACTGAATATAATACTCAAGAAATGCTCTAACGAAAACAGGACAAAGGAATTATTTTTTTCCTGGTCATGGATTCTAGACTGCCTTGGATGTAGTCTTAAGGTGGTATTTGCTTTTCATATCACTGTGGACTATATTGAATTTGCACACCATCAAAAACCCCCGATCTTTTTCAATCAAATCATTGTCTAACCATGGTCTCTGTGGCAAATGAAAGATGAAATGATTGAGGAAACGAAGACTCAAGCTTCTGAAAATTTCAGTTTTTTAAGCTATTTTGGCAATTGCCTAACAAGTTGGTACCAGGCCCCTTCCTCAATTTAGGGCTGAACCCCAAATATAGAAGGAAACATATTTTTATATATAAAAACAGTTAATCATTTGCATGACAATACATGTATAACTCATATCTAGTCATCTGCCAGCACAAGGGGGGAAAGGAAGGGAGGAAGGGAAATAAGTTCAATCACATAACCTGGGAAAAATTGTGTGGAAATGTATTACATGTAATTGTTAAAAAAATTTTTTTTTTATTTTTTAAATTAAATTCTAAAAAAAAAACCATTTAGGGGCAGCTGGGTAGCTCAGTGGATTGAGAACCAGGTCTAGAGATGGTGTGTGTGTGTGGGGGTCCTAGGTTCAAATCTGGCCTCAGACATTTCCCAGCTGTGTGACCCTGGGCAAGTCACTTGACCCCCATTGCCTACCCTTACCACTCTTCTGCCTTGGAGCCAATACACAGTGTTGACTCCAAGATGGAAGGTGAGGGTTTAAAAAACAACAACAAAAACTCCAATTAATAATATAAGGCCAGTTAATTAAAAGGAAGCAATAAATTAGGCAATCCAATTTCTAATGATGAAAAATTAGGGAATTTCCAAGTTGAGAGTAATTTTCTGAAATCAAAAAAAGGGGTGTCCCATTTCCACCAAGTGTCTGTGAAAAATGAAAGAACCAAAGAAGCAAGGACTGATTGATGAGGTTGGACTCAGCATTTGTCAAGATGGTAGAGTAAGAAACACTCAACACCTACCAACCCACCCTCCAAATACCCACAGAAGAATAAAAACACCTCAGAGCCAGTCCTGGAGCCACAGAACCAAGAAAAGAAGGGATAAAGCAGTGCTACAGCCCACAACAATGTGGAGAGATAGCAAGGAGAACTCATCTGGTTAGAGTATGAGGAGAAAAAACTGAGCCAACCTCAGCAATACTCATATACAATACAGCTCAAATGGCAAGAGAAAGAGGGTGGCAAGCTCAGGCCAGCCTTGGCAGAGGAAAAGTGGAAACCAATGCAATACAAAACAGACATCAATGGGAGGAAAGCAGCCCCACTTAGTCTAACCATAACAGAGCCCAGGTGCAACCTAGAGTAGGCAAAAGTGGAAGGACCTCAACCCAACAAGATCCAGCTTCAGTGGGAATGGGTAGAACCCAACTTGACCCAGCAGGAACTGCATTTAAACTGAATAGCTGCAAACTTCCACACAGCTGGCTAATCAGGCCATCTCTGTAGAGTGCTCAATCTGGGACCAAGCCAGCTGAGTCTACTCCAGGCACAATACAAGTATGTATTCCCTTTACCCTAAGAATAGAGCTAAGCTTCAGCATATATACGCAATCAAGGAAAAAATAACCCCCAAATGAGCAAAAGATAGAGGAAAAAGCCCAACACTAGAAAAATATTTTAGCAACAAATATGACCAAAATGCAAGCTCAGAAGAGGACAGTAATACAAAAATGAAAACATGTGAAGCTTCAAAGGAAAATTTGAAAGGATGCCAGGCCTAAAACGAATTTTTGGAAGAGCTCCAGAAAAGAATTAAAAAACCAACAACAAATAATATGGAACTTAGAAGAAAAATTAGAAAAAAAAATGATAGAAAAATCAACAGCTTAGAACAAAAACTGAACTTAGAATGAAAACTAAAACAGGAAAATAACTTCCTAAAAAGGGAAGTATAAAGCCTCAAAGAAGAAAATGGCTGCCTAAAAATCAGAATTGGACCTTAGGAAACAATAAAATACAAAAGAATGAAAAAATAGGAGAAAATTTTAAATCTCTCACTGGAAAAAACAAATAACCTGGAAAAGAGGTCCAGCAGAGATAATCTAAGAATAATTGTGTTGTGGGAAAGCAAGTCTTGTTGTGGTGGGAAAGAAGGTGCTTGTCCTTGCCTAAAGAATTTCAGCTCAGACCCCTTCATCTTGAGGGATGAAAGTGTTTATTCAAAGATGTTATAGACAATGTACTCAGAGTAATGGAAGCCCAGGGCAATTGAAAAAGCCAAAGCAGGATGTCAAGTTGCTAAATTCCTTGTGAGCCTGTGGTATTACCCTCTTCCCATCCTAGGAATTCTCCACCATCCCTCAGACTATTCCTCCCGGGGCATTCCAGACTGAATAGTTGGGAAGGGGCACAAACCATATTCATAAACTTACTAGTTATGTAATCCNTGCATGACAATACATGTATAACTCATATCTAGTCATCTGCCAGCACAAGGGGGGAAAGGAAGGAAGGAAAGGAAATAAGTTCAATCACATAACCTGGGAAAAATTGTGTGGAAATGTATTACATGTAATTGTTAAAAAAAATTTTTTTTTATTTTTTAAATTAAATTCTAAAAAAAAAACCATTTAGGGGCAGCTGGGTAGCTCAGTGGATTGAGAACCAGGCCTAGAGATGGTGTGTGTGTGGGGGGGTCCTAGGTTCAAATCTGGCCTCAGACATTTCCCAGCTGTGTGACCCTGGGCAAGTCACTTGACCCCCATTGCCTACCCTTACCACTCTTCTGCCTTGGAGCCAATACACAGTGTTGACTCCAAGATGGAAGGTGAGGGTTTAAAAAACAACAACAACAACAAAAACTCCAATTAATAATATAAGGCCAGTTAATTAAAAGGAAGCAATAAATTAGGCAATCCAATTTCTAATGATGAAAAATTAGGGAATTTCCAAGTTGAGAGTAATTTTCTGAAATCAAAAAAAGGGGTGTCCCATTTCCACCAAGTGTCTGTGAAAAATGAAAGAACCAAAGAAGCAAGGACTGATTGATGAGGTTGGACTCAGCATTTGTCAAGATGGTAGAGTAAGAAACACTCAACACCTACCAACCCACCCTCCAAATACCCACAGAAGAATAAAAACACCTCAGAGCCAGTCCTAGAGCCACAGAACCAAGAAAAGAAGGGATAAAGCAGTGCTACAGCCCACAACAATGTGGAGAGATAGCAAGGAGAACTCATCTGGTTAGAGTATGAGGAGAAAAAACTGAGCCAACCTCAGCAATACTCATATACAATACAGCTCAAATGGCAAGAGAAAGAGGGTGGCAAGCTCAGGCCAGCCTTGGCAGAGGAAAAGTGGAAACCAATGCAATACAAAACAGACATCAATGGGAGGAAAGCAGCCCCACTTAGTCTAACCATAACAGAGCCCAGGTGCAACCTAGAGTAGGCAAAAGTGGAAGGACCTCAACCCAACAAGATCCAGCTTCAGTGGGAATGGGTAGAACCCAACTTGACCCAGCAGGAACTGCATTTAAACTGAATAGCTGCAAACTTCCACACAGCTGGCTAATCAGGCCATCTCTGTAGAGTGCTCAATCTGGGACCAAGCCAGCTGAGTCTACTCCAGGCACAATACAAGTATGTATTCCCTTTACCCTAAGAATAGAGCTAAGCTTCAGCATATATACGCAATCAAGGAAAAAATAACCCCCAAATGAGCAAAAGATAGAGGAAAAAGCCCAACACTAGAAAAATATTTTAGCAACAAATATGACCAAAATGCAAGCTCAGAAGAGGACAGTAATACAAAAATGAAAACATGTGAAGCTTCAAAGGAAAATTTGAAAGGATGCCAGGCCTAAAACAAATTTTTGGAAGAGCTCCAGAAAAGAATTAAAAAACCAACAACAAATAATATGGAACTTAGAAGAAAAATTAGAAAAAAAAATGATAGAAAAATCAACAGCTTAGAACAAAAACTGAACTTAGAATGAAAACTAAAACAGGAAAATAACTTCCTAAAAAGGGAAGTATAAAGCCTCAAAGAAGAAAATGGCTGCCTAAAAATCAGAATTAGACCTTAGGAAACAATAAAATACAAAAGAATGAAAAAATAGGAGAAAATTTTAAATCTCTCACTGGAAAAAACAAGTAACCTGGAAAATAGGTCCAGCAGAGATAATCTAAGAATAATTGTGTTGTGGGAAAGCAAGTCTTGTTGTGGTGGGAAAGAAGATGCTTGTCCTTGCCTAAAGAATTTCAGCTCAGACCCCTTCATCTTGAGGGATGAAAGTGTTTATTCAAAGATGTTATAGACAATGTACTCAGAGTGATGGAAGCCCAGGGCAATTGGAAAAGCCAAAGCAGGATTTCAAGTTGCTAAATTCCTTGTGAGCCTGTGGTATTACCCTCTTCCCATCCTAGGAATTCTCCACTACCCCTCAGACTATTCCTCCAAGGGGCATTCCAGACTGAATAGTGGGGAAGGGGCACAAACCATATTCATAAACTTACTAGTTATGTAATCCTAGGAATATCAATTAACCTCTGTTTGCCTCAATTTCCTCATTTGTAAAATGGGAGTTAATAATAGTACATATTTCATAGAGTTGTTGTAAAGATCAAGGTAGATAATAATTATAAGCTATTTAGCACTGTTACTAGCATGTAGATGATGCTTTATAAGTGTTAGCTATTCTTATTCTTATTTATCACATCCCTACTATGTACCAGATATTATGCTAGACACTAGAGACAAAATAAAAATAGTCTCTGCCTTCACAGAGTCTGTATTCTAGGTTGGTGACAAGAAATGGGGAGCTGGAAAATACACATATATAAGAAATCACAAAAGATATATACAGTAAACAAAAAGTAATTTTGGTGGAGGGAGTGGTACGAGAAGCTGAATACATCAAAAAAGGCTTCATGTAAATGGCCTTGAGTTGTGCTTTGAAGGATGCTAGGAGTCCTGAGTGCTTTGCCTACAAGGAAGACAACCTATAAAACATCAGAGTCAAGAAAACAGACCTACAACCATCCTGTGTGGGGAAGACAAGTAGGCCACTTGGTCAGAGAGGAGAGTATGCAAAGGAGAGGAAAGCATCATCAGAAAAGGGAGGCTAAAGACAGATTGTGAAGATCTGTAAATGTCCAATAGCAGCATTTGTACTTTATCCAAAAGGTCATAGGGAGCCCAGAACTGACATGCTCAGACTAGCTGTTTCTAAAGCACAGATAGGTATGTTGAGGAAGGATTGGAATGGGGACAGACTAAAAGCTCCACTTAGAAAAGAAAGTCAGAAAAGGCTAATCAAGAAGACTCTTAAAGTATTTGTGTAATTGCTTTGTTTTGTTTTTATTATTTTATAATTACTGTTAAATATCTCTTTATAGTTTGTGGGGAGCTAGGTGGTGTAATGGATAGAGCACTGGACCTGGAGTTGGGAAGATCTGAGTTAAAATCTGGCCTCAGATACTTACTAGCTGTGAGACCCTAAGCAAGTCACTTAACCCTATTTGCCCCCATTTCCTCACCTGTAAAATGAGCTGGAATAGAAAATGGCAAACCACTCCAGTATCTTGGGTAAAAAAACTCCAAATGGGGTCACAACTGAACAACAACACTGTTTTCTTTGCACCTTTATTTTTTCTTCTGCTACACCACTATGAAGAAAGAAATTACAAGGTCCTGGCTGCTTAGATAAAACAGTGGTTTCTATTAAGAAACAATCAATTCTTTCTTTTGGAGGCAATTCTTTCACATTCAAAGATATTTTATTTTCCCAATTACCTGTAACAATTTTCAACATACTTTCCCCAAAATTATAAGATCCAAACTTTCTACCTCCCTTCCTTCCCCCAATTTGATCTGGACCATATGAATATTATCATGCAAAACACACTTTTACATTGGTCATTGTAAGAACACACTCATATAAAACCAAAACCTTTTGGAGACAACTTAATAGTTATAATAACGATAATCCTAAATTATATAGTGCCTTAAGGCTTGCAAAACTACTTCATTTGATTATACAGTTTATGAATTACCCATGGTCCAATTCTTACCTAAAGAAATCCTGGGACTCTTGGGGTCTCCATATATTGGTAGGTCCAAAAGATTAATCTCTACAAGTTGGAACAGCCACTAGTGGGGAGTATAAGCATTCCCTTCAGCTCTTTCTTTTCTCCCATCAGCTCTGTTTCAAGGCCTTCCTTTGTCATAAATAGGTTTGGCAGGGTTAATAACTGTTATGGAGCAGTGAAGAACTATGGGAAATACCTTAGGAAAGCCTTAGATTTAATTTCTTACCTAGTTCAAATCTCCTCAGTTCTCTTCATCCTTTTGATTTTCTTTCTACTTATATTAATCATTGACAGTTCCTTTGGAGAACTAATTCTTTCCTGGTAGGAGCAAAGACAAAGACTTAGTTAGAAGGGCCCTTCATTTTACATGATGAGAAAAATAAGAGTCAGAGAAACAGTCTCTACCTTCTAGAGCCTCTGTTCTAGGTGGTGAAGCAAGATCAGGCAGAGTGTCAAAGGAATTTGAGGCAGCTTATCCTGAATATGACTCTGGGTTTTGAATCCTGCCTCAGACACACTAATTAGCTATATGACTTACTAGCAAGTCATTTAATTTCTTTTAGTTCCAGTTTGTTCATCTGCATAATGAGGATAATAATAGCTTAGGATCAAATAAAATAACATAGGTAAAATGGTTTTTAATACTTAAAGTGATATATGTATAGATAGACAGATAGATGAGAGATGAGAGAGAAAGAGAGAGAGAGAGAGAGAGAGAGAGAGAGAGAGAGAGAGAGAGAGAGAGAGTGCAGATATTTTTAGATATTCATTATTCGATATTATTTAAGTACAGGTCATCTGACTCCAGCTAGGTGGTGCAGGGCAACTAGGTGGCACATTGGATAGAGAAGTGGATTTGGAATCGGAAAGACTCATCTTCATGAGTTCAAATCCAGTCTCATACACTTACTATATGGGACCTGGAGCAAATCACTTAACCCTTTGTGCCTCAGTTTCTTGATTAGCTGGAGAAGGAAATAGCAAACTACTCCAGTATCTTTCACAAGAAAACTTCAAATGGGGTCACAAAGAGTTAGACATGACAGCGCAAGAATATCTGACTCTAGATAAAGCATTCCCTCTACTGTACCAGGCTTCCTCAGATAACAACTAGTTCTTAAAGGCTATGGCAGCTGAATGCAAGTTCAAAAAAGTTGCAAAGATTCTGAGGACTGACTTAGTTAAAAACTTAATGATTTGTCAAGTGAAGAACATCTTGAATATGACAACACACACAAAAAAGCTGTCCACTAAAATACATAAAGAGTACCCACGCTGACAGTTTTTGAAATACTGGAACATTGTGCTGGCCTTGGGAAACCAATCAGAACTTGAAGGCAGGGTTTGGCACAAGTACAAAACCAAGTCACTGAGCAACAATACAACTCTATAGATTTTAGAATTTTATCTTTTCCTGGCCCTTTATATCATGCTTAATTAAAACAGCAACATAATTCTAGGGGGAAATGGGAATATATTCAGAGAAAAGAAAAATAGCAACAGGCTATGAGACTGTGAGTTCCTTGGTGTCAGGGACTCTTTTTTGTCTTTCTTTTCATCCCCAGGACTTAGCAAATTACCTAGCACATGGTAGGTGCTTAATAAATGCTTGTCAACACCCAATAGAATTTTTTTTAAACCCTTATCTTCTGCCTTAGATGCTAAGTATTGGCTCCAAGGCAGAAGAGTGATAAGGGCTAGGCAATGGGGGCTTGCCCAGGGTCACATAGCTAGGAAGTGTCTGAGGCCAGATTTGAACCTAGGACCTCCCATCTCTAGGCCTGGCTCACAATCCACTGAGCTACTCAGCTGCCCCCCTCCAGTGGAAATTTTAAACTTAATACTGCATGTCTAAAACTCATTATCTTTACCCCCTGACAGCCTTGTTTTATGAAACCTTCAATCACCTCCGAATAAATAAATCTTCACGTACTCAATGATCTAACCTTAAGTACCCTTTTGTTTTAGAACTTTCTTGCATGGTATCTAGGTCTTTCCCAGATAGCCCAGTCCCTGCCTGGTCTCTTTCCCTCGTCTCCATGTAAGCCAATCAGTTGTCCTTCTTTTCTTATACTGCCTAAAGTTTATATTAAGACCCCAAATTGTTCAGTTCAATGGAAATTCCCATGATGGAGATTCCCATTCATGGTGCATTTTCCCAGAGACATTGTTCCCAGAGTCTCAGAGCTTAGCTCCCTGTGGTATTGGTGTGTGTGTGTGCCTGACTCTATATGGTGGCCATAAGAGCATTCTCTCCCTTGCCCTGATTAAAGATTTGTTCTTTCTAACTACTTTAATGGTGTTTTTCCAGATTGACACCCCTAAACTATCCCCACCTCCTACTTTCCCTTTGATTATGATGATACTATTATCCTAGTTTCCTACTGTTAGCTGCAATCTTCAGTTTTTCATTATATCTTATCTCTACCTCCATACAATCTCTTGCCTCATTTTGTTGATTTTTAAATTTTTTCCTTTGCAACATCTGTGGAATACATCTCCCCTTCTCTAACACTACCACAACTCCAATACCTTCATCACTTCACACCTTGGTGAAAATTTAACACTAGTCTGTGCTCTTCCTTTGGGTGCCCCAAGATTAATTTTGGATTATAAAAAAGGTGAGTCTGGATATTAAGACTGAAGTCACTCTCTGATTGGATTAAAATATAACTTGTCCCCACCTTCTGATCATGATCTGATAGTAGTATAAAGTTAAAAATCTTGAACCCCTAAAGACTGCATTGCCCAGAGTTCCTTTCTGTATTACCTAGAATGCTTTTCCTTTTGTTTACATTTGTGTGGTCATGTTTATATAAGTTCTAAGGCTCTGCTTCATTCTTTCTCTTTTGTTCCTGGGAGCAGGCCAGTTACTAACTTTTCAGTTAGGTCTCTGTTAGTTTATTATTAATAAAATATTCATGAATATAATATTTAATATTTTGCATATTAATTTTAATCTCCACAATTTTAAAATTTAGCAATCATTGATTTTGTTCTTTTTTTTCTTTTTATCAACAAATTATTGCAATTTATATGTTGATTATGTTTTTTTATTTTTTTTTAAATTTTTAAACCCTTAACTTCTGTGTATTAACTTATAGGTGGAAGAGTGGTAAGGGTAGGCAATGGGGGTCAAGTGACTTGCCCAGGGTCACACAGCTGGGAAGTGTCTGAGGCCGGATTTGAACCTAGGACCTCCAGTCTCTAGGCCTGGCTCTCAATCCACTGAGCTGCCAAGCTGCCCCTGTTGATTATGTTTTAATGATCCATTGGGGAGACTGGTCTCCCAAAGGATCACAGAGGTGCATGTATAAATGGAGATTTTGAACCTTGGACTTCATCCCCCATAAGTCCCTTCGTGGTCGCCAAAAAGTGGAGCTTAAAATTAATATGCAAAATACTAAATATTATGTTTATGAATATCTTATTAACAGTAAACTAACAAATACCTAACTAAAAGGTTACTAACTGGCCTGCTCCTAGGAACAAAAGAGAAAGAATGAGGCAGAGCCTTAGAACTTATATAAACATGACCACGAAAACATAAACAAAAGGAAAAGCATTCTAGGTAATACAGAAAGGAACTCTGGGCAATGCTGTCTTTAGGAGTTCAAGATTTTCAACTTTACAGTAGGTAGGGGAAAACTAGTACAAGAGGAGAGGAAGAGGTATGTTTACTATCTTTTGACTCTCTGATGTCTGAAAAACCTGCTTCTTATGCAGAATAAATTTGGATTTCTCTAGTCAAAGGGACTATGAAAGGGACATCACTAAGAGCATACATTTAAGAATCCAGAGGGAGAAGATGTACCTGGCACCCAGCTCTTGGAGCAGGATTCTTAAGGGAATAGTGTAATGCAGAGTTGCAGCAAAAGTTCTTGCCTTTGCAAACCAACTGTAGCAGCCTATCAGTTAAAAAGGTTTAGAATGTTGAACCAGCTTGGGGGCTGGGTTCACAAGAAAACCATTAGAGCTAGGCTATAAATATCCCTGGAGTTCCAACTGAAAGGCCTTTTGCCTTTGGGGCATCTTGGACCTTGTCTGTTCTTTCTAGACTTCTCCCTGACCTCTCCATTTACATCCTGCTATTTCCCTGGATTTCCCCATTGGACCCTAGGAAGAAGGGTGGTTTGGTGGTTAGACATCATGGATTTTAGCTTCTGTAGGCAGAAAGGACAAACTGAATCAAGCCATCCCCTTATCTAGTGACCTGATAAATCCTTTTACCTCAGGGCAGTGAAACCTTCCCTGACTGAGGGAGCCAGCCTCTCTCAGTCTGACTCTCTCTCCTGCGACCCTCCCCCCAGCACCAGATTTCTCCCTAGCATCAGTTACAAAATCCTCAAACCCTTTTTCCCTCTGCTTACCCCTGAAATCAATAAATCCTCTTTGATATTTATACAAAAACCTCTGGTGAATCATTGTACTTGATATTAGGGCAAAGGCTGAAGAGGGAAGGAATAACTTTCCTTTTATTTTTTGAGGGAAAACCTAGGCATCCATTTTGGGCAGGAAGTAGCTAGCCGAGACTTCCTGTAGATTCAGTTTCACTGGCAGGAAGGAGCCTCTTGTCTCCTCCCTCAAGGGATCTTAGAAATTGAAAACAAAACCTTTCAGCCAAACCCATATTACTTCTGGCTGACTCAATTCTTCTTGTATCACATAGATAGCCCCCTGCCTGAAGGACCCAGCCTATTCCTCCCAGTACCCTCTGTAAAAGTGAAATTTGGGAAATGTATCAAACTACATTTCCCGTGGTCCAACGGGTTTCTGTTTCCGGTTCTTTGGGCGTGGGGAGGCCTACTTCGAGGTCTACGCAGAGAAGAGTTTAAATCTCCTGGGTTAGGAGGGAGTGGCCTCTTGGCTAGCAGACTCGGGAAGAGACGGGAGACAATTATGGCTAGGCAGCTGTTTTGAATGCTTACAAGCGCGTGGTCTAATAACTTTATCTATCAGCATGGCTTTAATTAAAATACTAATTTATATTATTATAGCAGCCTTTATTATTTTTAATATTTATACCTCTGTCTCTAGCCTCAGTGATTAGCCTGTTTGAGCAGCCCTTCCTATATTCCCCATTCATCCCTTAACTCAGCTATCCCTTTATATTCCCCCATTTATTCCTCCACATATCAACATTGCCCTTTTATTCCATTACAATAGTCAGCCTCATGTGGCTAGAGTCCTTCTCTTTCTCTGAGATGCTTTTTATTACTTAATAAATACTTATTTATAGTCTCCAGAGAGTTGTTTTTTTTTTTTTAATCCTTACCTTCTGTCTTAGAATCAATGCTGTGAAGTTGGTTCCAAGGCAGAAGAGAAATAAGGTTAAATGACTTTCCCAGAGTCACACAGTGAGGAAGTATCTGAGGCCTGATTTGAACCTAGGACTTCCTGTCTCTAAATCCACTGATCTACCCAGGTGTTTTTTTTAACAGCTTTCTAGTGGATCAGCTTACCTCATCTCCCTTCAATCCATACTTCATTCAGCCCCTAAAGAGATTTCCTAAATTACAGGCTTCACTATGTTATTCCCCCTTTTAATAAATTCAAAAAGCTCCCTGTTGCCTCCAGTGTCAAATTAAAAATGGTCCATTTGGCATTCAAAGCCCTTCATAACCTATCCTACTATCTTGCTTGTCTTATATCTTAATCCCCACCAACTACTCTTGGATCCAGTTTCTTTACTGATGCTTGAATAAGTTGCTCCATCTCTTGGTTCCAGGCATTTTCTCTGGCTATTCCAAATGCCAGTGTTAAACTGGAAAAAACACAGAACTATTAAGTAGTCAGAAAAAAACCAACCATGTCTTTAATCAGGAGAGGAATACATTTCCTCAGGTCTTCACCCAGGAGTTTGTGCACAAAATCCACACAGAGCCCCAAGACTTGGGCCACTGACCACTGGAAGTACCAACCAAGCTGTATTGACAGTCCCAAAGCACCATAGAATTTGGGGAACTTATATACTTCTTGGAGACCTTAGGATGGGAGGTTATGGTTGATTGGCTTTACAATGGCTACAAAGAAAATTAGGAGTTCTAGACAGGATTATCAGGAAGAGATTGATGCTTTACAGTGGACACAAAAGGGAAAGATCCAGCCAAGGGCTGAGCTACCTCAGAAAGGACTTTGACACAAAGGGAGAAACTACTAGGACAAAAATAAGGGTATTTCACACCTGATTAAGACCGCTAGCTTCACCTAAAGTACTTTAAAGTTTATTGTTAGTCTGAAACTTGTGAAATTGGGACTTCTCTTCAAGAGAAAATCTCCTGTGACAAGGTCAAGCATGAGGTCTCAGACTTCATGCTGCTGCAAAGTTGGGGTTCTCAAGATCTCAAGACTGGGGTTTCTAGATTCCAAGTTGATACCAGGAATGATCTCTTCTCCTCAGATCCTTACTGACTTGCCTGGCTTCATTTAAGTCTTGATTAAAATCTGAACTTTTACAGAAACTTTCAAACTCTCTTGATTCTATTGCTTTCCCTCAGATGATTTCCTACTTATCCTATACATACATTTCTTTTTATATATTTGTTTCATGTTGTCTCCTCCATTATGTTATAAGGTCCTTGAGGGCAAAGACTGTCTTTTGCCTCTTTTTTTAACCCCCAGCTGCTTAACACTGGGCCTATCAAATAGTTCATGCTTAATAAATGTTTGCTGATTGATTTCAACAGTCTGACACTTTAGTCCCCTGAGTCTCAAAGATGATCTCATTACCTATCATGGAAAAACTATTCTAGCTTGCATGGGTGTAGGAGATAGGATATTGTGCCTACCACAGTAATACATTTAGAGCCAGAATAGACCTCAGAGACCACCCCCATCATTTTAGGGCTGAGGAAAGTAAGGTTTATGTAAATTATGAGACTTGGCCAAAGTTACAGAGGTAGTAAGCATCAGAGACAATATCTGAACAGGTCTTCTGATTCAAGAGCTCCTGCTCTTTCTTCCTTACCATTAGCTCATCTTCCTTTTTTGAGAATTCTTAAATTGAATCAAATGGAATAATCATGAGACATAATATGGACCAGCTTTTCATGTAAGATATCAAAACATCACAGTAGTAAGAACTGAGGCTGGCTGTGTAATATTAATATGTTTTTAAAAGTCTAACTACTGTTGTTTATCTTCATTTCAAAGAGGGTCATGACGTGACAGGGTAATGTCTTGACTTGATTTTGAATTGGATTTTATCAAGGCTGAGTTGTACAAAGTCATCAGTCTCACTCTCTGTTCCAGAATCATCCAAGTCCAATGGAGAGACAAAAGTCAGGACAACTAGGGATGATATTGGTATCTCCCACTCAAATTTTAAGCACATGGACATTGGAAAGAATTGTTCTCATTTGCCCATTTTGCCTGTGGGAGTCTTCATGTGCTTGGGACAGACATCCCTTAACTCCCAGAGTGGGTTTGAGACCTGTCAGTTACCCTTAACTTGGTTTAGCCCATCTGTTGAGATGGTTTGTTGGAGAGTGGTCATTCATTGTGCATGCTATAGCTTCTTCTCACCTTTGGTAAGGGTTGGGTGACAGGTAGACCCCAAAGGTGGATGAGCTTGGCAAACTTTCATACCAGAGGTGCTAGTCCTCCCTGTACACCCCATACATCCTAATTACTGTAAGCTAGTACTAAAACCCAAGAAGAAGGCCTAAAGCCTCCCTCCCCCACTTACTTATCCTATACTCTTTGAATAATCTTATCTATAGAGTATACAGTTATGGGGAGGGGGGTTACATTATAGTGCTTGCATCTAGAAAGGCAGAAAGGAATTGTGAATTTAGAAGTAGGTATTTTAAAATTATTTATCTCACTTTGCCCAGTAAAATGAAAAAAGCCAATAACCATGATTATTTCTTTTTTTTAAAGATCATTTTCTCTTCCCTAGCCTTACTAACC
This sequence comes from Gracilinanus agilis, assembly GCF_016433145.1. Classification (NCBI taxonomy): domain Eukaryota; kingdom Metazoa; phylum Chordata; class Mammalia; order Didelphimorphia; family Didelphidae; genus Gracilinanus; species Gracilinanus agilis. Next base: position 378,769,733 of record NC_058130.1, read on the forward strand.
TGTCTGGGCCTTTCCTTTGTTCTTTAAAGGAAATTATCTTTGGTGATTTGGTTGATAAAAGCCAAAGCTAACACTAGAATGGTGTGTGCTTGCTAAAATGTAAATTAAAGTTCTTTGCTGGGAAAGAACATGAGTCTAAAAAGATCAGCATTGGGTCCATGGCTGAAGATAGCTAGCAGAACTAAGAGGAAGAAGAAGCTGAAAGAAACCAACCCCAGAGTCCCTTCCAGGATCACACAGAATCTCCTGATTCACAAACAGCCAAATGAAAGGGTAAAAAAAAATGACCAACCCAGACTAGAGAATGGAACTAAGAAGTCTCATTTCTGTAACACTGTAAAGCTTACAAATCTTCTTCTTTACTACAACCTTGTGAGGTATTATATCCATTTTACAGGAGAGAAAATGGAGGTTCAGAGAAAGAAAATGACTTTTTACAGTCACATAGCTGAAGCAGCTAAGTCCAAATTCAATACTTTTCCCCATTACAAAACAGATCTACTTAGCCTCTATTATCCTTAGGGGATGACCAATAAGAAATTTTGGAGATTATATAGTCCAACCCCTCAGTTTCCAGATGAGGAAAATGGGATTCTGGGATTCCCAGTAAAGATCTGTGGCTTGCCATGGGTCACATGGGTATTAATTGAAGCCAAGTCTTTTGACTTCAAAAACAGCACTTTAAAAAATTTTTGGTCAATGTACTCACAGATTTGGTATTAGACACCTTGATACTAAAAAAAATTGCATTTTGGGTTTACATGCATATATACTGATTACCTTGTTTTATGGAACCCCTCGAATTTACCTTTGTCCCTTAGGAACTTGCCTCCAGGGAAATCCTAGACGGTCCCTAAACTTAGACTGAACAACAAACCTGAAAGAACCCTAGGATCTCAGCTTAGATAGAATGAATAGATATAATCTAATCTTAAATGCCCCTTTGTCTTAGAAATTTCTCCCATTGTATCAAGAGGCCTCTCCCAGGTAGTCCAGCTTCTTGCTAGAATTCTCCTTCTCTAGTCTCCATTGTAAGCCAATCAATTGTCCTTTCTGTCCTTTATTCCCCAAAAGCTATATAAGATCCCAAGTTCTTCAGTTCATTGGAAAATCCCTTTTTGAGGAGCATTTTCCCCAGAGACAGTGTTCCCAGAGTCCCAGAGCTTGTCCTTGTGTTATTTTGCCCATGACTGTGTGGAGGCTGTTAGAGGATTGTCTCCCTTGTCCTGATTAAAGACTTGCTCTTTCTAATTCACCTTGGTGCAGGAGTCAGCAACCTTTTTGGCCATGAGAGCCATAAACGCACATTTTCTTTCTTTTCTTTTCTTTTCTTTTCTTTTCTTTTCTTTTCTTTTCTTTTCTTTTCTTTTCTTTTCTTTTCTTTTCTTTTCAACCCTTAACTTCTGTGTATTGGTTCATAGGTGGAAGAGTGGCAAGGGTGGGCAATGGGGGTCAAGTGACTTGCCCAGGGTCACACAGCTGGGAAGTGTCTGAGGCCAGATTTGAACCTAGGACCTCCAGTCTCTAGGCCTGACTCTCAACCCACTGAGCTACCCAGCTGCCCCCAACGCCACATTTTTAAAAATGTAATTTCGTGAGAGCCATACAGCGCTCACAGTGCGCGCTCCTGTAACAGCACCTGAAAAAATATTTACTTTATGGCTCCTGCAGAAAGAGCCATACGTTGCCGACCCCTGCCTTGGTGGTTCTGTTTTTTTCAAGGTTGAAGATATAATATGTATGTGTATATGTATTTATATAGTATGTATTTATATTATATATATTTATATAGACCTTCTATAGTATTTTTGGAGTCTCTATAACCTTTATGTGGTGCTAGATAACAATTAGATAGTTGATTACTAGATTTAAATGAAGTTAATTTGGTTATTTCAACTACACAGTACTAAGGGCCTGTCTACAACCAAAAAGGTTAATGTTTCACTGAGGTCTGGTTATTAAGTCACCTCTTCTAGGACTACACTGATTTAAAATAGTTCACAGGATCATAGATTCAGCATTCCAAGGAAACTTAAGGCCATATAACCCAACTCCCTCATTTTATAAAAGAAGAAACTGAGATCCAAGAATGTTAAGTGATTTGTCCAAGATCACACTGCTAGGAAATAGAGAATGGATTTGAATATAGGTCTTCTGACTGAAAATCCATCTGTATCCTGTTTAATGTTTAATTTCTTCTAATAAATACCAACAAGAATAACAACTTTGAAAGATATGAGTTAGTTATTATGTATAGAAAAAGGAATACCTATCATGTACTGAAAAGAAAAAGATATATCCAGGAGAGATTTTCAGTTTCATGTACAGTCCTTTTTCTGTTGTTTTGCATATAGAAATATTCATTTTGAGTGGCAGCTGGGTGGTTCAATGGATTGAGAGCCAGGCCTAGAGAAGGGAGGTCCTAGGTTCATATTTGACCTCAGATACTTCCTAGCTGTGTGACCCTGGGCAAGTCACTTGACCCCCATTGCCTATCCTTACCACTCTTCTGCCTTGGAGCCAATACACAATATTGACTCCAAGATGGAAGGTAACGGTTTAAAAAAAATTATTTTTTTAATGTTCATTTTGTTTTCGTGTTTGTTACATTTAGAAATAGTTTTCTTTTTAAAATAGCTAACACTTTATAGAAAGAGAATCCCTTTCTCAGCTGCAGAAGATCTAGCATTAATTAAAGAAGAAAGGACCAGAGGAGTATAGCAAGCCTCAGCTAATTTTCAAAATATGCAGAATATTCAATCTGGCCTCAGATATGTCAGTGTGGAATGTAGAAGCCCCCAAACTTGTAGCCTAGAAATATTTAATGACCCCCAGTTTACTTAGCTTAAAGGTGAAAGCCCCGGGATTGACCTTGTCACATGAGAGTTCCTTCCTGAGAGAAAGTCCAACTTCACCAGTCTCAGACTAACAATACACCTTAAAGGAGTTTAATTGGGGATGGCTAGTCCCATTCGGTGTTAAGAATCTCTTTTATCTCAATGGTTTCTCTCTTTAGCCAGGGGTCGGCAACATATGGCTCTTTTGAGGGCCAGATATGGCTCCTTCTGCAGGAGCCATAAAGTCATTTTTTTTTTTCAGGTGCTGTTACAGGAGCCACATTGTGAGCACTGTAAGGCTCTCACGAAATCACATTTTAAAAAATGTGGCATTTATGGCTCTCATGGCCAAAAAGGTTGCCGACCCCAGCTTTAGGCCAAAGTTCTTTACCTAGGGGTGCGTGGGTGTGTGGGTGTAGTGTGCTGCTATGTGCTAAGGCCTAATTTTGCATTGTACCCTTTTCTTTAATAGTCCCATTTTTTTCCCCAATCAACAGATACTTCCTAGCTATGTGACCCTGGGCAAGTCAGTTAACTCAAATTGATTAGTCCTTTATGCTTTTCTGTCTTTGAATTGATGCTAAGACAAAAAACAATAGTTTAAAAAAATTTACAAAATGTATATAATTTATTTTAAAAATTACAATAAAGAATATTCAAAAGAGGAATAAAAAAAGAATAATGACATGAGTACATTTACCCAGGTTTTATAAATACTCTCATACTTCCTGACATTTTTTCTTGAAGCTTCATCTTAGTATTTGAAATAGGTCCAAGTATTGTGAGTAGAATTTGTTAACCCCTATGAATGTGACTGGAACCCAAAAATAAAATTTTTGAGTGGTCTCATTTTATCAAGTTTAAGTTCCTATTTTTGTGAAGGAGAAAAACAAAGATTTATTTTTCTTAAGTGTTTTGATTAATCTGAATTCTAAACCTGGCTTTTCTCTAAAATTCTAGAATTTTAGTACTTATCATTGGAAGTAAGATAGATCAGCTCAAACAAGAATGTCGTTGATCTCACCCAAGAGGAAACTCCCAAAATTTTCTGGAATAGCAAATTGGATATAGGGACATTATAGAGATTGCCAACTTCCCTCAGAACTTCTGAGGCTTTTCCTTCAGCATCTAAAGTAAGTTAGTAGGAATTAGGGTTAGGTTTAGGTTGATCTCCTTAATCTTTTCTCTCTACACTATGCTCAAAGAAGACTAAATTGGAGAGTCATGAAGAGGGACTCCTGCTTGAAGAGTCCCCAAAGCAGGGACTGACTGAGAACTGAAGCTCTTGCCTCTCCCCATCTTCATTCCACCCCTCACGTAGCTTGGAGCATTCATCTCTACCAGTAGAGCAAATCCCACACCAATGGACTTTGGGACAGAAGTTATAATTATTTTTTTAAGTGATAAGTGCATACTATATTTTGCCTTTTCTTATACTATATTATTAACTTTCTCTAGCCCTAAACTTTAAACTATGAAAGGAGGCATCTTCTAATTTCTTCTAGCTAGCTCACCATATCAGGGAAGAATCCTGACAACGGATTCAGGGGAGCTCAATTCAGATCCCACTTCAGCCAGAAATCATTTCATGAATACATGATTCATAATCTTAAAAATAGATTTAAATTAATACAAATTACATGAAAAGTAATTAAAATTTTAAAATAGATTTAAAATTAAAAATTCTTTTAAATGAGAATAATATGTGAAATAAAAAAATGTTAATTCTGTGCTAAAATTGTCATTTTTCCCAAGCAATGTACAAGTCTTATAGTAATTCACCCAACTATACTCATTCTCACTAAAAAAAATTAGGGAGTCAATACATTGTTTTACCCCAAATATTAGTTCTCACATCAGTCTTTGTTGTGGCTGCCTCATAGCAGTGCTTCTCTGTTTCATTAATGATATTTAGTTATTAATAGCAGCACTAAATTATAAGACTCATAAAGCTGGAAGCTCTGATAAGCCTAATCTGAGGGACAAGAGTGGAGAGAAACAGCACCTATATGTGGGGTCAGCAGGTGTTCACTTTTATAGCCACTCAGTCATCCACAGAAGGTCTTAGAACTTATCCCCCACAGCAACAAAGGCCTTTGGCCAGAAAGATTTGATTTGGGGGCTTGATACATTTTGGGTCTATGTGATTGGCAAGTTACTGAACTTTTTTCAGTGTCCCCAGGCAACTCTGTGAGCCTATAAATTACTGAACAGTCAGGTCTTGGTAGAGGGAATTTCCTCATTAGAGAAGTGAGATCCTAAGTCCAGCCCAATAAAAGAAAAAGAAAATGCATTTGGGATACTCATGTTAGCTCTCCAACTCCACACTTCCTAAAAGCCAACTCTTGATACGCAATAATCAAAAGGGTAGGGTGATTCTAGGTCCTGTGAAGCACCTTTCTCTCCCAATTACTAGGAACCTGAAATCCTCTCGAGACTCAATAATTAGTCTATTCTTTGGACTCTCCTGGTCTGTGGTATTCAATTCCACACACCTGCCATTTATGGTATGGCATATAAAATCTGCCCATCTTTTTATTCTCCATCCTAAGATGTGTCATGGAATTTTAGCTAACCTAGGAGCATTTGCAGGTATTCATAACCCTCTCTTTTGTTTTAAGTTTCATAAGTCTGATTTTAAAAATCCTAACAGAAAAAGTTGAGCTTTCAAAATTTTCTACTTGATCTGTCCTTGAGTGAAATCCAGGTGTAGTCAATACTTGGTCATCTGGATGTATGTGGATTTGGTATTTTGTGGATTGGGGAGGGGAGATTAATTTGTCTTTCATGGTCCCTTAATGCCTCTGGGGCTACCTCCTATCTAGCCATCAGTCACCAGTGTTCCCGCAAATGCTGACTCATTTTAATAGTAGCCTAAGTAAAGTGTAATATGAAAGGAAAAGTTGCTTGAGATTGGGCAAGGTGGGAGGTGAGAATAAATACACTTGAAAGTCCAATGCATTATCCCTTTTGTTTGTAATATCTATGCCACTGCTGCCTCCCATTAGAAAGAGTAATTAAAGTTTTTCTGAACTGTGAAAATAAAGCTTTATCTCATGTAGATGCAATTATTACAAGGGTGAACTTAGATTTCTGAAGTGAATCATGTAGTAAATTAAATAAATGTCAGAGTCAAGACTTAAACCTAAGCAGTTTGATGCCTCTCTTCTTCGGCCCCTAGCAATTCATTCCACTTCTATATATTCCCCCCTCTTTTTAAATTTTTATTTGTTTTTACATCACTTTTATTTATGAACATTCCACACACACCCCCAACCACCCAGGGGGCCATTCTTTGTAAAAAAAAAAAAAAAAAAAAAAAAAGGAAAAATAGAAGAGGAAAAAAGCATTTCAGCAAAGTCAAACAAAGGCATTAACCAAGCCTGACAGTATATGTAACATTCTAATAAGGTATATATTAAATATTCCCTAGAGATTAGTTGTGCTGATTTCCACACTTAGTAGCTCTCTACTTCTGTAAAGAAGGAAGGGATGTAGAATTTCTCAACTCCTCTGGGGCACACACACACAATGGGACCAGTCCACTTTATCACTCCTCTCCTTGTTTTCATTCCTCAATTCTCTAAGTCTTAACTTACTAACCAGTCTCCACAGTTCACCTCTACAAGATGTCAAATACCTGGCATTAGCATCCAGTCAGCTTCTGTGGGATCTTTATTTTAATTTGTAATTTATATATTTATTTCTAATATGAAATATATATATATGTACATATGTATATGTACATATGTATATATATATATAACAATACAATTCAATCAGCTCATTAAAATTTTTTTTTAAATCTTACCTTCTGTCTTGGAACCAATACATGGTTCCAAGGCAGAAGAGCAGTAAGGGCTAGGCAATAGGGGTTAAGTGACTTGCCCAGGGTCACACAGCTAGGAAGTATCTGAGGTCAGATTTGAACCCAGGACTTCCTGTCTCTAGGCCTGGCTCTCAATCCACTGAGCCACGCAGCTGTCCCCCCCAGATCATTTTAATTTTAAAAGAAATTAGGAATATGAAACAAATGGTTTCTTTACAATGAGAAATTCATAGAATTAGTTAGAGCTAGAAGGGATCTATCTAGGAGGCCACTATCCAGTCCCTTCATTTTACAGGTGAAGGAACTGAAGCCCAGAGATACTAAGTAACTTGTTCAGTGTCACATAGTTTATGAGTTATTGAGGCAGGATTTGAGCTTAAGTCTTTCTGATTCAGGGATTCTTTCCACTGTACTATGCTATTGCTACATTTTAATTCACATTCATATTCATTTGAAAAGCAGGTAATACAACAAGGTAGTATAGTGGATAGAAGGCCAGGCTCAAAGTTAGGAAGGCTCATCTTCCTGTGTTCAAATCAGCCTCAGACATTTATTAGCTATGTGACCCTGGGCAAGTCACTTAACCCTATTTGCCTGAGTCTTCTTATCTGTAAAATGAGCTGGAGAAGAAAATAGCAAACCACTCCATTATCTTTGTCAAGAAAACCCCAAATTGGGGGCAGCTGGGTATCTCAGTAGTTTGAAAGCCAGGTCTAGAGATGGGAGGTCCTAGGTTCAAATCTGTCCTCAGATACTTTCTAGCTATGTAACCCTGGGCAAGTCACTAACCCTTACCACTCTTCTACCTTGGAATCAATACACGGTGCTCTAAGACAGAAGATAATGGTTTTAAAAAATGGGCTCACAAAACATGGGATATAATGGAAGCAACTGAACAACAAATTCCTCTGTTAACAATTCCAAATTGCTTTCCTCATCTCACCCTCTCAGAATCTTTATTTTCTTTCATGACTTTTAAATTTTTTTACCTCTTTTTTATCCCTCTTCCATCACCACCAAGTAGAATGTAATCTCTTTGAAGATTTTGTTTTTGTCCTCTTATTCCCCTTGTCTTGGACTGACCCCTATACAGCTAGTACCAATAAGTAAGAATCATTAATTTTATGAAGTGGTTGTACTATTTCAGTTCTCACTATTCAAAAGTTATAAATATAGATATCCCTTCTACATCATGACTTTTCCCATCCAGTTTCAATGTATCCGGGGACTGTCATAAGAAATTAAATGGGAATTTGGGGGGTGCTTTGAGGAAGCCACAGATGACACATGAAGGTGAGCAAATGACACAGAAAAGATTTAGATACTCAGAAATTCATGAAATAGTCTTTGATCAAATATTTAACACAAATTTTACAACAAGGTATTGTAAGCACCCCATAAAAGAAAAAGAAAAAAAAAATTCAGACTTCTTCTCGTGTACAAAGGGAGGGCCAAAACATTTTACTCAGATTTTCCAGATCATGGGGGTTTCCATGCCTCTGAGATGTGGGAGAGATACCTGTATGTATAACAGTTCAGCTCAATGGAAATAGCCCATTAAAAGGTCTAAAATTAAGTTTTTTAAAAAATCTAACATGCTATAATAGCAAAGGATAAGAAAAAATGGTATAAATTTATTATAAAATAATAGAGTTATTATAGAAAGCAAAATTAAAAAATATTATTGGATGTCATACCTAAATATATATCATGACATGATAATATCTTATTGTTGTTTAAAATATTAATATTTTTGCATAGTAGACAGAACTGCTCCTCTTTTTTTGCTTCTTCATTCATACAGAGTACATAGACTTTATCCATATCTTGGAGAATTTGCATGCTCATAGTCTCACAAAGTGAATCAAATGTAGTTGAATGACCTGGGACATCATCTCAAAATGGTAATGCTTTTAAAGTGATATTGTTGTCTTCAATAGTTGAGCAAAAAGAACTTGAAAACTAGATTTAAAAAACAACTTTCATAACCCTGGTTTTCTTATTTGACCATAAAGAACTGAAAGTGAGAGTATAAAGATTTTGAGACTGTTAAATAAGCATTTGTTTTAGTTTAAAATCTTCTTCATTAATTCTTTTTGTTTTTGTTTTTGTTTTTTTTTTTTAATTTTAAACCCTTTACTTCTGTGTATTGACTTATAGGTGGAAGATTGGTAAGGGTAGGCAATGGGGGTCAAGTGACTTGCCCAGGGTCACACAGCTGGGAAGTGTCTGAGGCCGGATTTGAACCTAGGACCTCCCGTCTCTAGGCCTGGCTCTCAATCCACTGAGCCACCCAGCTGCCCCCTTCTTCATTAATTCTTAATAAAATGTAGCAATTCTTAGACACTAAAAATCCAGATTGGGTTTTTCTTTCTTAGACTAAGTTCTGGAAGGCACCCTTTTCAAGAATAAACTGATTTAATCCACATTAAAAATGTATTGATCAGTATATCTACCTTCTTGAATTATTTATTTCACAACATCAGGCTATTTAGCTGCTAATCCTCATCAACACTAACTGATTTTTTATTTTTATTTTAATGTTATATAAGACATTTTAACGTTATGTGAGAAAAATCAGTTTTTAATGTGATTTGACCAACCAAGCTTAAAGTAAAATTTCTCCATTATCCACTTCATTTCTACTTCCTTTCATTGCCTTAAATAAACTTGAAGCATTTATCTTTTAAGAGGAATACATTTTATATTGTAATCTTCCATCCCCATAATTCTATTTCTGTTATTGTAACACTTCTACTTTTTATAATTTTTCAAGATACAAAACATTGATGCAATTTACCTTTTTCTTATTTCTCCTAAATGGTTTGTAATAATCTGTACTGTAGGTTTAGGCATTCTGACATATTGTCCTACTTGGGAATTGCTGTGACCAAGTTCATGCCATTCAATTCCACTAAATTTTTGTTCTAATACAATAACAAGTATCTTCTTTTTACTTTGGCAGGGTTTCCATCTGGAGTATCCTTCCCTTTTTCCACTTAAAAAAAATAATACAACTATTGGTAATATGGTATATAGTAGTACAGCACATCCCCATGAAATAATAGGCAAATGAAGACCAATGTCATAAAACCCTCAACTACTGGCGTGTAATCACATTAATCACTGAATTTTGGCTCTCATTCAATGTGACCTGTATAATGGGAAAACCTGGGGAGTTAAACTAAAATATTATCTGTGGGCTCACAATGGGTTGTGCGGGAGACAGGAATGTCAAAAGGCAGGACCAGACAAGGTAGGGAGACTGGGTTTAACTACTAAGGAGGTATCTGTTAACAGAAGTGACAGTTAGACCCTGTCACTCTGCACCATCTAGGCAAGGGGCCTATGGAACCAGCAGGCAAATGGCAAGAGTTTATAACAATTTTAATTAAGGAAACAATAGTAAAGGATGGAAATAGGGGTTTCTACACTTTTCAGACTAAGGGCAAACCACAGGGTCAGGGGAGGGACTTAACTACACTCATCTAAGACCTAAGCCAGGCAGGGCCCCGAGAATAGCAGGACTGGAGTGCGAATCCTCATAGCAGAGCCCAGAGATGTTATCAGGATGCCAGGAGCCAACTCCTCCAGAACTGATGATCCAAAGTAGCCCAGTAGGGAGAGGAAGACTGCAAGCTGTCCACAAGATCACAGGCTACTTCCCTACTCAGTGCTGTCTTGCAGGATAGATGTCCTCTGCTTTCAACCTTCACCACTCTCCAAGATCCCAGGGAATCAGGGTACAGCTCCACTAGCTCTGAGGTCTCCCAGGGTCAGTTACAGCTTGTCCCAACCACTATGGAGTCTGTCTCAGAGAGCAAAGCCACACTTCTTGCTTCCCCATTCCATTTGGAATTCTCCAGCCCTTCCTGTTAGTTCCTAACTAATAACTAAATAATATTCCTCATACCTGGTAGCATATTATAATGCTCACTAAATCAGATTTTGCATTATTCAAATTTATTAGTCATATCCTAACTTTATGTAGCAAATACTTGATAAAATTCTTATTGAATTCCATGTAGAAATTTGTGAACTTTTTCTGTAGGTACTCTCTCTTAAGACAACCAACCAAAACTGAGCTAAAAATCTACTTCCTGAGAGGAAACTAATAGCAATTTTGTCCCTTTCCAAAAACTGAATTATGAGGGACAAAGATGATAATCTGTACCTGAGATGAATCACATATTAAGCTACATGTTCAAAACGCCACCTACATTTTTAGTCCAACAGAATACTAGGGCAAACTGATGTTTGTGGTGCTGCTTTTGGCCAGTGGTAGAAATTAATATCTGGTCCCTGGGATCAAAGATCCCGTTAAGTCCAAATATAATTGTTCTAATCCATTTGTAGAATGAGCCTTTCAGTGCTAATGAATAAAAAAGCAAATCCCTACTTTATTGGAATGTTTTGTTCATATTTATGAGGAAGATGGCAAAATCCAGAGAAAAACACTGAAAGTCATAGAAAACAATAGCAGACTGTAAAGGCATGGATGAAAGGAATATATCAGTGAGATCAATCAATAGGCTTTTAAAAATATGAAGCCATGATTATTACATATTGTATATGTTAAATTTAACATGAGTACCAGCATTCCACTTCAAATGCATCCTCTTTTGAACTCTTTTGTGTATTTTAAAATACATATTTTTTTCCTTTTCTTTAACTTCCTCGTTTTTCCATAAATTGATACAATTTCAAACATTTACTAGCTATATGGCCTTTGGGCAAGTCACTTAATCTTGTTTGCCTTAGTTTCCTCATCTGTAAAATGAGCTGGAGAAGGAAATGGCAAACCATTCCATTGTTTTTGCCAAGAAACCTCAAAAGGGGTCCCAAAGAGTCAGACAACTGAAAAATGACTTAACAACCATTTTTCCATAAAAAAATAAATAAAACCATTCCCTTAAAACAAGTAAGAATAGTTAAACAAAAAAGATTTGTGTCATCTTGGTCTTTGAAAATATATGTTGTCTAATTCTGTACCTATAGTCCATCATTTCTGCACTGAGAGATACAAGTCATTCTGGTTCACTGTATTGATCAGAGTTCTTTAATCTTTCAAAGTTATTTTCATTCATAATGTCATTGCCATTGTAGAAGCAGTTCTCTTAGAGTCACCATGCTTCAGTTCACACAGATTTTCCAGTTTCTCTATCCATTCCTTCCCTGCTCCCTCTAAGGAGATGCTCAAGTCTCTTCCTCCTCCTCTTGAGGGTCAGTCATATTGGTCTATTTGCTGTTCCTCACATTTGATGCTCAATCTACCATTTCTGGTTTTCCTCTTCAGCTCTGAAATGCTCTCCCTCCTTACCCCTACCTCTTAGAATCTGGTTTCCTTCGAATCTCATTTCAAGTTGCACTTTCTATAGAAGACCTTTCTCAGTTTCTGGGTGCTAATGTTTTCTCCTCACAACTGGAGATGCTTTATTGAGAAAATAAAGGCTATACATCCTGGACTCCCTTTTCCCCCCTTCTCAACATCTCACAACATCATCCTCCATTCCATTCTCTTTTACTTCAGTCTCAGATGAAGAGGAAAACCTTCTCTTCTCCAAGATCAATCTGTTAATCCCACCTTCTTCAGCAAAATGTACCCATCATCTCTCTCTCCATCCATTATCTCATTCTCCTATTATCTATTATTTATTTTATTGCTGCTTAGAAACACACCTAAATTTCCATCCCTGTGTGGAACTGAGGTGAAGTGGAGTTAACAGGCTTGGAGGCCACAGGACTTGAGTAGATTAAGGAGCTAGAAACTTAGAGGTCCATCCAAGTAAGTATATCTTTAGATTCATTTGGCCATCAATTTCATTTCCAAAAAGAAATATTGACAACTAGACTGGGTTGCAGTAACAAGAATTTGACAAGATGTTTGACAAAGTTTAGTAGTGTTTATCATTCTGGATCATTCCTATCTAGTACCTTTTTAGTATTGGAGATAGAATGCTGGCCTCCAAGTCAGAAAAACCTAGCCCCAGATCTCATCTTTGACAACTATTAGCCACGTAACTGCTTGGGCAAGTCACCTAACCTCTTTCTTTGAGCTTCAGTTTCCTCATCTATAAAATGGAAATACTAACTAGATATATAATACCGACCTCACAAGGATCTAATAAGATAGTGTATATATGTGAAGTAGTCTCTGTCTTTATCTCTGTCTGTCTGTCTGTCTCTGACTCTCTCAATCCTTACAGGAGAATGGTGAGAAAAGCTCTTTATAAGCCATAAAATACTACATAAATGTAAATTATTCTTTCTTTCAAGACTATTACTTATTCACACTGAGAACTATTGTTGCTAACCAGATAAAAACTACTTCTGGGTCTCACACATTCTGTGCTCACTGCAGATAATATGCAAACAAGAAACTACATATCTATGTGTGAAAGGGTGCAGAGACCACACGGTTTAAAAAAAAAAAAAAAAGGAAGTGTCTACCCTGAGGCTAACTTGCACATTTGCCATCTAAGTTCTCTGCATTGGCAGCGCACTGCACGGCAGACTTGGGGACTCGTTAGGAAAATAATGGTAAGGTTTTTGCTTTTTTAAATCTTTATGAATCTCCTTGATTCCTGTGACTAACCAGAATCTTCTCAAGGTGCAGAGTAGGTAGATAGCTAAGGTTGTTTTTATAAAATCAGACCTCTTTTTTCTGGTTGTTCTGCCTTTTTGGAAACATGCTGACTTGACAGCCTTCAAACAAGACATTGTGACTTAAAAGTTCCCTTTTTCTCCTACTGATTCGAGTTTTTGGAATGTAGAGGAAGGAATATACTTTTTTTTTTTAAATAAAAAAGCAAGTTCTATTTGGTTGTTGGAGAGTTTTGTGCTTGGATCAGCAGCAGGCACTAAGGGACCTTAATATGGTGCTAGGATTATATCCCTTCCAGGGAATAATCTTTGGAACTCTTCCTTGTGTAAGTATTGCTTCATATAGAGAGAGCCTAGAAAGACTGACTTTTGTGACATGCCTCAGGCTAAAATGGAATTAGTAGCAGGGGCCATTTTATCTTGTTGAATTTCTGGAGAGAAGAAACAAGAAAAAGGGCAAGACAGGCTGACTTCAATTTGTGAATTAGTGGTGTCCTGAGGTATCAGTAGTTAGGAACCCGGAACACACTTTTCCTCCAATGGGAACAAAAGTTAGGATTAAAAGATCATAGATTTAGATCTGAAATAGATTTTAAAAGATATTGAGTTGAACCCTTCCCATTCTATAGGTAAGGAAACAGAGGCACAAGCTGTCACTCAACCTGGAGCAGTAGTTTCAAGATGGATGTCAGGAATGCATCTTTCCCATGCCTGTTCCACTCATTCTGTACAAAAGAATTCCTCTCTTCCTTCACTAACCTAAACTTTCTAAATCGAGAGGCTGAGATGTCTCCTCCACCAGCAGATCTGTCTCCCATTCCTATTCCCCGATTGACTGCCTTGGTAGCAAGAGGGAGCTCCAAGACTAGCAATAAGGGAGACAAGGGTTTCTAGTGCTTTCTCTAGGGTTCTATGAGGGCAGAGCAGGGCTAGCCTACAGCCCTGAAATAGCTTTCACAAGACAGAGTAGAGGAGGTAGGGCATTTTTGCAGTGGTTTTGGACTGATGAGTGAGAACACAAAGTTCAGTAGCTAATATAGATATCAAGGGATAATGAAGATCTCACAGGAGGGTTCTCTGGATGCTGTTTATAAGGTGGGCCTTAGTATACTCTGTGGCAATAATTTATTAGCAGAGATCCCAAAAAGTAAAACAAAGTTTTTAAGTAAAAAAGAAATAGGTTAATTGAGAGAGAGCCAGTCTTACAATAAAGCCAGACTCCGGTTAGCCACGGAAGACAACTAGCCTGGTGAATATAGTATCATCTGACTTAAGTAAATTGTCTAGTGACTTGGTCTTGTGTCTTAATTCCTCTGATGGCCATGGCCAGTGCCAGTCATGCCATTGATGTAATCTCTGCCCTTAGCATGGAAGTACTACATGCTGTGATGATTAAGCAGAGGTCAACATAAAGATAGTCTGTTTCGAACAGCTATGAGGCAGAAACTTGTGGATTAAATCTAAGTCTCTAGCCCACAGAGTGGATGAGAGTGCATAGCTTGGCCAGCTAGCATAGGGGCGCAGGGAGCAATGCTTGTACAAAATAGCTATAGAGTATTACAGGACTATAAAATATGTAGAATGTTTCGGAATTATAGTATATATATAATACAATAACAAAATCATAAGGGGTATGGAATTTCACATTTCACATTCACATTATCCCTCCTCTGATCCAAAGAAAAATGTGGGTATTTACAATAATTTATAATATAGGCATGGCACAAAAGATACAGTGCAACAATGCAAATGGGTATAGCTTATATAAATAAGCATAGGACATGGATTCATAAGGTTACATATAGTTGACGGAGTAATATTAAGTTTACCATTACTTCACCAACAGTATTATTAGAAAGTTAACCCCGATAGTCACTAGAGTCACCACTTGGGCCAGCACTGTTCATGCTGAGTCTCAATTTCCTTCCTGCAGATGCCTTGCCTTTTCCAAGGCCCCATTCCTGAACAGAGCTGTGAATTTTACCCAACATCCACTGCTGTGGATCCAGTCTGCCAGTTGTATCTCTAGGTAAGTCATCATCCAGTCCTTTATCTGTTCCACCAGTGGTTCCATCTTTTTGTTGACATTGTCTGCATAGAGAACTATTGCAAAGATGAGGAATCCCACAAGATGGCCCCAGTTGGTCCCCTCTTTGAAGAAGTCATCTGAGACCTGGGCCAAACCAGGTTGCACATGCAACCGAGCAGCCAGATTAGAAAATGAGTCTTGAAAGACGTACTCAAACTCGTCTCTGGTAGCATACATAGCCTGGTACAGGGGTTCAGTTGTAGAATGCAAAGTAGGTGTAAGTGAGCTTCTAGAACTGGGCAAGAAAAGACTTATTCATAGTGGTGTTAGTCACTGGCTGAAGTAAGGGTTCATCCCAACACAGCCTTAACTCCCAAAGAAGAACTAAGCATCTTACAGAGTAGATAAGAAGTTCACCGAGACGATATAGTATTTTGGAAGTGCCTATAAAATCCATAATATATGCTTAGAAGCAAGTTAACATTTAGAAAATCAAATAGTACAACAGTTTATAATTATCTTAATAAGAATAAGAATTCCAAAAATGACTGGGACCCATTTAAGAATGAATTATAATAAGCCACCAATACTTTAATTTATTAATTTATAACATTTCTCCATGGTTACATGATTCATATTCTATCTCTCCCCTCCTTCCACCCCCTCCCATAGCCCATGCACAATTCCACCGGGTTTTACATGTGTCATTGATCAAGACTGATTTCCATATTATTGATATTTGCATTAGGGTGCTGGTTTAGAGTCAATATCCCTAATTATATCCCCATCCACCCATGAGATCAAGCAGTTGTTTTTCTTCTGTGTTTCTACTTCCACAGTTCTTCCTCTGAATGTGAATAGCATTCTTTCTCATAATTCCCTCAGAGTTGTCCTATAAGCCACCAATACTGAACCATAAGGCTATCTATGAAAACCATGAAGATGGGTTTCACCAAGATGTAGTATCCTCATTTACATGAGTGTGTTGTGCTATCTGTAAAGTATTTAACAATTTTTATAATTCTCCAATATCATTGATGATATCTCCTGAACAATTTGTATATGAACAACATGATTGATAAATTATAGCACAGGCTCCTCCTTGGGCAGTAGGCAAGATGTCCAACACAATTCTGTTTCCCAAAACTAGATGAGCCACTGAGTCAAGTTCAGCCTGAAGCTTGTACAGAGCACTAGATGTATATAAGACAGTAGCTGCTACATTCTGAGTCAATCCCTCAGGTTCAGAGTTACATTAAGGGAAGGAAAAAGTAAACTGTGAAGAACTGGAAACTTAATATAGTATTGCATATTTAAGCTCATATATGTTAAGTGTATTTATCATTAATCATTCCAATTAAAATATTTTTAGTATCCTTATGACATAAGGAACTCTTTTAGAGAGCCAATGGAAAAAGGACTGACTTAGAATCAGGGGATCTGGGTTTATATCCTGGGTCTTACTTAATATTTCTGTGACCTTAGACAAGTCATAGCCTCCATGAGTCTTTGTTTCTTCTCTCTAAGAAGGAGTTTCACATGCTGGGCTCTGAGGTAATTTCTAGACCTAAATCTATCAGTCTATGCTGCCAACATTACCTAAATCCTATGTACCTGTTAATCCATAACCACTTGTTAAATAACTACTATGTATAAGACACTGGGAATATAAAGACAAAATGAAACAGTCTTTGACCTCAGGGATCTTACAAACATATGTTTACACCATATAACTAAGCACAGTTTTCTTATGAAAGAAGGAGCTTTTCTTTTTATCTTCTTTCTCTTTCATTGTCCCCAACATCCTATGGCATAATTCATAGAGACATAGTATGCCAGGAAAGCTCTATATGTGGTGAAGATCAAAATTCTTTTTATTCTCCATCTCCTTATCTACCCCATGAACCTTTGCCCAAAATAATAGCAAGGAAAATCACATAGACAGTCAGTATAAGGTTGTAGGAAGCCTTCAGCACTTTCCACCATAAGTCTGAGTTGAGGAAGAAAGGTTGTAAAGTAGGACAACACAATTAAATATAATAAATAGCTAGTACTTCTGTAGGAAGGTTGTGGTGAGTCAGTGAACAAGACAGGGAACCATGCATTTCCCCTAATTCTTATTCTCAAAAATCGCCCCCCCCCCAAAAAGTATTATACATTAAAGTTAGATGTTCACATGAGGCAAGAAATCAAGAAACCTACCAAGGTCACAGCTTTATGAATTAACAGTGGAGATTGTAATCCCTAAATACACGTATGCACCATTACCTCAGCAGCCTCCACAGTCTGACAACATACCCAAACTTATTCACTGGCTTCAGCTTTGGAATCTACTCAGAGATTTCCTTCTTGCCATAGACTTTATCACTCCACTGTCCTGTTTCAAGCAGAGGACTTTAACTCTGTCCAACTATCTGTAGAAGAGGGTAAAGTATAAGAGGGGTAGCTGTCTACTCCCTTTCCTCATGGGCTGGGAAATCCCTAAGCAGCAGAAGCTCTGCTGAGAACATCTATTTCATCCTACTCTAATTCTGCAAAAAGCACAAACAGACTCAGCCCAGGACTTGGGACCAAGTTGTACAAAGTCTAAAGTAAAGGGGCTGGAATCCATCTGAGGCTAATCCTAGCCCAATCTATTACCCCACTTCTAGGAGCTACTTGGAGCAGAGTCTAAAGCCAATAAAAAATGAATTTCCTAGCACAGGAAGAGGCTGAAATAGTGTTAAGGGCCAGCTCCAAGTGACTATCAAAGGGGGAAAAGTCATAAAGTGAATGACAAGAGAAATATAAGGGGGAAAAAGCTTAACCCACCAAAGATCTCGGGAAGAATAGAATTCAATCAGAAACTTAGATTACAAGAAACTACATCAATAGGAAAAATATTTAAAATTAGAAGGGAAAAGAAGTATCAAAACATCTAAAAAATTACAAATATCTCTAAATAAATATTATAAAGCAATGGAAGTCAAACCAACACCTAATGAAATACAAAGCTCTATAGAATCCCAAGAGACCTTGAAACTGCAGTAAGATGTTCCCAAAGGCTTCAAAAGGGAAATCAGGATCTGGACAGAAAACTTCATTTATTTATTTAATTTTTTAGGAATGTTTTTCCATTGTTACATTATTCATGTTCTCTCCCTCCCCTCTTCCCTCCCATCTTCCAGAGCTGATGAGCAATTCCACTAGTTTATACATGTGTTATCACTTATACCTATCTCTAATTTATTAATTTTTGTAATAGAATAATCCTTTAAAACCAAACCCCCCAAATCATATACCCATATAAACAAGTGATAAATCATGTTTTTCTTCTGTGTTTCTACTCCCACAGTTCTTTTTCTTGATGTGGATAACATTCTTTCTTATAAGTCCTTCGAAATTGTCCTGGATCATTGCATTGCTACTAGTAGCAAAGTCCATAACGTTTGATTGTCCACAATGTTTCAGATTCTGTGTGCAATGTTCTCTTGGTTCTGCTTATTTCACTCCATATCAATTCATGGAGATATTTCCAGTTCATATAGAAATCAAGCAGTTCAGCCATTCCCCAACTGAGGGACAACCCTTCATTTTCCAATTTTTTGCCACCATAAAGAGCACAGCTATGAATATTTTTGTATAACCCTTTTAATTATCTCTCTTTTTTAAAATTTTATTTTTTTAGAAAAATTTTCCATGGTTACATGATTCAAGTTTTTACTTTCCCCTTCACCCTCCCCCCAAATACTTCCCCTCCCCCATAGCCAATGTGCATTTCCACTGATGTGTCATTGATCAAGACCTATTTCCATATTATTCATAGTTGTACTAGGGTGGTCGTTTTGAATCTACATCCCAAATCATGTCCACATCAACCCATGTGTTCAAGCAATTGTTTTTCTTCTGTGTTTCCACTCCTATAGTTCTTCCTCTTAATGTGGATAGCGTTCTTATTCCATAAGTCCCTCAGAATTGTCCTGGGTCATTACATTGCTGCTAGTACAGAAGTCCATTACATTAGATTTTACCACGGTGTATCAGTCTCTGTGTACAAAGTTCTTCTGGCTCTGCTCCTTTCTCTCTGCATCAATTCCTGGAGGTCTTTCCAGTTCACATGGAATTCCTCCAGTTTATTATTCCTTTGAGCACAATAGTATTCCATCACCAGCATATACCACAATTTGTTCAGTCATTCCCCAATTGACGGGCATACCCTCGTTTTCCAATTTTTTGCCACCACAAAGAGTGCAGATATAAATATTTTTGTACAAGTCTGTTTATCTATGATCTCTTTGGGGTACAAACCCAGCTATGGATCAAAGGGCAGGCAGTCTTTTAGCACTCTTTGGGCATAGTTCCAAATTGCCATCCAGAATGGTTGGATCAGTTCACAACTCCACCAGCAATGCATTAGTGTCCCAATTTTGCCACATCCCCTCCAACATTTATTACTCTCCCCTGCTATTATTTTAGCCAATCTGCTAGGTGTGAGGTGATACCTCAGAGTTGTTTTGATTTGCATTTCTCTAATTATTAGAGATTTAGAACACTTTCTCA
>NC_058130.1:378794419-378835306 GCF_016433145.1 Gracilinanus agilis
CCCCTATTGCCCACCCTTACCACTCTTCCACCTAGGAGCCAATACACAGAAGTTAAGGGTTTAAAAAAAATAAAATAAAAAAAAGACTTAGAAAGCTAAAATTACTTTCATAAAGACACCAGGTAAATAAGAAACATAACTGATCTTTGACTCCAAATCCTCTAACCTAAAACCAGATATCATAGTTTTTCCTTTACCCCACATAGCTTCTCAAAATGAGCTAGCATGGGATGATAAGAATAAACCATTCTATATTAAACTCATTTTCTTTTTTTCTCATGCTAGTAACTAATAGATGTGGAGGTGGCATACTTGGATTTTAATAATCCATTTGAAAAAGTCTCTCATCATAGCCCTGTGATTAAAATGAAGAGATGAGGTAGATTAGATTGTATGTCTAAGGGACAGCTAAGTGGTACAATGGATGGAACAAAGACCCTGGAACCAGGAAGACCTAAATTGTAATTTGCCCTCAGAAACTTACTAGTTGAATGATCCTTGGCAAATCACTTAACTTCCATCTGCCTCAGTTTCTTTATTTGTAAAATGGCACCTACCTCCCAAGGTTGTCTTGAGGATCAAATAAGATAACAATTGTAAAGTGCTTAGCACATTGGAAGCATTAGCTATTATTATAATAATTATTATTATTAATTGTTTAAGTATATTCAGAACTGGAGGACCCAAAGATAATTGATTATTATATCAGTGTCAGCCTACAAAGCAGTCTCACATAGATAAAGCATGAATGTAAATTATTTATTATTGTGAGTTTACTATGTCCCAAACGCTATGCTAAGTGTTGGGGATTCAAATAGAAAAATTGAGACAATCCTGCTTTCAAGGAGCTCACTCTCTAACTGGAGGAGATAACAAATTTGCAGATCTGCTAGAGAGACACAGAATCCCCAAGGGTACACTGGTGGGGTGGGTGGCAAGATCTATCCATAAGGTCCTCAGATTATATCAATAGGACAGCAAAGACTTGGAGGACATAAGAGTAGGTAATAAGGCAGGAGGACTTTGGGAAGCAGTGACAGGCCTGGTGGTCTTCCATCTCATGGAAAAAGAGATTTGTTGCCTTATTTTAGCCAATCCTTATAGCAATCAATTAGCCTGAGGGAGGGAGAAGGGAAGGAGGGAAGTCCACATCATATGGTGGTGAGTGCAGGCTCTAGGTTTCTAGCTTTGGTCTTATTCTATTCATCATATTTGTCAGTGATAGGGATAAAGGCATAGGAGTAAGGCATGTGTGCCAAATTTACATATGGTACAAAGTGGGGCCATATAGATAATTAATATACTGGAGGGGGAAAAAAATCAAGATTTGAGATATCTTTATCAGGCTTTGATAGTGGGTTGAAGCTAACAAGATAAAATTTATTAGAGATAAAATGTCAAGTTCTGAAAAATCACTTGAGTCATACTGCATAAGTACAGGATTACAGAGACATGACTAGAATGTATTTCTTGTTGGGGGAAAAAATATCCAACTGTTTTAGTGGAGTGCAAGCTTGATATGAGTCAGCCTTGTGATATGGCACTGAAAGAAGATAATGTATTTCTGGGCTGTATTTTGCATAAAAGAATAGTATGCAGAATGAGAGAGGTAAAGGTCCTGCTGTACTCTGTCCTGGTGGAAACACATCTGGAATATTGTGTTAAGTTCTGGGCATGACATTTTAAAGGAAACATTGACAAACTGGAGAACAATCAATAGAAGAGTGGACCAGAAAATCATGCCACAGGAAAATTTGTTGAAGAAAATGGAGATTTACAGTACATGATAAAGAAGATGTAGGACATGATGACGTTGTTGTTCTGGTGTTTTTCAGTCATGTCCAACTTCATCCGGTATTATCTTGGTAAAGATATTGGAGTGGTGTGTCATTTCTTTCTTCAGATCATTTTACAGATGAGGAAACTGAGGCAAACAGGGTTAAATGACTTGCCCAGGGTCACACAGCTAGGAAGTATCTGAGGCCAGATTTGAACCCAGGTCCTCCAATCTCCATGCCTTGCTCTCTATTCACTGAGCCACCCAGCTGTGTCTCTGCATCTACTCTTTTAGAATACAAGCAGGTTCCTAGTGGTAAACGTCTGACGATCAGTTCTCCAAGAGAAAAAAAATATGTGCCTGACATGTTTTTAATTTTAAGCTGCATTTTAAGCATTTTGTCCATCACTTTCTTAAGTTTCAATGATCAACAAAACAAATAATTAGGCCTTTATTTGAAGAACTGCCCATTTCCAAGGTGTAAACATTCACATTAAAAATCCACCAATCAGACCTTAAACTGGCTCCAACTTACTCTTCATATTAGGGTATAGTTTATTTTTTAAACCCTTGCCTTCCATTTTAGAATCAATACTATGTATTGGTTCCAAGACAGAAGAGCAATAAGAGCTAGGCAATGGGGGTTAAGTGACTTGCCCAGGGTCACGTAGGTAGGAAGTATCTGAGGTTAGATTTGAACCCAGGACCTCCCATCTCTGGTCCATTCCAATATATATGCTAAGCTTATATTGTTAGGTTTCTCTGATTCTAGGTTTTCAACTTGAAAAAATGCAGACCTACTAAAGTAGTCAGAAAAAAAACAAGTTTTTAATCAGGAAAAAGATAGGCCCAATAATCCACTGCTATCACGGAGATGCTTGCCAAAACTACCCAGAGTCAAAACCCTGGGGCTCCAGGGACAGTATCTCTGGGAAGAATCAACAGGCACTAGAAGATTCTACCAAAGAACAATAGAACCCAGGGATGTTTTATACCCTTTGGGAAACTCTGGACATCAAACCTACACTGACATGTGTAGTCTAAATAATATTAGATGTATAAATAAGAATTTAGGTATACATAATAGAAATAACATAAAATATAGAAATAAATAGGTATAAATGCATTAGGCATATAAGTAAATATTTAGGTGTAAATAAATTAAGTAGTACCTTCAAGTACTTTGCAAAGCATTTTACATACAATGATCAATTCTAGTTCTCCCAACTGTTCTGAGGCAGGTTAGATGCCAGAGATATCATCCCCATTTTGCCAAAGAGAAAACTAAGGCTTAGTGAGGGGTTGAGTGACTTGCTCAGTCACAGAGCCAATAAATTAAATTAACCTACTTAGTTTATCTGGAACCAGGGAGACTCCTCTCCACGAGTTCAAATCTGAACTCAGGCATTTACTAGCTATGTGATGTTGGGCAAGTCACTTAACCCTGTTTGCCTCAGCTTCCTCCTCTGTAAAATGAGCTGGAGAAGAAGGAAATGGCAAACCGCTTCAGTATCTCTGCAGAGAAAATTCCAATTGAGGTCCCGAAGAGTCAGACAGGAGAACTGAACATCAACAAACTTAGTTTATCACAGATATACATTCCTCCCAAAGACACTTATCTCTTAGTGTGTGTAGCCAGGGTTATGCTTAAGACTGTGCTGCATTTCAGGAATTGTCCATGTATGTACATGAAAGCCTACCAGAAGAAGTGGGCTGCCCCAGCAACCTATTTCTAAGAGAGATATTATTTGAATCGTTCTAATCGCTCGTAAAAGCATAGGGGGAAGGGGAGGGAGAGCTCCAACTTCTCCATTTGAGATCTCTAATGTAAACAACGAAAAGAGGATAAAGGGTGCAGTTGTTTCTACTTTGATTTGCAAGCGAAGGTTACCTGAGTTTACTGGGCATGCTCAACGCTGACAGTTGCAATTCTCAATAGGATAAAGAGAGGAGGACATGAGAGTGAGCCAGGACACAGCTGACCCTAACAGAGCATTGAACCTGAAAAGCAGGGCAAGAAGAAAGGTAGGGGGGCACCTGGGAAAGTATTAGTGCGCTAAGAGTGGCTGGTATTAAGCGTTTTCAAATCCATTGCCCTGCTGAATGAGCTCTGAAGGCAGCATGTCTCTCTCTGCTCCCCACGGAGTCTGCACGCTCTTCACTATTCAGCTTCCCACCTGGAAATCCTTCCACGTAATTTAACAATTTATGAGAAAAAAGCCAAAAGACTCCTGCTCAATGATCCTGTTCTTTGTTCTCGCATCTCTAAGAGGACTATGTTTACTCTCTCCTTTGGGTTCACTGCCTGCCATATGGTTTGTCCAAAGAAAGAGAAAAAGCAATTCCTTGGGGGGGGAAATAACCTAACTTCCTTGCCACTGTAGGACTCCTTAAAGTTAATTTAAAACTGCTTGGAATGTGCCTCCCCTAGTTGGGAGTGAGCTAAACACAAAACTCTGTTGCATTTGTTTAATATCTTATCTGTCTGACTCGGTTTCCATTGTCGCTGACCACTTAACCGAATAACACAAAGTGCCATTTTTCAGGAGGAACATGATAAAAATGTGGAACTTTAGGAAAATTGCATGAGGACAAGAGGATTTCTGTCACACTAATATTTGTGTGTCTTTGCCTCCCTTTGCCTCTGGGAAGGCGATGGAAGTGGGGGTGGGGCTAGGAGGAGATTAGAAGAGCGGTAAAGCCAAGAGTCTCAGCTGATCGGGGATCTGGCTTTCCCTAAATACGTAAACTTGCACAAGTTACCAGCCCTCTTCTGAGCCTCCATTGCTTCATCTGTGAAATGAGGGGATTGGACTGGTCGATCTCTAAGGGCACTTCCAGCTCTGATAGTCTGTGTTTCTGGAAAATCATACAGTGGCTAACCCAGTATTGAATACATATTACCAATTGGAACTTGGACCAAGATGGGATAGGATAAGTCAGGAGTGTGTCCAGGATCACGTAATCAATCAATCAATCAATAAACATTTATTAAGTACCTACTACTGAACAGTGGATAGAGAACTGGGCTTGGGGTCTAGAAGACATCTTCATGAATTCAAATCTGGCCTCAGAAACTTAGCTGGGTGACCAGGGCAAGTCACTTAACATTATTTGCCTCAGTTCATCATCTATAAAATGAACCGGAGAGGGAAATGGCAAACTGCCAGTACATTGGCCAAGAAAATCTCAAATGGGGTCACAGAGAATTGGATATGACTGAAAAGCAACTGAACAAGTATCTACTATCTGTCAGTAGGGTTTCCTTCTTAGCTTATAGTCTAGAGACTGTCAGGTGTATGTGGAGTAGGGTAGGGGAAACAGTTAGAATACCAAGGACTGGGTAGTTAGGTGGCTCTAGATGAGAGGTCCTAGGTTCAAATTTGGCCTCAGAAGTTTCCTAGCTTTGTGACCCTGGACAAGTCACTTGACCACCATCGCCTAGTCCTTACTGCTCTTTTGCCTTAGAACCAAAACATAGTACTGATAAAAAAGGGAAGGGAAGGATTTTTTTAAAGCAACAATGAAACATTTTTTAAAAGAAAAGATATTAAGAATCCAGTCAATATATATCATTATAATAGAATTCATCACTCTGAGGTATGTTGTTCAGTTGTGTTTTATTCTTCATGTACCCATTTGGGATTTCCTTCTCCAGCTCATTTTACCGATGAAAAAACTAAAACAAATAGGGTTAAGTGACTTTCAGGGTTATACAACTAGTAAGAATTTGAAATGAAACATACATAGAATCTCAGAGTTAAAAGAAACCTCAGGGATAGCTAGACAGATAGCTAGATAGAAAGCCAGGCCTGGAGATGGGAGGTCTTTGTTTCAAATCAGGTCTCAGATACTTCCTATCTGTGTGACCCTGGGCAAGTCATTTAACCCTGATCCCTTAGCCCTTGTTGCTCTTCTGCTTTGGAACCAATACTTAGTATCTATTCTAAGACAGAAGGTAAAGATTAATAAAAAGGGGTTGGGGGGGGTATCCCAGAGGCCTAGCTCAATCCATAGAAATGTAGAAATTCCCTCTATAACTCCCTAATCAATGACCATCTAGCATCTACTTGAATTCTCTTAAGGTGAATTGACCACTTTTTTTTCAAACCCTTACCTTCTGTCTTAGAATCAATACTGTATATTGGTTTGAATTCATCCCTTCTTAAGGCAGCTCATTCTCCTTTTAGATGTCTCCATCAGAAAGTTTTTCACTTCATCAAACCTGCTTCTCTGAAACCTCTACCCTGCTCCTAAAACCTCCAGATCCCTCCTAGATCCCTACCTACTTTTTCTATATGACACTCATTCAGACACGAGACGGGATCTATCATGTTGTCTAGATCTCTCTGAGCCTTTCCTTCCCTTCTCTAGGGAAATATTTCCAGTTCCTTCAGCTAATGTAGAATGGAAGGGAAGAGAAGGAGACAAATAATCATTTATATAGAGCCTACTATGTGCTAGACACTGTTCTAAGTGCTTTGAAAATAATATCTTATTTGCTCCTCACAACAGCCCTATGAGGCAACGCTATCCCCAATTTATAGTTGAGGAAATTAAGGCAAACAGAGGTTAAGTGACTAGCCTAGTGTCAAATAGATAGTAAATGTTTGAGGCCTGATATGAATTCAGGTTCTCTTGACTCCAAGCCCAGCACTTTGCCCACTGTGCCACCAGGCTGCCTAGCCTTCCCTATCCTGGTAGCCTTCTCAAAGACTTGTTCCAATCTGTCTATGTCTCCAAGATATAGTATCCAGAATCAAACCTGAAATTCTAAATGTGTTTTGACCAGAACATGGCATTGCAGAGCCATCATCTCTTTCATCTTTCATCATTATGTTTCTATTAATGCAACCTAATATTACATCACATTTTTTATGCTACCATAATCATATTATTTTTTTCCTACTGTATTTACAATCCACTGAAACCCTCAGATATGTTTCACATGAAATATTGTCTAGGTGTGCCTTCTTTATCCTGTACATGTGGTAATTCCTTTTTTCTTTAACCTAAGGTTAGGATTTAAGATTTATCTCCATTTAGTATCATCTTGTTAGATTTGAGCTATATATTTTTTTCAAATGAAATTACTATGTTGACAGCAGGTCAAACCTAGAACTTGGAGAAGGTTTTATATTGCTCTTTCGGTATTATCATGTTTTAGAAATTAAAGAATATTTGGCAAGACTGCTTTTAGTAGAAAGAATGATTAAACTGAGAGAAAAAAGACACAAAGACACCTGTGTATGAGGCTCAGAAACGTACATTTTAGGGTGCTACTTGGTGTTTGCTTTTTGAAGAAGTAGAAAATTCATTAAAGAGAATCAAGATTGGAAAAACAGTGGAGTAGACAAAGTATTTAGTGGAGATTCTTGCTGAAGGAGACATATTTGTGAGGATTTTAAAGGGTCAATTCATAAAGTATATAAAAGAGGGGAAGAATGAATGAATGAATAAATAAATATATATTTTTTGGCTTTTATGTGTCAAATACTATGCTAAGTCCTTTGACTACAAATAGAAAAGTGAGAAACTCCCTGATCTCAAGGAGCTTACATTCTAAATAGGGAAGACAACTCATAAAAGAAAATTCAATTTCAGGTCAAATGGAAAAGCCAAGAAGTCCCAAGAGTATAGCACTAGTGCTTGAAGAAAGGTTCAGGCAACCTTGCATTGTATATCAGCAGATCAAAAGGCAATGTCCATAGATACAGAGTACAGAGCAACTGGGCAGGGCTTTAGGGCACTGTGATAGGATGGATGATAAGACCTTATTTCCTATTTATCCAAGTATAAGTAAAGTTCTTCCTTATAGAGCTGAGTGCCTAAAGGGGGATCCCACTAACCACCCAATGAAAGGGGGAATGGTTCTTCAGGTCTAAATGAAGCAGGGATTCTGGTTTCCTTCCCACAAAGAGTTAAGAATTAGGGGTCAATATGCCAGACAAGAAGGGGCATAAGGAAGGGATCATTGGTAAAAATGGTAGAGGAAAAGGGAATCTCTCAACACTTGTTCTACTGGTTTTCTGGATGAGTAATCAGTGGTTTAGAGTAGTGGTGGATAGTGAAATGAAGGGTCCCCCACTGGCAGGCAATTCTCCCACCCGGTGACCCAATAGAATTTACCTACTAAAGCTATAGAAAAAAACCTTTTATTACTGAATAAAAGGAAACCGAGAAAACATCAATAACTACCAACATGTCTCCTTTTTCCTTAAACAAAAGAGCATCCCGGATAAGAACAAAAAGGCTTCTATTTTTGATATTCTACAACAGAACACATTTTTACATTTTCACAATTGACTAAAAGATTCAAAGAACACAAAAACCACGCTGAGAATATGCAACCTAGAACTTGGAGAAGGTTTTGTATTGCCCTTTCAGTATTATAATTTTTTTTAAATTAAAGAATATTTGGCAAGACTGCTTTTAGTAGAAAGAATGATTAAATTGAGAGAAAAAAAAGACGCAAAGACACCTGTATATGAGGGTCAGAAACATACGTTTTAGGGTGTTACTTGGTGTTTGCTTTTAGAAGAAGTAGAAAAGTCACTTACCCTCAATTGCCTATCCCTTACCTCTCTTCTGCCTTAGTACTGATATTTAGTATTGATTTTTTTTTCTACTTAGTATTGATTCTAAAACAGAAGGGGTGTGTGTGTGTGTGTGTGTGTGTGTGTGTGTGAAAGAGAGAGAGAGAGAGAGAGAGAGAGAAATTTTGAATTTGGGATCTGTTACATTTGCAAACTGAATGATAGTCAAGGAAAATATCAGAATTTTTTTAATTTGCATTGCTCTCATTGTTAGAGATTTTGAATAAATTTTCATGTGATTTTTGAGAGGTTTTTCAGAAATAGCTTTTTCTTCTCCTTTGACCAATTATAATTTTATACCTATTACTCTCACAATACTTTATGTCAGTTCCTAAAAATATTTAGTTGTCTTGTGCCATTTCTCTTTTATTCTAGATGCATTGCTGGTTTGTTGTAAAAGAATTTTTTAAAATTATATAATTATTTCTCCTCTCACAACTTGTTAGGAATTTATTCCCTATCCAATGTAACAATCCTTTGTCTTCTTCTTTGTTGTGAATTATCCTATTCATAATTTCCCTTAGTATTCTTTTTTTAACTTTCTTTTTTAGTTATATAAAGAAATAATTTTTGAGCATTGTTTTCTGACATTTTGTGATTAAGATTCTATCCTTCCTTCCCCTCTTCCTCTTTTCTTCCTGATGTAATATATATTTCCATTTTTCCCATGCTATGACAGGAGACTATCACACATATAATAAAAAACTCATTAAGGAAATAGTGAAATATGATATGCTTTGATCTGTGATCAGATTCAAACCGTTCTTTCTTTGGCTGTGGATAACATTTTTTATCATGAGTTCCTTGGGAATATCTTGGGACCTTGTTTTGCTGATTAGATTTTAGTCCTTCACAGTTAATAATCTTATAATATTTCTGTTACTGTATACACTGTTTCCCTGGTTCTGTTCACTTCATTTTGCATTAGTTCATATAAGTCTTTACAGGTTTTTCTGAACTCATTATGTTTGTCTTTTTTTATGGTGCAATAGTATTCCATTGCAACCAAATTTCACAACTTGTTCAGTCACTTTCCAATTCTTTGCCACTACAAAAAGAGCTGCTAAAAATATTTTTTGTACAAGTAGGTCCTTTTCACCTATCTTTGACTTCTTTGGGATACAAATCCAGAACTGGTATTTCTGGTAAGATCAAATTTCCTTAGTATTCTTTTCAAAACTTCAACATTCATGTATACAAACCAACTGGTATCAAGAAAAAAGACTAAGCTCTATAAAGAAGAAGTTTACTTATACTTGGATAAATAGGAAATAAGGCCTTATCATCCATCCTATCACAGTGTCCTAAAGCCCTGCCCAGTTGTTAGACACTCTGTATCTATGGACATTGCCTTTTGATCTGCTGATATACAATGCAAGGTTGCCTGAACCTTTCTTTAAGCACTTAGTATTAGCTTAAGGGTGGCCATTGGCATTATGATCATTATGGCATTAAATTTCAGAGTTAATTTGGAGTGTAGCATCATCTTCAAATATGATTATTTGAATATCTCTTCCTTTATTTCTTTTAAATTTATTTTATGTTTGACTTTATAGGAGGCTATATATGTCTGAGAATGTTAATCCCTGATATTTCATATATTTTCTCATTTTATTTCAATTTTGAGGTAATCCCTGATATTTCATATATTTTCTCATTTTATTTCTATTTTTTAAATTTTGATTGGTAGCTCAACATAACTGGTTTCCTTTACAGTCCTTTGTATATTATTTTGGCATTATAAAATGTAATTTTTAAAATAGTTATTTTATTTTGTTACATATTAAGTCTTGAGTTGTCTCTCTCCTTACTTCCCAACTCTACATTAGAGGCCAACATTTAACATAGGTATATATACCTCTGTCTATGGAACCATATAATATATAATTTCATATACGAGTTCTTTCTCTGAAAGTAGACATCATTGCCCTTCATAAGTCCATTATAATCGATTTACATATTTACAGAGAGCCAGAGAGCCATTGGTCCAGAGGTTCAAGGGGTGTGACAGCGTCGGTAGATAAGACTAATGAATTTGGCTTTATTATTTATATTCTTCTATTAAGATTACATATGTGTTGGCATTGATTTCCATATTCAGCATACATTTTTTTCTTGTAGATAATGAATTGTCATACATTAACTTTGTTACTAACAACTTTTCATTCTCCAGTAACTTTCAACATTTTTCAAGGGTATGTTTGGCTTGTCTCTTTGGCTATGGGATGGGAAGAACAGTTCAGGAACATGCTTAGCCTTAGAAGGCAATTTCTCCATTTTTTATCCATTGTGCTATCATTCTGGATCAGAGATGGGGGGGGGGGGAGACTAATTGTTTCTGGTGTAAGCTTCTGTGTATGGGAATGGAAAATCCAGGTGCAGTTTGTTGGAGTTTAAAATCTTAAACATTAACTCACTATTTGCTGGTTTGTTATGAGGTGATTTTAGGGGAATTTCTATATTAGTACATGTAAAAGCAGAGTCTGTAGGGAGTCTATAAAAGCTCTAGTAACAGCCTTTACTGTTCTTCTGCATTTCCCTGGGGCTGAATAGGGATACTGATCACAATAATTTCAATAATAAGGAGTGTTAATAAGAGAAGAGTCACACAGGGGTATCTAAGTGAGGAGTTTCCATCCTCCCTGTAATATGCTATGTAGTTCCAGAATCCCACCTATGACTTTCCCATTCAGGAAGGGTTTGATGGCCCCTGGCACATATTCATATTACTCTGATTAGCTTGGCCAGTCACGGTTGCTTTTTGAAATATATATAAAGTTAAAAAACCCTTACCTTCTGCCTTAGAATATGTATTGGTTCTAAGGCAGAAGAGTGGCCTAGGCAATGGGGGTTAAGTGACTTGCCCAGGGTCACACAGCTAGGAAGTGTCTGAGGCCGGATTTGAACCTAGGACCTCCTGTCCCTAGGCCTGGCTTTCAATTTACTGAGCCATCCAGCTGCCCCCTCTTTTTGAACAATATTGCTATTACTGTACACAATATTCTCTTGACTGTGCTCATTTCACTCTGTGTTATTTTATGTAGGACTTTCCATGTTTTCCCGAAATCAACCTGCTCATCATTTTTTACAGCATAATAGTATTCTATCACAATTATATTCTGTAACTTATTTAGTTTTGTTATTATTCCCCAATTGACTGGCATCACCTCAATTTCCAGTTCCTTACCAAATATTATCCTGAGAAACTATCCATAGATTTCATCAAAAGGATCAATAATACGAAAAAGAATTCATTCATTCTCCATTCTAAGTTGAGGGTAAAGAACCTTTTTTTCTTTTTGGCAAAAGCTAAAAGGAACTTCAAGTAGAAATTAAGAATTCTGACTCTCCTATGCCTTGAAGAGGAACAGCAAGCCTCCTTCCTCAATTTTGGTCTTTGTACCACCTTTGAGACTCACTTCTTCCTTTACATTCTCCCCCTGATACTGAGCCTTCTTTCTTTTCAAAATTTCAACATTCATGTATACAAACCAACTGGTATCAAGAAAAAAGACATCTTTTTTTCTTTTAATAATCAGTGCTCTAAGTTATCCATTTGTCCTTCCAGGCATGAATCTTTCATTTCCTCAACTAGTTATAAGATCCTCAAAGATGGGATTCAAACCTTCTGTTTCCTCTGCATCTTTCCAAACAGACCATCAAGGCATTTCTTAAATCACAGAATGAGAGCTAGAAGATATCTGAAGAGATATTCCAATTTATTCTCTGGATAGGTTAGTAGATGGAGCCCTGGGGAGATTAAATAATTTAGCCAGGGTTGCACATGTACAAATAACATAAGAGATAAGATTTGATCACAGGTCCTCTGACTCTAAGGACCAGGGTTCTTTCCATTATGTCATATTGTGGTTAACTAAACTGTGATCATATGAGATACTCAACACCTGATGTAAGCACTGTTTTTCTCAAATTTCATGATTAACTATACTTTTAAGATTCCTAAACTCTAGACCTGAATGGAAAATGCAAATGTTAGTTAATGCAGGGACTTCAAATTACAAGATGTCTATAATTTAGGAGATTTCATAGGAAGTTGAATGAGACATATAGAGACTAAGTGCTTATTTTTCTAGCCAATTAAGTAAGAAAGGCAGAGGGACTTGCTCAGAATCATAGAATCATATACCTAGTAAGTGGCAACGAGCAGGGGAGGACACCTGGAATTAGAACCCAGATCTTTTTTTTTTTTTAAACCCTTACCTTCCATCTTGGAATCAATACTGTGCATTGGTTCCAAGGCAGAAGAATGATAAGGGCTAGGCAATGGGGGTTCAGTGACTTGTCCAGGGTCACACAGCTGGGAAGTGTGTGAGGCCAAATTTGAATCTAGGACTCCTGACTCTCGATCCACTGAGCTATCCAGCTGCCCCTGAACCCAGATCTTCTTGATTCTGTTCTTTTTGATGATTATCCAACACCTCTATCCACTGTAGTAGATTACCTTTTAAGGAAATGCATACCAAACTAAAAAGTATTTGTTATTAAAGTATTAATGTTAACACTGAGACCAAAATGAAAACACGTTGAATTCTTACTTCAGAAATAAGCCTTTCTTATCTCAGGTTTTTGGACACTATCAGTTATTGTGATTATTTCACAAGGACCCATTATGACAGAATCAACTAATGGGTACAGAGAGAAATAAGTGTTCTCCTCTTCCTTACTGTCCACTGGGGATCAAGGAGAGCAACAGACAATCAATCTATTAAAAAACATTTATTAAATGCCTACTGCATGCCACTAACTTCTAGAGGGGAAAGAGTTTTCATCGATGGATTCATGGAAATGAAACACTTATTCATAAACTTTTTATAAAAATGACATTGACCAAAAATAATTTCTATTCATATTTTTGGAGGTGGCATGGATGAACCTGCCTCAAGTACTTAGGAGGTTTCCCTATTTCTTAATATTTCTTAATATTTTGTGTGATATTAATAAATGGCTTTTATAATTTCTTGTAATGTTCTATTTGTATGTTTCTTACCAAACATATCTCTTTATAGTTGATAGACCAAAAAAAAAAAGGAAGGAAACCCTTGAAGTGCTGATTAAGGGAGGGGATAATTTAAGACAGAAGTAAGACTACAGACAAATTTCCTCAAGCATTTATGTGCTAGGGACTTCCCTAAATCCTGGGAATGCAAATGCAAACTAAAGGAAAGACAACTCCTCTCTCTCAAGGAACTGATGGGGGAGCCCAGGAAAAGGAGAATCTCTAACTCCTGATCACCTTTCATCATCAATTGCTTCCTTTCAATTTTTGAAATTAGCAAATAGCCAGAAATCTTACTTTTCCGTACTTGATACCCTTTTTAAAAAAATATTTTCCCATAAATACATGATTCATGTTCTTTCCCTCTCCCCCAAACCTCCCCAACCCTATAGCCAACTCACAATTCCATTGGGTTTTACATGTATCATTGATCAAGACCTAATTCCATATTACTGATAGTTGGACTAGAGTTATTGTTTAGTGTCTACATCCCCAATATTATCCCCATCAGCCCATGTGTTCAAGCAGTTGTTTTTCTTCTGTTTCTCCTCCCACAGTTCTTCCTCTGCATGTGGCTAGTTTTCTTTCTCATAAGTCCCTCAGCATTGCTCTGGATTCTTGCATTGCTGCTAGTAGAAAAGTCTATTATGTTTGATTGTACCACCATGTATCAGTCTCTGTATACACTGTTCTTCTGGATCTGCTCCTTCCTACTTGATATCCTTGCAATCCGTTGAAAAGATTTTTAAATGGCTTTAAAAGGATCTCATCAGTCTCTGAAGTCTATTTCACATTCTATGCCCTGGTACATTGCACTAAAGCACTAGAATTGATAGTTTCAGAGTCACACACATTATAGCAAAGACTCTGCTTTAGGATTTTCCCTAGGGGATATTGTATATATGTTTTTATCCTCAATTGGAGATTCAGAATCATAGAATTGAAGTCAAAGAGACTCAATATATTGGGGGGTTGTGGACTGCTTTAGCTGTTTGGTAAATATATATAATGTACACATACACACACACACACACACATATATATATATAACATTCTCCCATTCAAATTCATATTGACATACACACACATAGAGTATATCTTTATATACCATATATATATGGTACATATTGTTTTCATATTGCCTTATCCATTAATTAGATCATTAGCTTCTTGAGGACAAGATCTGTTTTTGTCCCCTTTTTGCATATCCAGGGTTTAGCACAGCACCAGGCACATGATAGGTGCTTTGTAAATACTCGTTCACTTGACTCTTCTTTGGTTCCTTGGAAAGAGGAATACTTTTGGTGCCCAAAATGTTAGTAAGTTCTCTTAGTTATTTTATCTTAGCCATTGAGTCATAGGGATGGAAGTGATCTCAGGAGATTATCTGTCAGAGACTGAGGTCTCAGGGTCTGAAAAGGCAAAGGTCTGAGACCCCTGATATCAGGTGAGGTCCAGGGTCTGTGTAAGACATAGGTCTGAGATCCTTCAGTTTCCACATTTTTCTACAAGTTGCTGATTGAGGCAACAATCTTTTCCCAGGCCCCTTTTCCCAGGCTGAAACATATGTTTACCCAACTCTTGGTTTCTCCCCTTTCACAGTTTATCCCCCCCCCCCCCCCATAGTCTTTTGCCCAAGGCCCCCTCTCAAGGCTAACTTTTGTTATGAGAAAGTTGCTTAAATTTCCATGAGAAAGTTTCTTTGCAGTTTTTGCCTTTATAAGCTGGTGAGTTCATTCAATAAAGTGTACTTAATTGCCACCAGCAATTGAGGCCCTTCTTTGACTTGTCTCTCTTTTCCCCAGCCCTTACCTGAGGAACTCTTAGTCCCCATTCTGCCCTCCCCCCCCCCCCCCCGCCCGGGGCGTTTTCATAGTTATCTAGTATCTCATTGTTCATCTATTAAGAAGCAATATGATGTGGGATTCCCTTAGATCCAAATCCCTGAATTTAGAGTGAGAGGGTCTGACTTTTAATTCCTGCTTTTCATTCATTTATTTATTTGTTTGTTTATTTATTGAAACCCTTACCTTATGCCTCAGAATCAATATCATGTATTGGTTCCAAGACAAAAGAGCAATAAGGGCTAGACAACGGGGTTAAGTGACTTACCCAGGGTCACACAGCTAGGAAGTGTCTGAGGCCAGATTTGCACCTAGGACCTAAACCTAGCTCTCAATCCACTGAGCCACCCAGCTGCCCCCTATAGTTTGTATTTTAAAGGCAATAGGGAATCATTAGAGTGTTGAGAAAGACAAACATGACATTGTCAATTTGGTACCCCTGTGGAGGATAGATGCAGAGGGGAAATTTTGGGCTGGATTCAAGTAGCCACATTAAGAGCCTCTTGTAATAGACCATATGAGAGATGAAAAGATTCTGATTTAGAATAGTTTTGATGAATACATAGAAGGTATATGATATACAAGAGGTGTTTTAAAAGTAGAATTGATATGCCTTGGCAACTGATTAGATATGGGAAGGGATGAGAGAGAGTAAAGAGGAAAAAATTAATCTGAGATTGTAAACCTGAGTGAATAGAAGAATGGTGGTACCTCAATAGAAATAGACAGGTTATTTTGTTTCAGACATGTTGAGTCTAAGGTATCTATGGGATATCTATGTGGGCATGGCCAATAGGCAGTTAGTGATATAGGAATGGAAACTGGGGAGAAAATTGAGGGCTGGAAATGTAGGTTGGGGAGTCATCAGAATTGTTGATTCATTGAACCAATGAGAGTGAATGAGATCACCAAGAGAAAGTATAGACTGGAAGACCCAGCAAAGAGACTTGGGGAACACTCATTGTTAGGAAATAAGATGTGGATTCAGTTTGCTTATGAAAGGGAAGAAAACTATAAACATGATAGGTTGAAACAGTGGTAGACTCAAAAGTTTTTTTCACCATGAAGGAGATTTGGACATATTTGTGGGCAAAAAAGAGAAGAAGCCAATGGCTAAAGAACTGTTGAAGATTTGAGAGAGGGTATAACAAACTGGTAAACTCCCAGAAGAGATGGAATAGGATGAAGGACACAAGTAGTGGGGTTGACCTTGGTAAGGAGAACCACCCCTCCTCAGAGACAGGATCAAAGGAGGAAAAAGAGGGAGATGATGATGGGAGGACTTAGTGGATAGCAAAGGGAGCTCAATATGGATGGCCTCAATTTTTTCAGCGAAGTATGAAGTGAGGCCCTTAACAGAGATGACAGAGGAAAGTGGAGCATGGTGTTTGAGGAGAAATTAATAATCGAGGTAGCAAATTAAACTTTAAGATAGCAAAATACTAAAGCAAGAGCAAGGTCATTTCTGCCCAAATATTTGCCTGAACTTTCTCTGCATACCTGGAAAACTCTGCCTTTTTCCTCCACTGACAACAGCCTGATTAATTTTTGCTAGGAATCCCTTAGATATTGTTGCAGACCTTATTCATATTTGTTGTTTGTACTTCATTCCTTTCAGTAATGCCGACTCTTCATGACTCCCTATTTTGGGGGTTTTCCTGGCAAAAATAGCAGAATGATTTGCTATTTCCTTCTCTAGCCCGTTTGAAAGATGAGGAAATTGAGGCAGAGTTAAGCGACTTGCCAAGGATCACAAAGCGAGTAAGTGTCTGAGGCCAGATTTGAACTCAGGAAGATGAGTTTTCTGGACTTCAGGCCTAGCACTATATCCTCTGTGCTGTGAACTGAGTCATGCATAATTAAAAACTAGAATAGCAGCTGGGCAGGCTATTACCTAACCAAAAAGCCTCCAAAGATGACTTGGCAAGACTCATCATTAGTATCTCCTAGGAATCTCTACCTGAAGGAAAGAGGCAAAAATTTCAACTCAAGATTTTGAAGTAAGTGTCAAAAACTGCAGTATTTAGCATGAAATCAGGTGGTTCCCAAGGGTACTAAAGTATCCAAAACAGGATGACATTTCTAATACAATTGTTCAATATCCTTACATGTTTTAAACTTCTAAACCAAACAGATTCAATTCAATCTGATTCAAAGAAACGATATCATGATATGGCCGTTATCTGGATGTTGGAAATATTCCCACATATCAAATTGTGCCCTGAGTAGCAAATCTCACCATTCATTAATTCTTCACAAAACAAATATTGCAAAATTCTGTTAGCTTAAGATCAGTGGGATCCTTAATTGACTTCATGAATAGTCCAACATCTTTTTTTAAATTACAGATTAAGGGGAAGAAGAAGGAGGAAAAGAAAGTAAAACATTACTTGATTTTCAATCTTTACTTCTTGGCACCCATTGTTTTTTCCCTCCTAAAGTTGTTGTTACTATAAACAAATTTCCTTGAATTCAATTTTGTGTTTTAATGTGATTTTTCAGAATGTTCCATGTTGCCGAGTCATCTTCTGAGGATCCTTTTGGTGTTTCAGGTAGTAAATATGTTTTTTATCATCTACAATATATTAACAAGGTTTCACTTTATATCATAATGTATCTTTTGGGGAATAAGGAACTGGAAGGACAATTGATTGGCTTACCTGGAGACCAGGAAAGGAGGATTCCAGCCAGACACTGGACTCTCTGGGAGAGGCCTCTTGATACAATAGGAGAAACTTCTAAGATAAAGGGGTATTTAAGATTAGATTATATCTATGAATTCTATCTAGGCTGAAATCCTTGGGTACTTTAAGGTTTATTGTTCAGTAGTAGACCAGGGTCAGTCTGGGATTTCCTTGGAGGTGAGTTTCCAAGGGACAAAGGTAAATTTGGGGGTTCCATTAAAACAAAGTCATCAATACACATATGTGTATGAGTATGTATAAACATTATTATAGAGGCAACCTAGCATGGTAGATTTAAAAAACCTATCTCAGAGTCAGAAGGACCAGGGTTGTACAAGTCCCACTGGGTGCCCTAGTCTACTCATTACCTTCCAGTGCCCCCAGGAAACTTTCTAAGTCCATAAATTGAAACCATTGCCTATACACATAGGTAGGGTGTGTTTCTTCACCAGAGAGTCCCCTAAAAAATGAAATCCAGACTAAAAAAATATGTAATGCAAACTTATCGAGTGTGGGAATCCCACCATTCTTACATGGGGAACTAGACTGTATACCATGCTGGGATGGAAAAAATTTCTTTAATTAGTCCCTAAGTCGCATCTAACTCTAAAAAGCTGTTGGCTGTGTGGTAGGATGCAATGGGTTGCATGATACGAGTGTAGGAAATTCAACAGAGACTTCTGACAATGAGGATATGACATAGAAACCACAGTGGTTTGTTTTTTTTTTTTAGCTCTCTTAGAAAGGAATAGATATAAAGTGCTGGAGGTTCAGGATACTGGTAACAAAAATGAATCTTCCAATTTCCAAGTTAGCAGTTAGAATAGACCCCAAATCAGCAGTCACTAGTTTATGGAAGTTTATGATTATATCATTTTTTGTATAAACATATCCATTTATGATATGTGTGTATATACTTCATTGTTTCCAGAATCTTTAATTGGTCATTTCATTGAGTACCTCTTTAACATGCATGGACCTTTTGTCAGTACAATCCCATTTATACATGTTCTTGAGTTCATGCTTACATGCTATGTAGGTTTTTGTTTGAGCTTTGTTTTACTTTAACTAGAGTGGGGAGAAGCGAGAGCATTCGTGTTCCTCTCTATATGTACCCAGCAAACACCACCTGTCTAAAAGAAGCATTCTGAGCCTGAGATCTGTCAACTTGTTTTCTTTAACATTTTAATGAACTCTTTCAGGAGTATATTGGTAAATGTTTAACAATCAGGTCTTCAGGGGCAAAGTATTTTTCTATGACACACTTTTAAATTATATCTGCATCATTAACATTTATTGTTCAGTTTAAACAATCAACAAAACAATAAATCAAGCACTTGCCTTTTTCAGAGGCATAAATGTTCATAATCAAAATTTAACAATTGGCTTTTATGAGTTGGCTTGAGCTGGTTCCAACACATCCAATTATATATATTTTTATTTTTTTTTAAACCCTTAACTTCTTTGTATTGGCTCCTAGGTGGAAGAGCAGTAAGGATGGGCAATGGGGGTCAAGTGACTTGCCCAGGGTCACACAGCTGGGAAGTGTCTGAGGCCAGATTTGAACCTAGGACCTCCTGTCTCTAGGCCTGACTCTCAATCCCCTGAGCTACCCAGCTGCCCCTACATCTAATTATATTTAAATATAATCTGTTTCCTCTATTGTTGCATGTATTTTATTTTATACATTTAAATACATTCTTAGAAAGGGTCCAAAGGCTTCAGTAGACTCCCCAAAAGATCATAGTATTAAAAAGATTAAGAACTTCTATTTTATGGAGTGATGCTATGTCTCCTTTCTTGTAGGTTCATGGAAAATGAGGGAGAAGGTTCCCCATTCTCTTTCTGCTCACTCAGATAACAAGTTTCTGCTTTGTATTTATTTACTTCTCTATGTACATTTTGTACTCCACCCCTCTTCTGGCCTTCCTACCCTTGAAGGCTGGAGCTGTTTTGTATTTTTATACTCAACCCAGCACTGTATAGCCTAGCACAGTACTTTTGTATTTGTGGACCCCGTCTTTACACTTAGTAGGTATATAACGAATATTGTTTGGATTGAATTAACATGTATAAGAACAAGAGATGGCCAGGAGAAAAGACCAGAAGCATTACTGGAATGTGAAGCATTATCAGATAACTGATGATAGTGCTATTTTCCAAGAGATAGAGAGAACTGGGAGGACTGAGCAGAGAGTAGAGTATAAATATGAGGAATTTTAAGTTTGCAGAGGGTCCTTAGTTACATTAGTTGGTAACTGAAAGAAGTTTTAGGAAATCTTGCTGTTTTCCTCTTTAGAGGACTTAAAAAAAAAAAGATAGAATCTGAAACAAGAGAACTAACCCAAAGATAGAAAAACGGTTCCCCCTAGAAGGCAAGGATTATAGAACTTTCATCAGCTTGTTGCAGAGGCCCAGCATTCTTTTTTTTAATTTAATTTAAATTAAAAAAAATTTTTCCCATGGTTACATGATTCTTGTTGTCTCCCTCCCCTCTTCCTTCTTCCCTCCCCACTCCCAGAGTTGACAAGCAATTCCACTGGGTTATACATGTATTATTACTCATATCCTATTTCCATATTATTCATTTTTGCAATAGAGTAATTTTTTAAAACCAAAACCCCAAATCCTATACCCATATAAACAAGTGATGAATCACATGTTTTCTCCTGCATTTCTACTCCCACCGTTCTTTCTCTAGATGTGAATAGCATTCTTTCTCATAAATCCCTCAGAGTTATCCTGGATCATTGCATTGCTTTTAGTAGCAAAGTCTATCACATTTGATTGTCCTGCAATATTTCAGCTACTGTGTACAATGTTCTCCTGGTTCTGCTCATTTCACTCCACATCAGTTCATGGAGGTCTTTCCAATTTTCTAGAAATCAAGCAGTTCATCATTTCTTATAGCATCATAGCATTCCATCACCATCATAGACCACAATTTGGCCATTCCCTAATCAAGGGACAACCCCTCATTTTCCAATTTTTTGCCACCACAAAAAGTGCAGTGATAACATATTTTTGTATGAACAAGTCCTTCCTTTTTTTTTTTTTTAAAAATCTCTTTGGGGTACAAACCTAGTATTGCTAGATCAAAGGACATGCATTCTTTTAAAACCCTTTGAGCATAATTCCAAATTACCTTCCAGAATGGTTAGATTAATTCACAACACCACCAGCAGTGCTTTAGAGTCCCAATTTTGCCACATCCCCTCCAACATTTATTATTTCATAGGCCCTGCATTCTGGAATTCATTCTGGGACTCAGAGGAAGGCAACAGAGCCTCTACTTAGAGTTGTTCAGCCACCTCAGTTGTGCCAGATTCTTCGTGATTTCATTTATGTTTTCTTGGTAAAGATACTGGAATGGCTTGCCATTTCCTTTTTCAGCTCATTTTACAGATGAGGAAATTGAGGTAAACAAGGTTAAATGACTTACCTAGGGTCATAGAGATGGTTAAGAGTCTGAGGCCAGATTTAAACTCAAGAAGATGAATATCTTTCTGACTTCAGGCCTTGCACTATATCCACTGTTCCACCTGTCAACTTAAAGAGGAATAAATACCTAAGTCCATAAGCATGAATACAGTGTATAACATGTCTATCTTCCCCCCCCAAAGATAGTATTTTTTTCCTCATTTTAAAAATTTGTTATTTTGAATGTTTTGTTAATTTTTAAAAATGTATTTTGTTAAATTTTAGTGTTTTTTATGTTTGAATCATCAATAAATGTGCACCCTAAAAAAATAATAATCCTTGGTTCATACTCTAATAATATATACTTGTGTCTAATAATATATGCTTTTATGAAATATATCAACATATAAATTTCCAGGTGTGATCTTCTATCACTGGATAATTTCTCATAGATTTACTAAATTAATTTTTTGACACATAAGCCAGTCCTTCAATTAATTAATCGATATTTATGAAACACCTACTATGTGCCAGGCTCCATTCTAAATGCTGGAGATAGCCCTGTCCTTCAGAAATTTATAATCTAACAGGGAGATTACATGTAAGTAAATATAGTGGAAATAATTAAAATGGAAATCACTGGAATTATTTAATATATTAATTTTTATTTTTATTACATTAATATATTCAATATATTAATTAATAATTAATTTCATATTATTTAATAGCAATCAGAATTCTAAAGAAATTGATCCATAACTAAAACACAAGTTGGTTGAAATGAAAACCATTCAGTGCAACATGATGGGTTTTTTAAATTCAGGGAGTGAAATTAGATAACTTGCTATCCATATAGAATTGCTAGGTATACAATTTGTTGTCAGTCTCCTATGATACCTTAACTGTCACCTCTTCCAAGAAACTTTCTCTGATTTCTCCCAATTGGCAGTGGTACCTTCCTTCTCCAGTTGATCACTTGTCTTGTTTTTATTTTCCACTCTTGAAATGTTACATCCTTGAGAGTCAGTTCCATTTCATTCCATCTCTATATCCATTGACTACTGTAGGTATGCCTTAGTACCTTGAACCAATTTTGATGAAATGGAGGTTGGAGGATGAGGAACAAAAAAAGAGGAGGGACTTTTTAGGAAAAGTAATGCTTCTCTCAAATTTTCAGCTTGGCTACATTTCCAGCCTTTTTCACCTAAAGTTTCCACTTATGCTTTAGAACATGGATTTTTTAGCCTAGAGTTCATGAATTCGTTTTAAAGAATATCCCAAAAACTATATTTCAATATAATTGGTTTCCTTTGTAAAACTATGTATGCGATTTTGACGCATTTAAAATATTATTCTTACTTCTGCTTTAGAGGAAAATAGGGGAGACAGAGAAAGGGAAAGGGGAAGAGAATTGAAGGTGAAATAAACTTCATTACGTGTGTGTATAAGTAACCCCCCCCCACCCCCAATATAACCCCAGGCACTTACTAGCTGTGTGACCCTGGGCAACTCACTTAATCCTGTTTGCCTCAGTTTCCTTATCTTAAAAATGAGCTTGAGTAGGAAATGGTAAATCACTCCAGTAACTTTACCAAGAAAACTCCCAAAAGGAGTAAAGAAAAGTGGGACCTGGCTAAAAAGCAACTGAATAATAATCACTAATACCCCTCAAGCTCTACAGAAGACAGGGAGTTAGGCACTGGGATTCTTAAAAGATAAGCTGTGGATGTGTGGGGTGAATTCTTGCTCACATGATCCTGGGCTGGTGCCCACACAGATCTATCACGAGCTCACACAAAATGAGGTTTTCACCCTTTGAAAAGACCTGTGTGGAATGGAATAACACACTAATTTCTCACTCCACACAGACCCAAGGCAGAGTCAGATGCCTGGCCCTGGCAGATAGATACTTCCCTGAGGTTTTCATTTCTGCCCTTCTCAAGAACCTTAGTTGTTCATTAATTTAAAGTGGAATTTGCAACAACCCCTATTTTTCCTGGAGTGGCTGAGCTGCACAAGAGAAGATTCCCAACAGGCAGCTGACTTCTTTTGTTGTTGCTCAGGTAATAATCCCTTGTTTGAATATTTTACAAGACCACAGAGCCTTCACTGTCTCCACCCAGCTTATTTTCACACAATGGCTGTACTGTCTATTCTCTTCTGCAGAGGGACGAGAGCCTTGGCTTGGCACACAAAAATATTTTCAAACAAATTGGTCTTTAGCTTAATTAAATATACCAGAGTTGGCAGAATTACAGCTTGGGGATTTTTCTCCCTTATACATCATTCGTTCCTACAGCAAGGTAAGGGGTGGGAGAGAAACTCTGAGACTTGAGAGGGAAGTCTCACTCT
This sequence comes from Gracilinanus agilis, assembly GCF_016433145.1. Taxonomy (NCBI): domain Eukaryota; kingdom Metazoa; phylum Chordata; class Mammalia; order Didelphimorphia; family Didelphidae; genus Gracilinanus; species Gracilinanus agilis. The sequence goes on from NC_058130.1 coordinate 378,818,110, forward strand.
TTCCAGGTTATTGCTTAGTAAGTTGGGTCTCAACCCTTCTTAACCTACTACGCTTTGTCTTCATTGTTTACTCCATTTTCTCCTTTTCTTAAATTTTGTTGTAGTTGCTTTCCCAGTCTGTGCCCTTGACCCCTCTTCTCTCTTCTAATCCATTTTATCAGAAAGCCTATTAGCACTCATGGAGTAAACATATCTTCTCCAGTTTCATTAGAGCATTTTTCTGCATTACTCCTATAAACCCCCATCATATTCTATCTCCTTTCATACTTATTCATATAACTCCATATCATACTGTAAGCCTCTTAAGGACTGTCATCTTTGTAAATGCCCACTCCTACACACACAGATACAGCATGGAACACAGTATATTTTTTTAAATATTAAATTCAATGGCTTTAGATATCACATTATAGAATCTTAAGCAATGTAAAGAATCATAAAGGTTATCATTTAGCTCTTCAGACAGGAAATGAATGGTCTCAGTAAAGGGAGGCTCAGGGGAAGAAAACCTAGCAGAGGAAGAAGCTTTGGTTAACATCTTTGACAGATGATCATCGAGCCCCATCAAAGCACCTGTTCCAAACTTCAGACCATTCATACCCCAGCTTCCTCATATTCTTTCAAGCTAAAGATTTCAACTCTTCCTGGAAAAAACAGAAACCATTCCCTAAAAGCCCCTTATTTTCCCTTTCTCCTAATTTCACAACATCTGATATCATTCATCTCTTCTGTCTCTGGAAATAGATGATCTTTCTTACCATAGCCAACTCCACGTGTGTATTCTTGATCTCATCTCTGCTGGTCTTCTTAAGAAGATTGTGACCACTATCATCTGAGTCTCTAATCTTCTATCCATCCCTATTTATCAATTTCTTTTCTGCTTTCTAAAAAAAACACTCATGCTTCACCCATTCTAAGACAACAAAAACCCTCACTAGATCCTACAACTTGTCGTCCAATATCTCTTCTTCCCTTCTCAGATAAATTTCCTTTTTATAAAATTTTTTATTATCATGCAAAAAAACAATTCCACATTGATCATTGTTGTAAGTACACACTCATATGAAACCAAATGCCCAAAATAAAACCATAAATATACTGATGCAAAAGATAATGTCAACCTTGAAAAACACAGAACCACTAAAGTAGTCAGCAAAACCAAATCTTTAATCAGGAAAGAGATAGGTCTTTAAATACTGGTTTCCATACAGAGCCAAGCACTAAATACCACACAGAGTAAAACCATGGGGGCTCTAGGGACAATGTCTCTGAGAGGATCACCACTGCTAGATGATTCTCCAAAGAATAATAGAACACAGGGATCTTATATACCTTTTCTGGAATTAAACACACCAAACATACACTGATAGTTTACCAGTAGGCTTGGGAAAGAAGCTGTAGCTAGAGGTTAGGGTATCAGGGAGTGGCCTAACTTACAATGGGTGCAAAAAGGATGGTTCCTATAAGGTATTAGTCTTCTTGGGAAAGGATCTCTGATATAATGGGGGAAACTTATAAGACAAAAAGGGTGACTGAGAACTTGAGCATTTCTATTACTCCCATTCAAGACTCTTAATGGGTGCTGGGAGATCCCTTATTCAATCTAATTTCAGTCAGACAAAGTCGGTTTGGGACTTCCCTTAAAAACAAGTTCTCAAGGGAAAGAGCAAACTTGGGGCTTCCAGAATTCACGATAACAATAATATGCTTTGATCTGTATCCATCCTACTCCAACAGTTTTTGTCCTGCCTTTCAGGATTGTCCCAGATGATTACATTGCTGAGAGTAGCCAAATTTTCACAATTAATCATTATACAATATTGCTGTTACTGTGTACAATGTTCTCCTGGTTCTGTTTATTTCACTTTGCATCAATTCATATAGATCTTTGCAGCTTTTTCTGAAATCATCAGATAAGTTTCTTGAAAAAAATTGCATCTATCAGATACCTCCATTAGCAGCCTTTAATCTATATATAGTGAGAATTTATATAGCCTTTTTAAGAAATGCAAAGCACTTTAGAGGTATTCTTATTTTATAATTTTTTAATTAAAATTTTTTAAATTAAAAATTTCCTCTCCTCACTCTTCTCTCTTTTTTTTGACTGAATACATTTTAATATTTTGTTTTTTCCCAATTATATGTAGAAACAGTTTTTAACATTTGTTTCCTCACATTTTGGGTTCCCAGTTCTCTCCCTCCCTCCCTTACTGAGATGTGAAGCAATTTGATATAGATTATGAATGTGTTATCAGGCAATATATATTTCCCCATATATTCCCTCCCACTCTTTTCTAAACTTTCTACAATCTGGCTTCTGACTACATCATTCAATTAAAATTGCTCTCTTCAAAATTATCAACGATGGCTTCAATACCAAATCTAATGACCTCTTCTCAGTTCCTATCTTTCTTGACTTCTATGCAACATGTGACAATGTTCTTTTTCTTGGATACTCTCTGACATTGAATTTTTTTTGGCATTCCTCCTTCTCTGATTGATGCTTCTCAGTACTCTTTGCTGGAATTTCATCCATGGAATGCTAACTAGCTATGGATATTCCCAAGGCTCTCTCCTGTGCCTTCTTATTTTTCTCACTCTACACTATTTCATTTGGTAGTCTTATCTGTTAGTTACCATGAGTTCAATGATCATCTCTATACAAATGATTCCCAAATCTATGTATTGTTGTTTTTCAGTCATTTCAGACACTGTTCATTATATACCATTTAGGTTTTTCTTGGTAGAGATACTGGAGTAGTTTTCCATTTCCTTCTCCAAATCATTTTACAGATGAGGAAACCGAGGCAAACAGGATTAAGTGACTTACACAGAATCACACAGCTAGGTCAGATTTAAACTCAGGTCTTCTTAACCCCAGGCCTGACTCTCTATATACTGTGACTCTTAGTGGCCTATATTTAGGCCATTTATATAACCCTTTTAAGAAATGCAAAGCATTTTAGAGATATTCTTATTTCATCATTAAAAAAAATTAAAAACCCTTACTTTGTGTCTTGGAATCAATATTGTGTAGTGATTCCAAGGCAGAAGAGTGCTAAGGACTAGGTAATGGGAGTTAAATGACTTGCCCAGGATCATACATTTAGCAAGTGTCTGAGGACACATTTGAACCCAGGACCTCCCATCTCTCGACTGACTCTCAATCCATTGCTTCCCCCTGTCTTTTTTTATCTTCAAAGCAACCCTATGAGGGATTTGCTACCATATTCCCATTTTATAGTGAGACAGAAAGGAGTTAAATGACTTGCCCAAAGTTACCCAACTAGTTAAAGTGTCTGAGTCCAAATTTAAATTTAGATCTCTCTGACTCAGGTCTAATCCTCTAGTCATTTTTCAACTTCTCTTCTGAGGTACAGTTCCCCATATCCAAATGCCTTTCAACATTTCAAATTGGATTTCCTATAAGTCTCTCAAACTCAGAACTCACAAAACAAAACTGATTATCTCCCCTCCCCACCCCCAAAGACCCATCCCTATTTATAGCTTCCTATTGCTGGTAAGAATACCACATTCCTCTCAGGCACCAGCTATAAGCTTATAACTTCAATGTTAGCCTTGACTTCTCACTTGCATTCATACCATATAGCCAACCAGTTTCCAAATCTTTTCTGGCTCAACATATCTATAACTATATCTATCTATCTATCTATCTATCTATCTATCTATCTATCTATCTATAACTATCTATCTATCTATAACTATATATATAATCTTTCTCTCTCTCTCTCTCTCTCTCTCTCTCTCTCTCTCTCTCTCTCTCTCTCTCTCTCCTTCTTTCTCTCTCCTTCTTTATGGTCCTACTTTATCCCTTCATTTTTGCCTAGCATGTTGCAATAGTTTCCCAATTGACTTCCCTGTCATTATTCTCTCCCCTCTCTCCAATCCATCCTCCAAACAACTGATAAAGTAGTTTTCCTGACGTGTAGGTTTGACTTTGTCATCCATCTATTATGCAAATCCTAATTCCTATATTTGATATTCAAAGCTATTCAGAACCTAGTCCCTCCCTGTCTTTCCAAGATTTCCACATTGCTCTCCTTTACACATTCTATGATCCAGTAATGCTGGCCTACTTGCTGTTTCTCACACATGATTCTCTGTATCCCATCTCCATGCCTTTATGCTGGCTATTCTCCCTGCCCAGGATGTTCACCTTCACCTCTTAATATCTCTGGCTTCCTTCAGTACTGAAATGAAATGATGCCATCCACAGAAGTTCTCTCTCTTTATCTCTAGCTACCATCACCTTTCCCTCTAAGAGTTACATACTCTGTATCTGTTTATGGATATAATCTGTTTCCATTAAAATATAAGCTCCCTGAGGACATAGATTGTTTGTGCTTTCTCTTTGTTTTTCCAACAACTATCAAGTTAATAAGTGCTTTATAAATTCTTGTTCCTCCATTGATTGAGCTACTTTGTGACCCAAGCTATTCCATTCTTGGACAGCTCTAATAGTTGAAAAATTTAACAATAACACAATGAACATTTACTTAGTTTTTACTATGTGCCAGGCTTTAGGAATACAAATATTAGTAAAAAGAAAGATAGTTCCTGCCCTCAAGGAGCTTATATTCTTTTTTTTAACCCTTACCTTCCATCTTAAAGTCAATACTGTGTATTGGCTCTAAGGCAGAAGAATGGTAAAGGCTAGGCAATGAGGGTCAAGTGACTTGCCCAGGGTCACACAGCTGAGAAGTGTCTGAGGCCAGATTTGAACCTAGGACCTCCTGTCCCTAGGCCTGGCTCTCAATCCATGAGCTACCCAGCTGCCCCCAAGGAGCTTATATTCTAATAAGAGAAGACAACTTGGAAAGGAAAGCCAGAAAGGGGATGGGAGAGGACATATATATCCCTTTTTGAGGAGGCCTGGAGAGTCAAAAGTGGTGCCCAGGGAGGAATGAATATGACTCACCTTGGCATTTTCCAAAGAAAAAGAGGCTCCAATAGGAACTGACCAATCACAGAAAGGGCTAGGGCACAATAATCTTCCAAAAGAGAAAGAAGCTGGGTTGAGTTAGAGAAGGAAGTCATGCATTTATATATGCAACCTGTGTGACCTATTACAGAAGAGGTTCAGTCTTTGGAGAGACCTTTGAAGGTCAATAATAATTCAGTAATGACTGATGTTTGCTCTATACTTAGGCTCATGTCCTATGAATATGTGGATTTGGTTTGTTCCTAAATCTCCTCTAGATGGCCTCAGTTCCTTTACTAGCACTATAGTAACAAGATAAGAACAATGAAATTGTTATACACAATAGAAGATACAAAAATAAAAAAACCCTCACGATTGCCCATAAGTAGTCTAGAAGATTTTACCCTACTGTGGATCCCACCTCTGAAGTCTAGGCTCTAACTCTAGTTGTCACCCTGTGGTTAAGAACTCCTCCTACCTCTGTTGTTAGAGAATCCCCCACCACTTTCATGAGTCTTACTTTCCCCAGAGACTCATCCCCAGACATATTACACCACCTTGAAGCTGAGGTCCATCCAACTAAGGAAAACTCAGTGTCCTTGGGAATTAGCTTCTCTGCTGGATCTGCATAGTTCATATGCCACATAGGACCAACAAAGGTCAAGGTCCAAATTTACCCCTCCTCATTGTGATTCTTGGCCCTTGATGTTCTTGAATTCTAGCCCAAGGGATATAGACTTCCTTGTGGTCAATCTCTCTTCTGTCTAAATAAATTCTGTCACTCCAATGTGTGACATGGGTTCATAGAACAACAAAATTAGAGCTTGAGAAGACCTTGGAGGCCACAGAGTCCAACCCCCTTCAAATGAGGAAAACTGAGGCACAGACAGGGTAAATAACTTGCCAAGGGTAACAGGATTTGAACTCAGTCTTCCTGATTCCCAAGTCCAGTTTTCTTGTCTACTCTTCCTGACTCACAAATCTATTACTCTTCTCTATTCTTCCTGACTCCCAACTCTAATACTTTGCTCTACTCTTCTTGACTCCCAAGTCCAGTACTCTTATCTACTCTTCCTGATTCCCAAGTCTAGCACTCTTGTCTACTCTTCCTGACTTCTAAATATTATGTTCTCTTCACTAAGTCCAATATCCTTGTCTATTCCTCCTGACTCCCAAATCCAGTATTCACTTCATCATAGATCTGTGCAAAATTGTGACCTGTGAACAGCTTGAAGTCTCTCCTCTATAGGCTTTGAGGCCTGGTTGTTCTGCTGCTGTCACTGCCTTCATATCTCCTTTATACTTCCTGCTTCATGCCCCTCCTGTTTCCTGAGCAGAGTTAATAAAAATAGCTCTTTCACTTTGAGATAGCTTGGGATAAAAAACCTCAGAGCCACATTTTTAGCTGTTTTATAATGTATAGCTCTGAGCCGCTGCCTCATGTTGTAAAGACAAGATGAAATGGGGGAGGAAGAGAGAGAGAGAGAGACAGAGAGAGAGAAAGAGAGAGAGAGAGAGAGAGAGAGAGACAGAGACAGAGACAGAGACAGAGACAGAGACAGAGACAGAGACAGAGACAGAGAGACAGAGAGAGAGTGTGTGTTCAGCTTCTTACTGAGCCTTTTGAAGCTTGGGGAAAAGAAATCATACTTCCTTTACATTCACCCTTCCAACAAATATTCACTCCTTCACTTCAGAATCTGGGGCCAGATACTATAAATGTCCAGGCTTGAAGGATCCAAAAGCAGGCAATAGAAACATAACAACAGTAGAGTTGCCAGCCTCTGCCAATAGACCAGCTGCAATGATAAAGGTTCACAGCTCTGTTAACATTACACTGAGCTGAAACCTGTCTTGGATGTAACCTGAGGTTTGCCCTCTTTCTCTTAAATGTCTATTTCTTTCTCTACATGACAGTCCTAATACTTATAGACAGCTACCTTGTCCCTTCTAATTCTGTCCTCTAAACTAAACATAGTTTCACTGAACCTAGTTCTCTCTTATGAGATATGATTTCCAGACCTTTCACTCTCTGATATCCTCTCATGTAATTATTCCTAGTCATCAATGTATATTTTTAAATGTTGTTCATTTGTTTTTGGTCATGACCAACTATTTTGATCATATCCTGACCCCATTTGGGGTTTTCTTGGCAAATATATTGGGGTGCTTTGCCATTTCCTTCTCCAGTTCATTTTGCAGATGAGGAAACTGAGGCAGACAGGGTTAAGTCACCTGCCCAGGGTCATACATCTAAGAAGTGTATGAGGCCAGGTTTGAACTTAAGAAGATGAATCTTCCTGACTCCAGACCTGGTACTCTATCTACTATGCTACCTAGCTGTCCTGAATAAGCCCTTTCCCCCTCCAAAAAACGAAAATAAACACAGTTCTGTGGAGATCGTCTGACAAGTAAGTCTAATGTGAGCTTATTACTTCTCTTGCTTTGAGTACATTAATGAAGGCTGTTTGCATTAACTTTTTAAATAAATCACTCTTGATTAGTTAATTGACTCTGAACTTGTAACTAACCAAAGCTTCTAGAACTTTTCTAAATGAATTGTGGTTAAACCAAGTCTTTACTCTAAATCAGGGGTTGGCAACCTTTTTGGCCGTGAGAGCCATAAATGCCACATTTTTTAAAATGTAATTTCATGAGAGCCGTACAGTGCTCACAGTGCAGCTCCTGTAACAGCGCCTGAAAAAAAATTGACTTTATGCCTCCTGCAGAAAGAGCCATACGTTGCTGACCCCTGCTCTAGATGATCATTCTGCTGCAAATATTAATAATATGGAAATAGGGCTTGATCAATGACACATGTAAAACCCAGTGGAATTCTTCATTGGCTACGGGAGGGGGGAGGGAAAGAACATGAAGCGTGTAACCATGGGAAAATATTCTAAATTAATTAATTAAATAAATGCATAAAACAAAAAACAAAAAACAAAACCAAGTCTACACCATCATATATTTATATGCAGTTTGTTTGTTTGTTTATTTTTGTTGGGGGAGAGGGAACAGGGGCCAGGAAACTGTTTTGGACTCTTTATTCAAGCCAGTCAGATCTCTTTTTCTCTTGTTGCTATTGTCCAAACTTTATCATACTAGCTTTCTGTCATCTGTAGATAAAACAATCTTTCGAACCTTGTTAACTGCTATTTTAACAGGATTATGTCTCATGCCCAGATCTCCTAAGATGGAGCCCCCCCCCCCCCCAGATGTTAAGGACCTACTTCTGGAAGAGGGAATTCTGCATTCTCCTATCACATGGGTGGGAACAGCTTCTTTCCATTGGCTGCATAGCTAGAATAAACTGGCTTTTTTAAACTATCAGATACGTGAAGCCCAGTTCTCTCTGCCAGTATCCAGGGGGTGAAGGTCTTGTTTACCTACCCCACAGGTGCCATGGACTAAGCTGGATGGGGGGAAGGATTATCTTCACCCTCCCTCCCTTATTCCCATGCCAGCAGAAAGAGGCAGACTGTCTCAGTCTAGTGGTTTTAAAGACACAGATTATTTTGGCTACAAAGCCAGAGGAAAGAGGCTGATGCCAACCATTTGGTAGTAGAATGTAGATTGTTTTCTTCCAGAAGCAGGTCCTTGGAGTTTTCCACATGGATGCTTCTATCTTATGTGATTTGAGCATACATCAAAGCCTCATTTCATATTCATTTAAGATGCTGATTAAAAAAAAAAAAAGTTCGGCAGGACAAGGCCCAATAAAACCATCCAGAAGGATATCAATCCCTAATGAACATTCTTTGCCAATAATTTATTCAAAATAACCATACATCCATGTGTCTCATAATATCAACTACCTGTATCACTTAGAAATCCCCCTACTAATGGCAAATTCATGGGATCTCAGCCTCTATGACTTAGTATTCTACACAGCTGATCATCTACTTTTTCATACTCACTCCTCTCTAGGTTTTACTACATTGTTCTCTCCTGATTCTTCTCCTTTTTATGTGATCTCTTCTCAATCTCTTTTGCTAGTTCTTCATCCATATCATGCCTTCTGACTAGGGGTGTCTTTAAGAGGCAGGATATGGATAAGGATATGACAAAATAGAGGGAGAAGGAATGGTCAAATAGCAAGAGAACCAAAAGAAAGCATTTTTATGAAAATCCAAGGGTGAAGGGCATGTCAAGAATGTCAAAAGCCAAAAGAGGTCAAGAAGGATAAGAACTGAGAAATGACTTAAATGAGAAATTAAGAAGATGCTAGTAACTTTGGAAAGGGCAGCCTAATGCTTTCACCTTGTCTCCCTTCTTTTTTTGTTCTATACCCCTTAATCTGGTTATCTTGTCAGTTCTCATGGATCTATTATTTCAATGAAATTGGTTCCCAGATCTATATATCTAGCCCTAACTTGTCTCCACCAGTTACATATTTCTAGGTACATCTTGGATATCTCAAAGTGAATATACTTTAGATATCTCCAACTTAATGTGAACAAAAAGGAACTAATTATCTTTCTTCCCTAATTCTTACCCCCTTTAAGTTTTCCTCTCACTACCATTCTCTTAGTCACCCAGCCACAAAGCTTGGTTGTTTTTTGTTTTTTGTTTTTTTAAATTTTTTTAAACCCTAATATCTTTTATATTTATCCTTCTATATTAATTTTTTATTTGTTACAGGCTAGGCAGTGGGGGTTAAATGACTTGCCCAGGGTCATACAGCTGGGAAGTGTCTGAGGCCAGACTTCACAAAACTTGGTTTCATCCTCAACTCCTCACATTGCACATATCTAATCCATGGCCAAGTCTTGTCAATTTTACCTTCACAATATTTGCCATTGCAAGTCTACCACCTGCTCTATAATTTATAGGTTTAGAGAACTGATTGGGATAAAGAGAGTAACTCACCCAAGGTCACATACAGAGCACCTTTGACATCTGCCAAAGATAGTATGGATTTATGTAAGATATTTTAAAAGTACAACCATGAAGGACAATTTTTCTTAATATTACACTACTCAACTGAGACTGCTCTTTCTAAGGTTACTTCTCCATGTACCAATTTCTTAATATTCATTTCTCAGTATTTATCCATCTTGACCTCCTTTCAGGTTTTGACATTCTTGGCTATTGTCTCTTTCTTTAAATTCTCTCCTTCCTGAATTTTCATGGCAATGTTTCCTCCTGGCTCACCTTTAACATGTTACATCTTCTTAGTCTACTTTGTATATCATCTTCATATCCTGCTTCTAATCTATAAATATCCTCTGATGCTCTATATTAGATCTTTTTCTCTCTTCTTTCCACATTTGCTTTCTTGGTGGCTTCACCAGTTCCCAAGGATTTAGTTACATATGTCTGCAAATTACTCCCTCAAGTACCTATCTAGCCTTCATCTCTCTTCTGATCTCCTGACTTCCATTACTAATAGGCTATTGGATTTCTTTACCTAGATGTTCCATCTCAAACTCAACCTGTCTAAAACAGAACTCACTTTGTTTACCCCTAAACCCACTTATTCTTCCTTTATTCCTTCAAAGATACTACCATCTTTCTAGTCTTACAGGTTGACAACCTTAGGCCATCTTCAACTCTTTCTTCTACTTTACACCCACTCCCATACCTAATCATTTCCTGAGCCTTGTTGATTCTATCTGCAAAATCCAAACAGAAGAGTTCTATATATGGTAAATACCACCAGATGCTCTTGTTTGAAGATTAGCCTTAGAACACTGGAGAGTCTCCAAAATAACATCCATCAGATGACCTTGGCTTCACTATATAAATACTAAAAACCAAGTGCATGAAAAATGTCTATTGTCCTCACTGTTAGCCACCACAGAAGAGTTTCATAAATATAAAATCTTGGTCAAACAATACAGAATAGATTATAAAATAGGCCCAGAATTGAATAGGATGAAGAGAGGCTGAACTGTATTTGGGGACTTGTTCAGTGTTCTTAATAATCCTAAGCTTCTCCTTGAAAGCAAAGCCCATATTTTAACACATAATAATAATAACAATTTAGTACCTACTATGTGCCAGGCACTTTGCTAAGTACTTTACACTTATTATAAAGTGTCATTTGATCCTCACAACAGCCCTGGAGGGTAAGTGATATTATTATTCCCATTTTACCAATAAGGAAACTGAGACAGAAAAGTGAAATGATTTACTCAGTAGCAGTTAGTATCTGAACCTAGATTTGAACTCTTGTCTTTCTGACTTCATGCTTTATCCAGTGCACCATGCAGTTGCCTCAATATTCTTCTGTCAGTGCTAAGATGGCTTTGAATTATTGAACATAGCAGTATCAAAGGAATTAAAGTTTAGGTCATCCAAAATGCTATGGAGAAATGTATAGTGAAAGCCAGAAGGCAACAGCGTTTTACCAACAAAGAACTTGTGTCAGAAAATTTGTTATCAGGCAAATCTATCACCAGAAAAGGAGGTGGGTTGGTCATTTAATAAGATTGAAGGATAACTGATAGATAACAAATGTGGTCCAGAGATTCCTATGCAATGCCAGCACACTAAAGGAAAACCCTTGGCATTTTGCATAGACTGACAAAAGGGACAGGACAAGAGTCACACATGAGGAGAAAGCATGGATGGATTATTATTGGCTATGGCTGAGGGAGTATTCATATCCATGAGATTATAGATCCAGTAAAATGGGCAAAAAACCATCCTGGGCAATAGAAATACAGAGATGAAAAATGACAGTCTGCTCTCTAAGAGCTTCCAAACTGGTGAGGGGGCAGGATGATAGAACATGGCAGGTATACAAATAAGCATGATACTCTAAGGTTGTTGTTTGTTGTTCAGTCATTTTCAGTTATATCTGACTCTGTTACCCCATTTGGGGTTTTCTTGGCAAAAATCTTGGATTGGGTTGCCATTTTCTTCTCTAGCTCATTTTACAGATCAGGAAACTAAGGCAAATAGGGCTAAGTGACTTGTCTAGGATTACACAACTAGAAAGTATCTGAAGTCAGATTTGGACTCTGGAAGATAAACCCTGGTACTCAAGTACTGGTAGTGTTTGAGGGCTTTGGGAAAATTTGAGGAGCTATCAATACTTTAGGGATTTATAATCCATTTTTGTGATTGTTCAAATAGAGCCATACTCTTCCTGATTACTGTTCAATAAGGGAGTCTACTTGTTGTTTGTTTTTTTTCTCCAAGAGGCCACAAAGCAAGACATATAATATAGAATGGCATAGCTAGAAGGATCTTAGAGGTCAGATGGCCAATCCCTTCCTCCCTTCAGATCTGGGCCAAGGGGTGGCATGTTTTGCCTGTGCTTGCATAAAAACAGAACTGAACAAGAAGCCCAATTTCCTAATCCAAACCCAGTGTATTTCTATTATACCCTGCATCCTGCCTGTGGGCTTTTTTCAAGCCACATCACATATAATGGAACTCATTTTGCATTTGAAGGGCCTATGTGGGTTGGATGTCATTGTGTAACAGAGTAGGCATTGCACAAAAATGTAGACTGGTAGATGGCAGTGCAGTATGGTTTAGTAGTGGAAGAGGGGATGGATAATATGAAGCTTGGCCAGTTTCTAATTCTATGTAAACATGAGTAATTAATTCCCCCTCTCAGTTCATTTATATGAGAAAAAGGAAAAATGCTACAAAATTCCTAACTACCTTCCTAGTTTGTAGTGAGCATTATTTAATATTTCTTAACATTGAGGAATGTTAGAAAGATGGTCTGTGCAGCTGCCCCTTCCCAGTTATATCCTTCTTCTCTCCTCTCTCCTTTCTCCCCCAAATGATTTCCAAATTTTAACAATAATTGTTGTTGCCTTGGTCATTTGTTTCAATTGTGTATAACTCTTTGTGATCCCATTTGGAGTTTTCTTGGCAAAGATACTGGAGTGGTTTTCCATTTCCTTCTTCAGCTCATTTTGTAGATGAGGAAACTGAGGCAAAAAAAAAATAAATAAAGGGCTAAGTGATTTTCCTCCAGTTACATAGCTGGTGTCTGAGGCTAGATCTGAAATCAGGAAAATGAGTCTTATTGACTTTTGGCCTGGCACTCTATCCTCATTACCACCTAGCTGCCCCCTCAACAATAATAATTCAATTCAAAAAGCATTCATCAATAGCCAGATATATGCCTGACACTATGCGTGGGGTCGAGGATTAAAAGGCAAAATGAAAATTATTCTCTGTTCTCAATGCATTTACATAATATTAATAAATAATATATTTTTAAAGCACTTTAAGATTTATAAAGTGATCTCATATCTCTGCAAAATGCACAGAATAAACATTTTTATCCTCACTTTATAGAAAAGGAAATGGAGTTAAGAGATTTGACCACTATCTCACAGCTAGAAAGCTTTGGAGGAAGGGAGAAAAAGGCAACCACCCCAAAGCCAGGATTCTTTTCACTATTTCAGACTGCTTCTTATGGTCTCATGTAATTCTCTTCTACCTCATAAAATTTCTCCATAATACTCTGATCTACAATGACTTCACCTCTCTCTCAAAGTTCATATTATTTGTCTGCCTTGTCTCATAATGAAATTTAACTTTTTTTATGACTTATTTACCTAATTAAATCCTAAACTTCCTAGATACAGTCTTACATCCCTTAGGTATACCCCTTACAGTATACTTAGCACAAATCAATGCTTTCTATACTGTAAACAGTAGATAAATATTTGGTTGATGCCAACTCTTTATCATCACCATCATTATGTAATATTCCAAAGTCTTTATGTTGATACATGCTATTGTGGTTTTTTTTAAAAATAAAAATAAAGAAAAACAATGGGCGCATGATTGTACTATCCCCTCTGGAGGCACTATCCATTTGCCCATGAGGTTTGATATCCCCAAAGATCAGCTAACTATTACTCTCAGGGAAGGACTGAGTTTCTATTACTATGGATCCTGAGCCCCCAGTAGTGTGCGCCCCATCAACAATCAGCAAATTGCCTTAATTAGTTTTTAGCAAAGGCAGATGTAATAAGGGTAGCTGGTACAAAACATCCTTTCAAGCTAAGGGATGCAGTCTCCCACAAATATAAACAGAGAATGTGTGTATATTGAATCAAGCAACTTTCAAGTGCTAGACAATTAGTATTCCATCATCATCATATGCCATAATTTGTTCAGCCATTCCACTATAGATGGAATTCTCTCGATGTCCAATTCTTTGCCACTACAAAAAGAGCAGCTATAAATATTTTTGTACAAGTAGGTCCTTTTCCCCCCTCCCCCCCTTTTTCTTCTCTTTGGGATACAGATTTAGTAGTGGTATTACTAGATTAAAGGGTATAATTTTTTTTATAGTTACTAGGCAATTAGTGAAAAAGGAAAATGGGGAAAGCCTAAGAGAAAATGGAAATTAGCAAATCAAACCTTGGGGCTTCAAAAAGGAAAGGGATACCTAAGAAATGAGATAAGTGTAGTTGGAAATCTCTCCTCCTTTACTACTTGCCCTGCAGTCCCTTGAAGTCAGGGAATCTAATAAAAATAAACTTAGAATTGGAAGATTCAAGTTTTGAGTCCCCACTCTGTCACTAACTGGCTATATAGTTTGGGGTCCCTCTCTCAATGTCAAAAACTAACCTGAGGGCAGCTGGGTAGCTCATGAATTGAGAGCCAGGCTTAGAGATGGGAGGTCCTAGGTTCAAATCTGGCCTCAGCCACTTCCCAGCTGTGTGAACCTGGGCAAGTCACTTGACCCCCATTGCCCACCCTTACCACTCTTCCACCTATGAGCCAAATCACAGAAGTTAAAGGTTTAAAAAACAAACAAAAAACAAAAAACAAAAAAAACAAAACTAACCTGACTGGGTAGTGTTTGAATATTGTAAGAGGAACTTGTTTATCAATTAAAGATTCCTTTTGATTGAATATGGGGAAGATATTTAAAAAGGTCTCTGTGCACCTTGCTTGTCAAATCAGACACTCTATTTTTAAAAGACCTTGTCCCCTGCTAAAATGTAAATACCCCCGAAGAAGGTGATATTCACTCAGATCTTTTATCAGTGTGAATTACTTTATCCTATTTTTCCTAATAGTAGATTTTGATATGAGATGGGAGTCAAACTGCTCTTTGGGAGAAAGTAGGATGATGAGAATTTTTAAAGTGCCTGACAATTCCAAGTTCAGTGACCCCAGACAATGTCAGAAAATGGTATTTGTGACCCCAGACAATGTCTGTATTTGTGGGGGGTAGCTGGGTAGCTCAGTGGATTGAGAGCCAGGCCTATAGACGGGAAGTCCTGGGTTCATTGCTGGCCTCAGACACTTCCCAGCTATGTGACCTGGGCCAAGTCATAATCCCCACTGCCTAGCCCTTAACACTTTTCTGCCTTAAAACCAATACATGGTAAGGGTTTAAATAAAAACAAACAAATAAATAAATAAAATAAAAGATATTTGTGTATCCTCAGCAAGATTTGAAAATTGGCACCTAGGATTACACAAATCAGACCTAGAAGAAACCTTTTAGAGACCAAGTACCCAAACTGCAATCCTCATGGGCAGAGGGGTGGGAAATAGGAGAAATGTCTTTAGGCATCTGTGGAGAGGGTGAAGGGAACAGCCAGCCCCCTCTGGCATGCATGCCATCGGCTTGCCAATACTGATAAGCTATTGCCTTCATTTTAGAGAAGAGGAAATTGAGGCCCACAGAAGTCAAATAACTTACTCAGGGTCAAGTATGTAGCACAGTCAGAATTCAAACTGAAGTCCTTTGACTGTAAATCAAGTTATTTTTTCAGTTTGACATTCTGTTTTAAAATTTAATTAAATTCATTTTAAAAATTATATTTTAAGTTCCAAGCTGTTTCTCTGCCATTGCACAGGTAACTAGAGAAGGCTATCATTTTAAAAAGGGTAGATACATATGTAAAACCACACCATGCATACTTTTATTTATCAGTTCTTTTCTCTGGAGGTGGATATTCACAATTATTCTTCCAACAGTATTGCTTTTGCTGTATGCAGTGGTCTCTTGGTTCTGCTCATTTTGCTCTTCATTATTCATGTAAGTCTCCATGTTTTTCTAAAATCAACCTTTTCATTGTTTCTTACAGCACAGTTCAAGGGGACATATCACAAAATAAATATCAACCCACCATAAAGAATTTATGGCATTCAGGGAAAGAGTTTAGGCATTTAGGAAAAGTCATGTTATGAAGTTTCCTTTATTTTACACTTCCTCCTAATGTTGTACCTTAAATAGGCATCCATCTTGTACCCTATTCACAGCTTTGGGATGTAGGGTACTTGAAAACAAGGTCTTTTAATGTATAATTTTCCCTCAGTTTACCTGTACTTAAAAAAAGACCTCTAAAATGTCCTATAACAAGTGACCTTCTTTTCAGGACAAACATTATTGTTTTTATATAGCAGTGAGCCCCAAAACCCCATTGCCTCCAAAGGACAAAAGATGAGCATGACACAGAGGGCAGTGGAAAGGTTAGCAGGCCATAGCATAAAACCAATGAGGAACACAGCTGAATAGGAAAAAAGGCTGTCAGAAAAAAAATTGTGACAAAAAGAGGAAGACCTTCAGCACAATGTGTAGATTCCCTCTGGTGAACTTTTGGGAGGCCGTGAACACCAGTGGGAGTTCATGACCAATACTGCTTAGGAGGAACAAAGCCCCTTGGAGTTTCCCTTAGGACTCTGAAGAGAGAAGTTGGCAGCCACCCCTTGAGGATCCAATTTGCCAGTTCAAGTAGGGATTGAGGGAGTGAGCCCAGAGCCTGCATTACTGGTGATAAGTAACTAGAAATTACTAGATTGAAAGAAAGAGCTAATGAGCATTTACTCTTAGTGCTTACTGTGTGCCAGGCACCATACTAAGTCCTGGGGATACAAGGACTGAAATGGGACAAATACAAACAAACAAAACAGCTCCTCCCCTCAAGGAGCTTACATTCTAACCATGGAAGACAGCACAGAAAGGGGAGTTAGAGGAAGGAGGGTTATTATACATGTCAAGCACATAGTAAGTTTGCAGGGTAGGGAAATGACTGAGAAATAAATAGCACTGAAGACTAGCTCCAGGCAGGATAAGATAAAAGCTCATCTATCAGAGCCTGGGACCTAGAGGTCTAAGGTTCAGTAAGAGGAGATGAGGTTGATGTCCACAGTGTAGAGATATTGACAAAGCAGTTATCGAACTCATCCAGTCCAAACCAATCTTCCCAGTATTTATTAAGCTCTTATTTTGTGCAAGGTTCTTCTTTCTTTCTTTCTTTCTTTCTTTCTTTCTTTCTTTCTTTCTTTCTTTCTTTCTTTCTTTCTTTC
>NC_058130.1:378837152-378949936 GCF_016433145.1 Gracilinanus agilis
CTCCTCCTCCTCCTCCTCCTCCTTCTCCTCCTCCTTCTCCTTCTCCAAATGCTGTGATATAGTGAATAAAGAGTAACCTCAAAGAAAGGAAGACCTGGTTTCAAGTCCTACCTCAGACACATATTGGCTATATAACCATCAACTGCCTCCACAGTAGCAAGTCACTTAACCTCAGTGCCCAACACTGACCTTTCAGGTTATAAATTGCAAAGGAAAACACCAGCTTGCATTAGCAGAGGAAAGTTTCTCTATACCAATAAAATCTCAGGTCTAGTCCTTCTCTCTTTTTAAATTTTGCTAATGGAAATATTTAAAATTTAATTAGTGGAAACACAAGAACATGAGTGAATTTTTATAGTAGGTTTTCTTTAGAGAGTAACTACTTATTACATATCTTTTTTTTTTTTTTTGCTTAACTGGCTTTAATAAACAGGACACAAAGACCCTTACCTTGAAATTATTATTATTATGCAAAATACATAGATGTAGGCTGCTTTTTCTTTAAAAAATATAAAATAAATAAGCAAGACATGAAAATAGGCAGGTTTTCATTAAATAAAGGACTGGAATTTTTTTTAAAGAAAAAAAATGTTGATTTGATTTCAACATCATATGAAGAATGGAAATCATTGTTACCAATATTCAAGTTTATTAAACAAATAAAAAATTTATATTTAGAAACTTTTAACTGTCATCCACTTCAAGGTTTATGTTGCTCCCAAATTTTGCATATAATTGAACTTTCAAATCAGCTAGCACTTGTTGGATCGATTCAACTCTGGATTCTAATGCTTCAATTTCATCTTGCAAATTTTTCTTAGCTTCTTCCAGCATTTCTTGGGTTTCATCTTGAGAGTGGCTAATAAAAACATCACCAATTTGATAGGGAATCATTAATGAATCTTCATCCATCATCAATATATCATCACATGCATTCTCTAAATTTTGAAGCTGTTTCTTTTTAACTTCTATTTCTTCCTTCAGTTCTGTGATTATACTAGTATTCCGTGCAAATTTGTTAATCTTTTGTTGGTCCTCAAAAGTGACGTTGACATCTTCTGCAGCCGCCTTCTTCATGGTGGCGGCCATATTGGGATTGGACCCTACATATCTTCTTAAAGACATTAATCAGGGGGCCAGCTAGATGGCTCAGTAGATGGATAGCCAGGCCCAGAAGCAAGAGGTGCTGGGTTCAAATCTAATCCCAGATACCTCCTAACTATGTGACCCTAGGCAAGTCACTTATCTAACCTTTATTGCTCTTCTGCCTTAGAACCAATATGCAGTATTGATATTAAGACAGAAGATAAAGGTTAACAAAAAACATTTAGGGTGACTTCACTAGAACACAGAGTTGTAACTGGAAATAATCTCAAAAACTATCTACTCCAATACTTCTTCATTAAGGAATGAGGAATCTGAAATGAACAAGTAAGAAGTAAGTAACTTAACCAAGTTCAAATAGGTAGTAGTAATAATAATTTTGTTGTTGTTATCCAGTCATTTTCAGTTGTGTCTGATTGATGTGGCAGTGTTTTGCTATTTCCTTTTCCAGCTCATTTTACAGATGGGGAAACTGAGGTAAACAGAGTTAAGTGACTTGACCAGGGTCACACAGCTAGGAAATCTCTGAGGCCAGATTTGAACTCAGGAGAATGAGTCTCCCTGACTTCAAGCCCAGAGCTCTATCTACCGTACCATCTAGGTACCCTACTAATAAAAATAGCTAGTGTTTATCATTCTATAAGGTTTGCTAAATGCTGTTTTTGTTATCTCCTTTGATTTTTCTAACAACTTTATGAGGAAAGGTATTATCATTAATAAGTGACCAAGTTAGGATTCAGACCCTGGTCTTTTGATTTCAAAATTGTTGGTCTTTTCATTGCATTATGCTGCCTTTAGAAAATGCTATTTGCAGCACTGTTGCTTTTTGTTGTTTAGTCATTTCTGTCATGTCTGACTCTTTGTGACTCCATTCTAGGTGTTTTATTGGCAGAGATACTGGAGTGGCTTGTTATTTCCTTCTCCAGCTCATTTTATAGATGAAGAAACTGAGGCCACCAGGGTTAAGTGCTTTGCTCAGGTCACACAACTATCAAGTGTCTGAGACCAGATTTGAACTCAGGAATCTGATTCTTCCTAATTTCAGGCCTGGTGCTTTATCCACTGGGTCACTAGCTACACCCAGCAATGTTGCCAGCTAAATAGTAATGACAATCCCAATAATGCTAAAGACAGTGTTCAGAAAGAATTCAGTAACAAGGCACTGAACAGAGACTAATGTCCACTTCCTCTCTGTGGAACTCAATATGAAAATTAACCAAATTATTTCCCAACCCGAACTATAACAAGTAAATTCTCTACCACTGACCTTCTCCTCCTTCCTCATTATGTGAGACTTGGGGAACCAGAGGAAGAAGAGGACTTGGGATGGCGGGGGGAGTAGCCTGAGAAAGAAATAGAACTTCTTATAGATTTTAAGAAGTAATAATCTTGAATGATGTTCTTCAGTTATTTTTGGTTGTGTCTGACTCTTCATGACTCCATATTGGGGTTTTCTTGGCAAAGACAGAGATGCAATGGTTTGCCATTTCTTTCTCCTGTTCATTTTATAAATGAGGAAACTGAGGCAAACAGAGTAAAGTGACTTGCACAGAATCACATAGCTAGTTTCTGAGGCCAGATTTGAACTCAGGAAGATGAGTCTTCTTGACTCAAGGCCCAGTTCTTTATTCACTGTGCACCTAGTTGGTGATAGCTGGGTTTTAATAAAGAGCTGCATACCAGTAGAAATTGCAGAATCATACAAATTTGACACAGGCACAGGTTGGGAAATACTGGATTAGACTGAGGAGGTCTATGGGGGAATACAATGGATAAATATTTAGTCAGAATTTCTCAAACTGAAGAGCAGGAACTGCCCAAGAAGTTGATTGGGTCATGATTATAGGAAATGACACCCTAAAAAGTTTTTTGATAGTGATTTGGGAAATTGGAGATTTTCCCCATCTCCCCAGAAATGATCTTCCTATATATACTTTCTCATTTCCTCATGTTGCAAATATAGCAATAGACACTGAAGTTCAGTGTCCTGGATCAAAAAGGCCCTTTCTTTGTAATAGCCCATCATTCCTTTATGACTCTTCATGCAAATTTTATTTAAAGCCTAAAACCTAAGATAAAGAGCCAGACACACTGAAGAGTTTGTTGGTTGTAATTCAGAAAGACATGTTCATTCCATAACCTATTATTTGCATAAAGTAACAAAGAAATTTTCATATTAGTGTTGTGGTTTTTTTATTCTGAAGTGTGATCATACTTTTTAGTGATTTTTTAGTAAAAATCATTTAAATACAATTCTTTTTTTCCCCCCTAAAACCCTTACCTTCTGTCTTGGAACCAATTGGTTCCAAGGCAGAAGAGTGGTAAGGGCTACGCAATGGGGGTTAAGTGACTTGCCAGGGGTGAACCAGCTAGGAAGTGCCTTGAGGGCAGATTTGAACCAAGGACCTCCCGTTTCTGGGCTTGACGCTCAATCCACTGAGCAACCCAACTGCCCCTAAATACAATTCTTAAAGAAGGTCATTTTTAAAAATGGTCACCTTGGTATTTAGTGGAGAAAATCAGATGACCTAGGTTCAAACTCCTCCTCTGATCCTGTGTGATCTTGGGAAAATCACTTTGCCTCTTAATGCCTCAGTTTCCTCATCTGTAAAATGACAGGGTTGGACTAGATGGTGTCTGAAGTTACTTCCATCTCTAGATATCTGATCCCATAATCCTGTGAGCTCTTCTAGACACGAATGTCCAGGATTGCATTTGTACTTTAGATTTTTTCCAAAATTAATTCTTAAGGATTTAATGTGTTACCCCCATCCCTTTTTAATTATTCTGTTTTTTTTTCCTAATGGAGACAGTAGGTAGAGACTATTTCTACCTAACCTGTGACATCATCTAAGACTAAAGGTTTCATCAGTCTCTCTGGTTGTAGCCTTCCCCTGTTTCCCCTACATTCCCCATTCTCTTTTGAACCTATGCCCTCCCCTCATGTGAGTTAAAATAAACCATAATAAAAGAACTATTGTTTTACATATTACTAGTCTATCTGAATCTTCTGTGAAACCTTCTTCATATCCCCAAAACACTGGTAAAGATGAGCACAGATGGATGCAATTTCTAGGATCCAATAGGAGGAGAAAGAAGCGTCAGGGATGGTCCTTTGGATAAACTGCCATCAGGATTGCTAAACCAAGCTGGCAAAATGGCAGGCATGTCTGATTGGTTTTCCATGTCTGATGTCAAAGGCAAGGAGATGCTAGGTACTGGCTTTCACTTAAATAGGAAAAGTGTGGAAGGGTTGTGGAAATTTCTAGAAAAATGCAAGGAACAGGTAGAATTAGCCAGAAACAGAGGACCTAGGCCAGAGCTGAGGATCCCTGCCATAAATGAGCCTTTTGATTCTTATAGAGGTTCCCAAACTTCAGATGTTTTTTGGACTATCAAATAATGGTGTGAGACAAGAAAAAATGAGAAAATGTTAATTCTTGAGAGTTTAAACATTTCAAAATCAGTAGAAATCCTCCTCATCATATATCCCTCTGGAAGTTCTTTATGGGGTAGAAATTAGTTGGTTTCCACATTGTTATATCTTAACACCATGTCCCATACCCAGCACAAGGCAGATTCTAGTAAAATAGAAACATTCTTAACCTTATAATTTCTTCCTTTAGGAAATATGTTTTTATCAGAAAAATAATAATACCTAGGAAGGACAGATATCTAATGCTCTGCAGAATAGTGGAGTGAATTATCATTTTTCCATTTATCATGAAAATCCATTTTTAATAATATATGGTTCACTTTCTGTTCTTAAAGCTTTGCCTATGTTATATTATGTCAATCTATATGTCCATTTGTAGCTTAAATGAATGAATATTTTTAAAAATATCTTATTAAAAAAATTTTTTTAATTAAAAAATTTTGAATCCAAGGCAGAAGGCAAGAGTTAAAGAGAAGCAAGGGGTAGGCAATTAGGGGTAAATGACTTCCCCAAAGTCACACAGCTTAGAAGCCTCAGAGGCCAGAGTTAAGCCCAGGTCTTCCCTACTCCAGCCTGTTACTCTTTCACTGAGCCATCTAGCTGTTCCTATCTTACTTATTCTTAGTTCTTATGTATATTTCTCACTGTGAAACTGTATTTCTCACAGTTTTTCGAAATACAATATATATTTTCATCCTTCTATAATTTTCCCCTTGATGGTCTGCTAACCCATGGACATCAACATGGCCAAGTAATGAAGGAAATCGACAACTTACTTAATCTGTCTTAGATCTGATTCATTTGAACTCAGTTCAATAAACATTTGTCTTTAAAAATTATTTAAAAAACACTCTTCTAAGTGTTAGAGATACAAAGACAAAAAATGGGACAGTTCCCTGCCATCAAGAAACTTATGTTCAAGTCATTTCAAAACATTCCCTCATTGAGTAGAAACATAGAAGAAAAACAACTGCTGGAACACATGAGCTGATGGGGATATTATTGGGGATGAAGACACTAAAGGATAACTCTAGTCCAACTATCAATAATATGGAATTAGGTCTTGATCAGTGATACATGTAAAACCCAGTGGAATTGTGCTTCAGCTAAGGGGGGTTAGGTGGGCTTGAGGGAGAGGGAAAGAACATGAAACATGTAACTATGGGAAAATATTCAAAATAAATTTTAAAAAAGGGAAAAAATTTAAAAAATATTCTCTCATTATGATAAAATAATCATCTAGAAAACCAATGTTCATTAGCCAGAAGAAACTGAAGTGCAACTTCAATTTGAACCAAGAACTATAGTCCTTGGAAATTCTTTTTTGTCAGCATATACTTTCATTTCAAGCTCTTAATTTACTACAAGGACATGGGGAAATGACAAAAAACTGATTGTATATAAACCTTCGCCTCTGATCCAAGACTTGAGATTGATTCTATACCAAGGAATGATGAACTGAACTAGGGCCAGGTTAGGTTTGGAAGGTTTATTTATTTATTTACTCCTAGGGTTAGCTATGAGAGAATTTTGTTCTCTGTCAGAGCTACATACTCTGTGGTTCTGTTAGCAGAAGCATCTAAACCAAATAGACACTTTCTAGTTCCCTTTTTTCTCTTCATTCTTGCCTAATATCCTGAGCACATAAAAAAGCATTTTTTTCCTTCTTTTTTTTAAACTGAGTTTGCTTTTCAAATTTGGGGTAGGAAACGAGCCACTAACCTCTTCCTTGTGCATGGAATGTACATGATGAACAGCTAAATTAAAGTGAATCATTATCGTAGCCCCAAGAAAAGGACACCAAGTGTAGCTTTATTCCTGGCTAGTAACAGAGCAGCACTGGAATATTTTGCAGAATGCACTTCTATGTTGTGTTCTTCCTTAAAGATGTATCTGAAATTCCGAAGAAAGGAAAAGTGTACAGAGCATAATTACTTGGATGCCATTATTCATTTGCAGACACAACAAAATAAAATTACCCATGTAAAGAAAGTAGGACTGACTATATTTCTTATTTCTAGACAGTATTCCATGGAAAAGATTTATTCTAACGCCTTAACACAAGACTCCCCATCACTTTGGTTTAAAAAAAAAAAAAAAAAAGGATCTGCTTTTTTTTTTCTTAAAGTCTCAGAGGTCGTGACTTACTGGAAAGAGCAGGGGATTTGGAGTTAGTGATCCTTAGTTCAAATCCAGGATTGGTTAGTGATGTGTTCTTATGCAAGTCATTTCTCCTCAACTCTCTATGGACCTCAGTTTTTTTTCGTAAAATGGTTAGGGATCATATTTGAAGTCAGGTCCTCTCAACTCCAAGCCTGGAACTCTATCCACTATGCTACCTAGCTCCTCCTAAGATATTTCACTAAAAAAAGCTCCTTTTTCTTTCTTTTCTTCTAGTAGCCCCTGCCATACTTCCATTAAAAGCCTAGAAAAGAGTTTATAACACAGGTACAAGTAAACATTTTTCAGTGTTTTCATGTTCTTCTTCTGAGTGACTCAGGAAAAAGGCCAGATACATGTGTATATACAAACACAGGTGAGTATTTGATCCAGCTGGAGAGCATTCAGCCCCCTCCTGGACCAACATTTAGATGGTGGTATATACCCCACATGTGTGTCTATGCATGCATATACATGTGTGCTCATACATACATACATACATATGTAGTGACTTGATTTCTAAATATCAGACCTCTTTTGAAAAAAGCATTTAAGTTTAAAGCATTTGTGCATCCTGATTCCTTTCCCCCGTAACCTGTTGGGGGAAGGAGCATTTGTTTTTCTAATGTAATTTTGGACATGATCCTTATTTAGTGTTAACATAATGGCAATAATAGTTGATGTCTAAATAGTGTTTTGAAAGTGCTTTTTTGTACATTCGCCCACTTGAACCTCATACAACCCTTCGAGGTAAGTACCTACTGGCATTAGCCTCATTTTATATGAGGACCATGGAGGAACAACTGGTAAGAGCCAGAGGAAGAACATGAATCCAGAACCTCCAGAGATAAAAGTCTAATACTATCTATTAGGCTACGCCGCCTCACCAAAATTAATACATAACCAAATGAATAAGTAAATAAATAACTGAATGATTTCATTCTAGGCACTATAAACACTCTACAAATTAGAAGAGAAGTTCAGTAAATTCAGAGCAGCTAGGTGGCACAATGAATGGATAGAATGCTGGTACTAGAGTCAGGAAAAAGTGGGATCAAATCCCATTTCACAGCATTGATTAGTTGTGTGATCCTGGGTAAGTCACTTAACCCTGTTTGCCTCAGTTTCCTCTTCTATAAAATGAGCTGGAGAAGGAAATGGCAAACTGTTCCAGTATCTCTACCAAGAAAACCCCAAATGGAGTCACAAAGAGTCAGGCACGACTGAAATAACTGAACAACAAAAGTATACAAAGAATAGTAGATCAGAAACAAGTCTTTTGTTTGAAAAATGAAATGTCCATGAAATTTTGATTTCTCTATTTCAGTGTATGAGCTCGGTTGAGCTTCCTTTATTGCCATTTTCTTTGGTTTATTTATGAACCCTTAGTCAGTAGGAATCTAGATGGTCTCTTCCTGAGACTCAGGGGCTTATTTCAAACAAACAAACAAAAAAAGAAAACCTTAGCTAGAGTGACATCTAGTGGCAAATGGGGTTTGGATGAAGATGATTTCCATTTCCCATCATATGGAGCATAGAGTTTTGAGTTAAAAGAGCCCTTACAGATTATTCAGTCCAGTTCTTTCATATTATGGATGAGGAAAAACTGAAGGCAAAAAAGGCCTTACCCAACTCAGGCTGACATCCCACACAAGTAAAAGTGATATAGTTGGGGATAGAACCCAAGCTTCTGATTTCAATTCCAGGGTCCACCCACCCATACCATACCCATGGCTTCCTTTTTTCTAATCTGTGTCTGCCTCTTCTGCATACTGTTAAGTAAGGGTTCTAAGAGAAGATTCCAGTCTTAGATATACTTTTGCATTATAAATTAGAACTGAAATTATTCCCTCCAAGCTTGCCAATGGCCTCTTAATTTCTATTCAGTAGCCTTTTTTTCAATCTTCTTTGGCTTTGACCTTTCTGCAGCTTTTGATGTTGTTAAAACTCCCTATTCCTGGATAAACTTTTCTCATTTGACTTTTTTTTTGACAATGATTATCTTTACCTCTTAGAATAATTGGCATCTTTGAAGAATCAGCTCAGATAACATCTCCTGATTGCCCCCACCATCAGCACTAATTGTCAATGCTTTCTCCCTTTTCTTCTTCTTTTTAAAAAAATATTTATTTTTCTTTTAATAACAAATTTCTACATAAGTTTTCTGAAGTTATATGATCCATATTGTCTCCCTCCCTTAATTCCTCCCCGCTCCCAAGATTGAGAAGGAATTCAATCTGGGTTATACATGTATTATCATACAAAACATGTTTCCATATTATTCATTTTTATGAATAAAAAACTAGCAACAAATAATATGCTTTCATCTACATTCCTACTCCAACAGTTCTTTTCTCTAGAGGTGGATAGCATTCTTTCTCATAAGTCTCTCAGAATTATCCTGGATCACTGAATTACTGTTAGTAGCTAAGTCTATCACAACTGACTGTTCTACAATATTGTAGTTACTGTGTACAATGTTCTCTTGGTTATCCTTATTTCAACTTGATATCAGTTCACATTGGTCTTTCCAGCTCTTTCTGAAATCATCCTGTTCATCATTCCTTATAGTACAACATTATTCCATCACCATCACATACCACATTTTTTTCAGTCATTCCCCAATTAATGGACTTCTTTTAATTTCCAGTTCTTTGCCACCACAGAAAGAGTAGCTATAAATATTTTTGTACACATATGATCCTTTCCCATTTATAAAAACCTCTTTGAGATATAGACATAATAGTTAATATTACTGGATCAAAAGGTATGTATTATTTTATAACCCTTTGGGCATAATTCCTAATTGCCTTCCAGAATGGTTGGTTCAGTTCACAACTCCACCAGCAATGCATTAGTGTTCAAATATTACCACATTCTCTCCAACAGTTATCATTTTCCTTTACCGTCATCTTGGCAAATCTGCTATATGTGAGATGGAACCTCAGAGTTGTTTTAATTTGCATTACTCTAATGAGGAAGGATTTAGAACATTTTTTCATATGATTATTGATGGCTTTGTTTCTTCATCTGAAAACTGCCTATTCATATCCTTTGGCTATTATCAATTGGGGAATGACTTTTGATTCTAATAAATTTGACTTAGTTCTCTACCTATTTGAGAAATGAGACCTTTATTGGATAAATTTTGTTAAAAAATTTTTTTCCCAGTTTGTTGTTTCACTTCTAATATTGGTTGCATTAGTTTTGTTTGTACAAAACCTTTTTAATTTAATATAATCAAAATTATCCATTTTACATTTTGTAATGTTCTCTGTCTCTTGTTTGGTCATAAATTCTTCCCTTCTCCATACATCTTACAGGTAAATATTCTATGTTCCCCTAATTTACTTATAATACCACTCTTTATGTTTAAATCATATACCCATTTTGAACTTATCTTGGTAAAGGGTGGGATATATTGATCTAAACCTAATTTTTGTCATACTGTCTTCCAGGTTTCCCAGAATTTTTATCAAATAGTGAGTTCTTATCCCCAAAACTGGGATCTTTGGGTTTATCAAGCACTAGATTGCTGAGGTCATTTACCCCTAATCTATTCCATTGATCCACTCTTCTGTTTCTTAACCAGTACCAGATTGTTTTGATGATCAGTGCTTTATAGTACAGTTTAGGATCTGGTACTACTAGGCCTCCTTCCTTCCCATTTTTTTTCATTGATATTCTTGACCTTTTATTCTTCCAGATGAATTTTGTAATTATTTTTTCTATTCCTATAAAATAGTTTTTTGGTAGTTTGATTGATATAGCACTAAGTAAATTAATTTAGGTAGGATTGTCATTTTTATTATATTAGCTCAGCTACCCATGAACAATTAATCTTTTTCCAATTGTTTAGATCTAACTTTATTTATGTGAAAAGTGTTTTGTAATTGGGTTCATATAATTCCTGTGTTTGTCTTGGCAAATAGATTTCCAAATATTTTATATTGTCTAGAGTGATTTTATTATTTTTTTTTTTTAGAAAAAAATTTCCCCTGGTTACATGATTCATGTTATTACTCTCCTCTCCACTCCCCCAAACCACACCCCACCTGCCCCCTCCCCCTGTAGCTTACGCACATTTCCACTGGTTTCTTCATGTGTCATCAATCAAGGCCTATTTCCATATTATTGCTAATTGCACTAGAGTAGTTATTTAGAGTCTATATCCCAAATCATGTCTGCATCAACCCATGTGTTCAAGCAGTTGTTTTTCTTCTGTGTTTCCTCTCATGTAGTTCTTCCTCTGAATGTGGGTAGGGTTCTTTTCCATAAATCCCTCAGAGCTGTTCTGTGTCATTGCATTGCTGCTAGTGCAGAAGTCCATTACATTCAATTTTACCACAGTGTATCAGTCTCTGTGTACAATGTTCTTCTGGCTCTGCTCCTTTCACTCTGAATCAATTCCTGGAGGTCATTCCAGTTCACATGGAATTCCTCCAGTTTATTATTCCTTTTGAGCACAATAGTATGTAGAGTGATTTTAAATGGAGTTTCTCTTTCTAACTCTTATTGCTGAAGTTTTCTTGAAAATATGTAGAAATGCTGATGATTTTTTGTGGTGCTTTCTCCCTTTTCAAATTATTTTATACTTACCCACTTATTTGCTATATTCTCTAATATGAGGCAAGTTCTTTGAGGGTACAAACTATTTTTTTTTTCTATCTTTGTATCTCTAGTGTCTAACAGAGTGCCTGGCATATAACAAGCATTCAATAAACATTTGTTGATTGACTACCTTGAATGAAGAATTAGACTTCTTCAGCTTGACACTAGAGAAAATCAGTGAAAACAACTGGTAGAAGTTGAAGAGGGAATGATTTGGGTTTTCTGTAAGAAAAAACAAAATTAAAACTATTCCAAGTAGAATGACAAGTTCTCAATTACTGAAGGTCCTTAAGCAAAAGTGAGATGACTACTTGTTCAGGATATTGTGGAAGAAAATGTTGATCAGGTTGAGATGAGATCTTGATTGAGATCTCTAGCTTTGAGATTCTTTTCTGGTGGGGTTTTATATGAACAACAAAGAGAATATACCCAAGCCACCTAGAAGCAGATAGTAGCATAGTGGATAATGTTGGGTCTAGAGCAATGATGGGCAACCTTTTGAGCTTGGTGTGTCAAAATTTGCCAAAAAAAACCGAGCATAACTCAGGTAGTGTGTCACTTCAAGAAAAACAACATAATTTCACGATATTTATAGTTTAAATAACAAAAATGTATAATTTTAATATATAACTGTATTTAATAAACTAAAAACTAATTATTTAACTTACCTGCTAGGTGACAGTTGTTTTGGCCTATAGACTTCTGGGACAGAGTGTCTAAACTACACTATAGCAAACGTTTCATCCTCAGCATGTGGCCCCATAATTCTCTGTATGCAGCTGCATGCAGCCATGTGTCATTGAAAATTGCTATGTGTCAGTGCTGACACGTGTCATAGGTTTGCTATCAGGAGTGTAGAGTCAAGAAGTCTTGAGTTGAAACCCAGACTCAGACACTTACTAGTCGTGTGACCCTGAGCAAATTATTTCACCTCTATTTGCTTCAGTTTTCCCAACTATAAAATGGGGATCATAATATCACCTATGTCCAAGAGTTATCACAAGGATCATATGAGATATTTATAAAGCACTTAGTACAGTTCCTTTTACATAGTAGACACTTAATAAATGCTTATTTCCTTCCTTTCCTCCAGGCAAGAAGCAACAAAATTCTGAAAGTAGAAAAGGACTAATTTCCAGGGGATATCAAAGAAAAGATTACCTAAAGAATGGGAGAGAAACATGGACGGTACCATTATTCCCATTCTCCCCTTTAAAAAAAGATCTACTAACTGTTCTGCCCACTTAGTATTATCAGATTAGAGATCTAGCATTAGATGAAAACTCAAAGGTTTAATATTTAACATGAGTATTTAATATCCATCTTTAATAAAATGAGGAATCTGAAGCTCAGGGTCAGGATTCAAACCCAGGTCTTCTGATTCCAAATCCAGAGTTCTTTCCATTGCACCAATGTTCTTTGTCACAAAAAATCTTTATGAAAATGGTCTATGAACCATTCATATTAAGGGTATCCTTCATGAAAACAAGAAAAGGGAACATGAAACTTTTTTGCAAATGATGCATCAGTCAGTTAATTTATTAAACACTTGGAGTAGCGAGGTAGTAAAGTGGATAGATCATTGTGCCTGGAGTCAGGAAAATCTGAGGTCAATTCTGGCTTCAGACACTTACTATGTGATCCTGAGCAAAGCACTTAACCCTGGTGGCCTCAGTTTCCTCATCTGTAAAATGAGCTGGAGAAGGAAATGGCAAATCACTCCAGTATCTTTGCCAAGAAAACCCCAATTGGGGGCATGACAAGTAGGATACAACTGAACAATATGCACCTACTATGTGCCAGATGAATGCTAGGGCTACAAAGAAATGAAAAAAAAAATAGTTCCTGTCACAAGGACTGCATTGTTTGCTGAAAATTGGCTGAAAGCTAAAGAGGGCACACATATTCCTGCTTCATATACTATTTGTTGACTAAACACACAAAACACTTAACTCTGAACAAAGTGTTCCTTGTGAACAAACTAACATTAGTGAACAATTTAACTTAAAAGGTTTTCCATGAGATTGAACTATCTCCTGAAACAGAAAGTCAACCTTTTGACTATAACATTTTCCCAGTGAAACACTTTGGTTATGAATCATGGGATACCTTAATCTCTAAAGAATCAAAATTATAGTCCATCCCAAAAGCAATGGATTTAAATAATTTATAGCATATTACCAATACTTTGCTTATAAGAAAGGTGTATGAGATCTCATCAGAGAAATATGACTTGAAAAGGAAGTGGGATCATCATGAAAGAAGTTTGAGGGATAACAGATGGAAAGCACATGTGTTGCACTGACATCCTCACAACCTTAAGGGCTCAAAGGACACCAATGGATCCCTTGTGGAGGATTTATGGTGGTCATTGATGGAAAGAAGGAAGGAAAAATGAAAGGAAGAAGGGGAAGGAGGAAAGAAGAAGGGAGAGAAGGAAGGAAAGAAGGAAGGGACTGATTAAGCACCTACTATGTACAAATATTATATCATGATCCTCACAACCCTGAGAGGTAGGTGCTATTATTATATTATCCCCATTTTATACTTGACAAAATTGAGGCAAACACATGTTAAGTGTTAAGTCAAATCATTTTCCCATACTTTACATTTATAGGTGAAAATACTCTGATGTTATATATACAAAAGAATGATGGTCTGAAAAGAGAGAGAATTAAGTATCGTTAAAAATTTTTAATCCTTTGTTTTAACTTCCATTTTGATCAGAAAGTATGAAATTGACAACTAAAGAATTGAGAGCTCCATATGCCTTTAGAGTATAGGAGGAGAAAACTCTCTGCAAGTATGGCTAAGACTTTTAAAGATTGCTAACATAAGGAGTTTTTATTAACTGTTCTCTAAAGTCCCTACAGAACTAAATTTATGATTCTGTAATGGTATCATTCAAATCACTTTAGACAAAAAAAATACTACCCTCAAAAATTTGGCTCAAAGACATTGATCACTGATTTTTTGAAAGGACTATGTTAAACTTCTATTATTTATTATTTTTTTAAATGGTCTTTGAACACTGGAGATTTTAAAAACAGAACCCTCCTCCACACACACACACACAAATATATATATATTTTAAATGTATTTAATTAATTATTTTATGATATTTTTCCATGGTTCCATGATTCATGCTCTTTCCCTCTCCTCTGTCCTCTCCCCTCCTGAAGCCAATGAGCAATTCCATTGGGTTTTACATGTATCATTTTTCAAGACCTATTTCCATATTATTAATATTTGCAATAGAGTGATCATTTAAAATCTACATCCCCAATCATATCCCCATCGAATCATGTGTTCAATCACATATTTTTCTTTTGCATTTCTGCTCCATAGTTCTTTCTCTAGAACACACAATTATTTTTAAGGGTACATGGATACTCTAGTTATCATTTGCTCTTATTATCAATTTCTGCTCAGTGCTCTAGTTATCAACTTCCTGCTTATTGATAAGAATAGAACCTAAGACAAAAAGTAAAAAATAAAAATTTGAAAGCATTCAAAATTATTTGGTACTCTCTCTCCCTTATATAGCATCACTTCTTTGAATGCATATTACATCAAAGTATCTTCATCCAGAAGTACATAGTATGAGGAAATGAATGATATTTTCCCTTAAGATATGAGTTATAAACAATTCCTCTTGTTCTAGCCACATTGAAGAAGTAATTTTATTTTCTTTTTTTACTGTTAATATAAGGTTGCCTTGGATATTTTCCAGATTGAAAAGTGTCATAACAAGCCCTTTCCTTTTTCTTCCTTATGATGATTTGTTCAATCATTGTCTGAATTATGGACTGTGGCTAATAATAGCCAATTGTCAGTATTGCTGATAATTTTATTCTTAAGAAGATCAAGAAGGCAACAAAGGCAACTACTGTTCTAGAAGTGAGTCTCATCATGAATGAGGAACTGACTGGCAAGTAGAAATAATGGAAACTTTGGAAGGAAGTTCTACAATAATAGATGAAGGAGGGGAATGCCAGGCATAGTCTGACATCTGCTGTAGACTTTTGAAAAACAGATTTCAGAGAGTTTAGAGAAAGGGTTGGGACAGAGTCAGAAAGACTCCCCTTCCTGAGCTCAAAGCAAGGCTCAGACACTTGCTAGCTGTGTGATCCTGGGCAAGTCACTTTACTCTGCTGGCCTCTGTTTCTCATCAGTAAGATGAGCTGGAGAAGGAAATAGCAAACCACTCCAGTATCTTTGCCAAGAAAACCCCAAATGGGAACATGAAGAGTTGAAAGGACCGAATAAAAGCAAAGAAAAAAGGTATGTAGGATTATAAAACCTATATGGAGGCAAAGTGAGAGAATATGATGATAAATAAATGATAAATGGTATAATGGTAATGGAAGACAAAACTATTCATCTCTTAGCTTGGTTCTCTTTTCCCTGCCAGGTGAAATCTTTAGTGGGACAACAGAAAAAAACAATGTCCATTTGAAACACAAAATAAATAAGTAGATGGTAAGAGAACATCTCACTTCCCCATCATGCGTTCAGGTTGCAGGGTCTAGATGAGCTGTGTCCTAGGTTAGTGAAAATATTTTCACATGTGATTACTGAGTTATTAGTGGTCTTTTTTTTTTAAACTCTGAACTTCTGGCTTAGAATCAATTCTAAGACAGAAGAGTGGCAAGGGATAGGCCAGGTTAAGTGACTTGCCCAGGGTTACACAGCTAGAAAGCATCTGAGGCCAAATTTGAATCCAGGTCCTCCTAACTCCAGACTTTATTTACTGTGCTACCTAGTTGCCCATCAATGTTCTTTCAACAACAAAAAAATTATGGAGAACAATACAAGTGTGAACGGCCTGGAAGTGTGGGGTCAGGTGTTTTGTTTTTTGTTGCTTTTTTTAAAGCAAAGTTGGATTCTTCCAATTGTAGACTGATAAACTTGACTTTAATTTATTTGAAATTCTAGATTATATTATTAAATACCCCATTAAAATCGTGCCCTCTTACTTTCTGATATCTCATCATAATGCAGAGGAGATCCTGGGTTTTCAAACACTCAGCTAATGGGAGACAAACGTTTCCAACTCATACCAAATGGCAAGGTTTTGAATATGGACCTGGAAGTGGACTTTGTGTCTTGTCCAAGGTCAAGCCTACTTGTTTGGAGAATATTATCACGTTGATCAAATGATGGCCAATTTTTCATCACATCTCTGAAAATCACAAACCCTCCACAAGCTGGTAGAAAGGGATGAGCAGCTTTCAGTGAGACATAGATGTTTGTGAATCCTTAGAAAAGGAGGAAGACATGTTCAGTAACAGCCAGCATGGATTTATCATGAATAAATCCCTTCTAGAACAGTGTAATTTCCTGTCATGATAAGATTAGAAGGGAGCAATATTGAACACAGTGCTGAAGAGACATATATTTGAATTCAGGTATACCTGGGTTTGAATCTTGAATTACTTTGTGACTGTTGGCAAATGACAACCTCTTTGGGCCTCAGTCTTCTAATTTGTAAAAGGGGGATAGTAATAACTATGATACCTGCTTTACTGGGTTATCATAAGGCTCAGTGGTATAGCTGAAGTAGTTAGGTGGCATGGTGGCTATAGTCCTGGATTTGGAATCAGGAAAACCTGAGTTCAAATCCTACCTCAGGTATTTACTAGTTATGTGAACTTGGGCAAGTCATTTAACTTGTGTCAGCCTTAGTTTCTGCATCTGCCAATGGATATAATGATAGTGTTTACCTCTCAGAGTTGTCAGAGTCAAATGAGATAATATATTTATAGCACTTTGCAAATCTTAAAGTGCTATGTAAATGTTAGCTACTATTATAATTAATATATGTATGTAATTATTCTATCTAAAACATGACCATTAAAGTGCTAAATAAAATAAACTATCATTATTGTTTTTCTCAGTGTTATAATACAGCACAGGGAGCGTTGAAACTGGAATTAGCAGACCTGATTTCTAATCCAAATTTGATACCCACTATGTGACCCCAGATACATTCCTTAACCTCTCTGAATCTCCTTCTTCTCACCTGTAAAATACTTTTTGAGTGCCTTAACACATCCATGATCTCACTGATATGGATGTTTCTCTGATGGTGCCCAAAACAACTTAACCACATCTCCTCTTGCAATTTCCTGTGAAATTCTTCCCTCTGTCCTTCTAGGAATCCTCCAGAAAAAGTTCAAGCAACTTGGTGAGGGCTTTCTTCCTCCTTTTCCCACTTCTCTGCCATCAGTACTATAAAAATGTAACTGGGGTACACAGAACTTGGGGGGCTACTTTGTATTTTGTTTTGTGGATTTCAATGCCAAATAATTCATAATCCAGTAGTGAGCCTACTTGTAATTGAAGATTCTCTCTGTTTCAGGATACCTGGGTATTTCAAAAACAGAATCCATGTACAAAGTTTATCCAGTCTGCTATTATCGATAAGGCTTGCACTCCTCTGGCATTTCTATAAGACCTAGGACCTTCATGCTTTGGCCAAGTATCTGATTTTTGTGC
Organism: Gracilinanus agilis; assembly: GCF_016433145.1. Taxonomy (NCBI): domain Eukaryota; kingdom Metazoa; phylum Chordata; class Mammalia; order Didelphimorphia; family Didelphidae; genus Gracilinanus; species Gracilinanus agilis. The sequence goes on from NC_058130.1 coordinate 378,854,965, forward strand.
AGGCTATAAGATACTAATAATTCTTTTACTACTTATTAACCTCACAGGCCTATAGTGTAAATGTGAGATGACATAATACTGAGACTTAAACAGAGAAATTATATCATATATTTGGGTTTTAGCAAAGCATTGAAAATTATCTCAGGTCATCCTCAAGGATATGATGAGTATGAGCTTATTGATACTAGAGTCAGGTGAATTTGGAACTAGTTTGACAACTGGATTCAAATTGTATTAATGCACGGAACCATGTCAACCCAGAGAAAAGTCAATTATATTATTTTCTCCCAAGAAAACTGAGGGAAAATCTTTTATATGGTGATCATTATAAATTTCTTCCTCCACCCTCTTTTTTTTAAAGCTCTTATCTTCCATCTTAGAATCAATACTGTGTATTGGTGGCATGATCTCATTATAGTTGACCTTATGTGGTATTGTATTCAATTGGTATTTCCTACCTTCTTCAAACATGATAGTCAAATTCATACTATGTAGAGAATAGGTTAATTAGGATGGTAAAAGGACTCAAAATCAGGGCTCTGAGGAAATTGAGGTTTTTAGCCTTGAAAAGAGAAGGTCTCTTTTGGATGTGCTTGAAAGGTCATGGTATGGAAGAGAAATGAAATTTATTTCTCTTGACCCTTGAGGGAAGAATAGGACAAGTGGTCAAGAGCTGCAGAAAGCTGCCTACACTCTTGTTAGAACATACTATTTTCCTACAGTTAGAACTGTCCCAAAAAAGAATAGGCTGCCTTGAGAAGGTAATGAGTGCTCAGTCACCTGAGATCAAATGAAGCTTGGGTATGGTAGCCCAAGATGCTACAGAAAGGATTTCTACTCAGGCATGGTCTGATCTAGGTGGCCTTGGAGAGCTCTTGCTGCTTAAAGATTTTGTTATACAATTACCCCAATCAAATGAAATACCCATTTCAAAGTAGCTAGGTAATTGCTCCTCCAAGCTCTGGACTACGAACACTTACCAAACACCACCCACTTCACCTTATAGTAGAATAATAATTCATGGAGTAGCCATTAAATAATTAATAAACTAAGTCTGTCCTTACCCTCCAATGGGGATGGAGAACTTCATAAGGGATGTTCTACTCCCTGCCAGGATCAGATCTACCAGATATATAAGATAAGAGTCTGAACTTGATACTTCTCTCTCTAAAGTCCCTTCTAGGTCTAAGACAGTGCTTCCCAAACTTTTTTGGCCTACCACCCCCTTTCCAGAAAAATATATTACTTAGCACCCCTGGAAATTAATTTTTTTAAATTTTAATAGCAATTAATCGGAAAGATAAATGCACCTGTGCCATCACCCCTTCCCTGGATCGCTGCAGCACCACCAGGGGGCGGTGGCGCCCACTTTGGGAATCACTAGTCTAAGATTATGACATTGCCTTTCTCATAGTCTCTACCATGCTTGAGATTCTATGAGCTTCTATAGAGTTCATGGTGAAGACGTTATAGGGGAGCACAAGTTGGAAGAGAAGGCCTTTGAAAAACTGAAAAGCTTGAAACTCAAATTTATGAGGGGATCAGGGGAGGTAGCTAGGTAGCACAGTGCCTGTAGCTGAGAGGTCCTGGGTTTAAATCTGGTCTTGGACACTTCCTAGCTGTGTGATCCTGAGCTAATCACTCAACCCCACTTGCCTAGCCCTTGTCACACTTCTGCCTTCTCATTGATACAAAGACATAAGTTAAGGGCTTAAGAAAAAAAAGGAAAGAAAGAAACTTAAACCTCTGTTTCTCATAAGCCCCAAATGCTGAGAATCAGCCTCTGTCTAACTTGTTAGTCCCTCTGGTTATGTTTGCTCATCACCTGCAAAAGATTATCATCGGAAAAAAAAAGATTATCATCAACCAAAACAAGAACATCAATAAAAGTATATCTGAGGGGCTAAATTAAAGAATAAAAGAAAGTAAAAGTCATTCTTGTCGTGAGAAGATATCAAAGTAAAAGAAAAATTTACTCCTTCCTGCTTCACCATAGTGCTCGTTTCTAGTAGTCACGAATTGCCCCCTCTGTCACTGTCAAAGCAGCTTTAAGTCAAAAGAAGACAAAGCACTTTAGAATGAAAAGAAAATCTCTGCCAAAAAGTGGGTCTTGGCATAAACAACAGGATGTTTTCAGGTAAATCCTGGAAACTGAATAAGAAGATATAAATGGGAAAAGGTGACCCTAAAAGGAAGGAATCTCAGGTTACAAAGGTGAGTGAGCAATGATCTCTGCTCTTTTGCAGATAGTTTTGTTGTGATATGTATTTTTATATCTACGAATATGTATGTGTCAATACATATATGTGGATATCTGTCCAATGGAAAGGAGAAAAATTGGAAAATATGTTGAGTGCCCTTCTAAAGCCCCTAGCTGCATAACACTAAGCTCATTTTCTTCCGAGTCCAAAAGAGGAAGAAAAGGAGGGGGAAGGAAAGGCCACACAAGGAACCCCTTATTCCACAAAGTCTTGTTCTGTAATATTTCCATCTCTTTCCACTTGTTCCTTTCTTTCAAGTCTCTGGCTTGTGCTGGCCTCAGGTCAGCTGAGGGTCCCTCCCTGGTGAGCAGCTGCTGTCATTTTTAATTAGGTAGCAGGTGGCTGGCACTTCAAAGCAGCTTTGCTCACAGTTATTTGCACAGGCCAGGAAGGGAGCTCTGGCCAACCTGCCTGGAGGGCCAGCCTCCTGAGGCGGGATTTGGCCCAGAGACTCTCAGATACATGACTCTGGCTGAGTGCTAGAAGAGAGGAAGGATGGAAGGCAGGAAGGAGAGGAGCCCACCCCAGGTGTGTGTAATAGTTGTGGGGAGAGGGAGAATGTGTTTAGAAAAAAAAGGGGGGGGCTTAAATCTTTGGTTTTCTTGCTTGTAAAGTCTGCTTGAGGAGCTTGTGATTTGGGTAGAATCAAGTTTTATGAGAAACAACAGCAGAGTGCAGGGAACATTGCACTTGGCTTGGAGTTGGATTAGACCTGCCTCTGACAGTTACTTTGTGATCCAGGGCAAATCACATAAAGATTCTGGATTACAGTCCCCTCACCCATACATAGATGGAGGGGCTTGTCAGCCCTGAATCTATGATCCTCTGTCTTTTCCTAACATCAAGAATTAGATCTGGAGTTTGGTGTACTCTGAACAAAAGGGATATTTCCATTGATGACTGATTTTGCTGCTTGTGGGCTAGGGAAAGTGGAACAGCTTAAGAGGAAGTTTGTGTTCAATTATCTTTTTCTTTAGGGGAGAGGGAGCAGAGTGAACAGGTGAAAGGAATTCAGGAACTTATACTTCCTTGTGGGTGGGGAATCAGGGTGGGGGAGAGAGGGAGAGGAAGAGGAAGAGGGCGAACTTGAGGCTTGAGAACCAGGAAGACCAAGTATGACATGTGAGTTGTTGATAAGGTCTTTGTGAAAACAGTGAATTTTCCCTTACCTATAGTTGGTGTAAGTAATTTGCTGATTATCCTTGTGCTTCTCTAATAACTCCTTGGGCTACCTCCCTCTGCCACCTTGGGTGTTTGCCCACACACTGAAGACTAAGCTTGAAAAAAAGTGCTTTTGTTGTTTTGAGATAGGCTTTTTTGGTTGCTTGTTCTCAGATTTGTAATTGGTGTAGGGGACTCTCAAAGAAAAATCAATGAAGATCCACAAGTGTTCTCCAGCTTCTCAAGGCATTGAGAGGCTTCCCAAGGTCCCACTACAAGGTCACGCTTCAAGCCAGATCTTCTGTCTCTGACACTATCCTACACCACCCAACCTTATGAGGATCTAAAAAGAAACAAGACATCTATAAAAAATGTAATTAGGAACTAAATCCATTATTGTTAAAATATCATTTTATTGTCTAAAAACAGCCCAAAGCCATTAGCAACTATTTAAATCCCTCTGGACACTCTACATGATTGCAGGAATTGAAAGGTGTCAAAGTCACCCTTTTTAGCTTGATACCTTAATTAGATGAGGAAACATTAATCAAAAGACCCTTAAACTAAGATTTTTTAAAAAGCATTTTAAGGTCAATTCCAATTGGCTGAGGAATTTTGTTCTGCCATTGGATCCCATATACATCCTGAGTTAACTGAAATAGAGAGCTTTTCCAAAATTTGGAGCATATTGCTTTTCTAACATATCCCAGCAAAGAGATTGCCTAGGGACAGAAAGAATTCCCTACTTCAGCCAGGTTTCTTTTCTTCCCAACCCTTCACTTGACTGGAAAAGGATTTTGCCCTCTTTGAATGATCTAAAGAACATTGGACCTCTCTATCTTCTAAATGTTCTAGAATTGTACTCCAGGACGGCAGTGTTCTTGTCATCCCATCCTAAATGGAAGTCCCAAATCAGTTGTCAGCTGTCTGTGTATTATTAGGAACCCAGAGCAGTCTAGACTCATAGCCCTAGATAAAGCCTAGCAAAGAAACAACACCATGAACAAAGGAACTTCTTGAGAACCCCATGAATGAGAGAAAAAGACTTAGAAACCAGGAACTGAGTTTCCCTTGACCACATGTGCTCTCTTAAGCATGAGCCCACTTTCTTCTGGACTCTATATGTACTTGTGGGAGAATGTCAGAGATTTGGGGGAGGGAATGTTTTATACCAACTCTTCTTGTTTTATCCATTTAGAAACTACCCTTTTCTAAGAGCTACTTAAAAGCTGACCAATTACATAATTCTGAATTGATAAACAGGGAGCAGCACATAGATGTGGGCCTGAGCCAATGGCATTAGAGAAAGCCACCTCATTTCCCTTCTGGAATGCCCAGGGAATGATATAGCCAGCAGAGCACTGGGAACTTGACTCATCTATGAAAATGAGAGTTAGGATAGGGATACTTTAGTTTAGAAAGAATCAAGAATAGGTAGAACAAGCTATAGAAATTTGTAATAAAGGTTTATTTTACTTCTAGTGTACTTTCTCTAATACTCAAGTCCTTTGAGATTCTTTGGTAATTTAATTGGGATAGCATTGAATAAGTAGATTAGATAGGATTGTCATCTTAATTATGTTGGCTCTGTCCACCCATGAACAGTTAATATTTCTCCAATTATTTAAATCTAATTTTATTTGTATAAAAATGTTTTATAATGCAAAATTTGGGTTTGTTTTGGCAGGTATACTCCTAGGAATTTTATTCAATCTATGGTTATTTTAAATGGGCTATCTCTTCCTATCTCTTTTTGCAGAACATTGTGATATATAGAAATGTTGGTGATTTATGTGGGCTTATTTTATGTCCTGCTACCTTGCTAAAATTATTGATAGTTTCAACTAATTAATCAAGAAAAGTCTTTGTAGAATGGTGGTGGCCATTTTCATGTTCCAAGCCACTCAGGAAGTTGAGAGTTCACAAAACATAATGTTCAATCTGTTTATTGCAAAATATTTATGTACTGGTTGTTTTGGTCATTTTTTTTTAATGGGAAGGGTAGATCATTATCCAGGGTTTACCAGTTGCTGGATAGATTGTCTTGCTTTTTCTGTTTTTGGAAACTAAGGCAGGGTATAGGGACTTCAGCAATTTAGGAAAGCCCAAATTCCCAGGTGCCTACATCAAGATAAGAGACCAATCTGAAGGTGCCAGCTGACATCAATAAAGGTACTCTGGTTTAGGTACCATGACAAATGCCTGAAGGGGAACCCAGTTCTTGGAAGTTCAGCACAGCCAGCAAAGCATCAATGATACTAGAGATGTTTTTCTCATCTCAACACCTCAGAACTTCAAGAGGCACTTAATATTGCAGCCAGTCCGTACTGGCAATGCCTATATGCCTAATACTGCAGGGGAATCTTTTCCCATATGGTGGTTTGATGAAGAAGATGGGCTCCATTTTAATACCACATTGAATGATGGTGATGGGTACAGCATTTATAGTGGCCTCTTCCTTCATCTGCCTGGGACTTTGCCCAGTAACTTTATCAACATTTGACTTTGGAACTTGTTCCTGTACCAAAAGCTTTATGTGTGGTGAGATCAGTTCCCACATCCTGTTGTAGTAGACAAGCCATGGCAGAAGCAGTGAAGGGGGAAGGGGGATGGGGATGGGAACGGGGACGGGGCTGGTGTTTTCCTCCAACCACAACCACCCAGACAACTGGAATCCACCTGGCTGGACCCCTGAGCCCATTTAGTTCTTATTAAAGATCAGTCACCAGGATTCAACAATTCATGGGGAAAAGAAGGAAAATGTTCACTCAGACTCTAACCTATGAGATCCTCTATGGGAAGCATCAATTTCTGTAAATCAACAATTCATAGTGTGTTTATTGTAATAGGCTGTGAAGGTTACCCAGAACTTTTAGTGCCTGCCCTCAAGGAATTTATAGTCTACTTGGGGAGATAGCATATACACATATATCACAGTTCAAGATAGCACACAATTCAGCAAAAACTACAAACGATGGTATTAGTAGCAATAAAGAAGATTATAGAGTTCCTGCTTTGTTTTATCTTCCATGTTATAATTTTCTACCTACCCCTTTCTGAGAGATGGTGTGAGCATTAATGCCTTTAGTTATTATTAATGCCTAATGCTCTAAGACAGTGAAGGAAATGGTACCTGGTAAGAAGGCTATTACCCCTAGCCAGCCTCCATTAGTATTATATTTAAAAAAGAAAACACTTTTTCTTTCATCAAGAGTCCTGTACTTAAAAATCTAAGGAGGAGCAGCTATATGGGTTAGTGCAGTGATGGGTAAACTTTTTAAAGAAGGGGCCAAAGGAAAGGAAATGCTCATCTGTCAGTCTGTTTCTAAGGCAACTCTTTTGAAGTTTCATTGTAGTGTATCCTACTCATTGTTTTCGTCAGATTAGGAATAATGTCACGCAGCCATAGAACGTTTCAGGGGGCCACATCTGGCCCACGGGCTGTAGTTTGCCCATCACTGGTTTAGTGGATAGAGAGCCAGGCCTAGAGACAATATGTTTGAGGTTCAAATCTGGCCCCAGATGCTTCCTAGATGTGTGACAGGTGGCAAGTCACCTAATCCCACTCTTCTATTTGGAACTGATACTAAGTATCAATCCTAAAACAGAAGGTAAGGGTTAAAAAAAGTCTCAAATTTGAGTTATAATTCTTCAACTATTTGTATGCCTTTGTACCAGTCCTTGCTTTGTCACTCAGTTTCCCCAAATGTAAAAATAAGGAGTGAAAACTAAGAAAAAACCAATGTCACTTCTCTCTAACAAGCCAAGATTTAATTTATGGTAATCAAACTGCTAAATGCTCAAATCTTAGTTGTTCAAAAGGATCTTAATATTAAAATTTGAATTAGAAGAAACATGAAGTCGTCACACCTAAATAAACCCTTTCTCCTATGTGCCTGAAAAGTGACCATCCAACTTTTGTTCTATAATCTTAAATAGAGAGAAACCCCTAACTTCTGAGGCAGCCCATTCCTTATTTGGATAGCTCCAATGAATAGAAGTCATTCCTTTCATTCAACTTAACTTTGTTTGCAAATTCTACCTTATTGTTTCAGGCTTCTGCTAAGAATAACAAGTTGAATCCCTCTTCCACTTGGCAACCTTGCAAATATCTGCAGAACCATCATAGCAAGTTACTTCGCCTCTCAGTTGGTTTCCATATCTTAAAAAAAATGGCCTTTCAGTGGAAAGAACACTAGATTTAAAGTGAGAAGACAGATTCAAATCCCATTCTTGCCACTTGCTAACAGTGTGACTTTGGGAGTCATTGTCACAACTCCCAATCATTTGTCCTACCCTCAAAGGTCAAGCAGAACTAAACTAGTTCCTCTTCTTTGGCACAGCCTTTTCAATGCTTACAGATAGCTATCATCTCTCCCAAAGCATTTTCTTCTTCAGGTTAAACATTCTGAGTTCCTTTTAACCTCTGGCATCCTGGATAAGTTTAATGTTGTCCTTCTGAAAATGTGGCACTAAGAATGGAACATAATACTCCAGATACCAGGAGACCAGAAAGAATGGATAACTACCAGTCTCTCTTAGTCCTGGATGCTGCTTTTCATGACAGCCAACCAAATCGTTAATGAATTTTTTTTAACCCTTCTTTCTTAGTACCAGTTCTAAAACAGAAGAGTAGCAAGGGCTAGGTAATGAAGGTTAAGTGATTTGCCCAGGGTCACACAGCTAGGAAGTGTCTGGGGCCATATTTGAACACAGGACCTCCCATGCCTAGGCTTGGATCTCTATCCATTGGGCCACCTAGCTGCCCCTTATATGAATTCTTAAACTATATTATCACACTATTGATTTAAAATATTAAGTTCATCAAAACTTCAAATCTCATCCAAACTAATTGCTAGCTATCCAGACCTCCTCTCACTTGTAGCTGTAAAATTTATTTTTATAAATCAAAGTGTAAGTTTTTACACTTATTTTTTAAAATAGCATCTTTTTAGATTTAGCCTAATGTTCCAGTCTCTCAAAATCTAAGGACTCTGTCATCTAGCTTGTTAGCTATTCCTCTCATCTTTGTTCCACATGCAATTTTTATAGCTGTCATTTATGCCTTTATCCGTATTGTAAAGAAATATCAATAGCCAGAATCAAGATCAGTTCTCCAGTGCATTCTAATAGATTTCCTTCCAAATTGACATTGAATGATGATCCCTCTTTAAATCCAGTTATTCAATTCATTCTGTAGCCACCTAAATGTACTATCATCTAACCCCTACCCTTCTACTTTATCCAAAAGAGCAGCAATGAAAAGGAACAATTCCATCTCCACAACACCTCTCACAGTTGTACCCTTTTCATCACTCATATAATACTTATCCCAGTTCAGACTATTTTCTTTTTTATTTTTTTTATTAAAAAATTTTAATTAATTGATTTAGAATATTTTCCCATGGTTACATGATTCATGTTCTTTCCCTCCCCTCCTCCTATCCTCCTCCCGTAACCAATGAGCAATTCCACTGGTTTTTACATGTGTCATAGATCAAGACCTATTTCCATATTATTAATATTTGCATTAGGGTGATTGCTTAGAGTCTATACCCCCAATCATATCCCCATTGACCCATGTGATCAAGCAGTTGTTTTTCTTCTGTGTATCTACTCCCACAGTTCTCCCTCTGAATGTGAATAGTGTTCTTTCTCATAAGTCCCTCAGAATTGTCCTGGATCCTTGCATTGCTGCTAGTACAGAAGTCCATTACATTCGATTGTACCATAGTGTATCCGTCTCTGTGTATAAGGTTCTCCTGGTTCTGCTCCTTTCACTCTGCATCAATTTCTGGAGGTCATTCCAGTTCACATGAGCACAATAGTATTCCATCACTAGCAGATACCACAATTTGTTCAGCCATTCTCTAATTGATGGACACCCCCTCATTTTCCAGTTTTTTGCCACCACAAAGAGCATGGCTATAAATATTTTTGCACAAGACTTTTTCCTTATGATTTCTTTGGGGTATAAACCCAGCATTGATATTTCAGACCCTATATTCTAATTAACATTGTTCTTTTCACGTGGTATCCCTACTTCCACAATCTCCTCTCTGCAATCTATCATCCATGCAGCTACCAAACTGATACTCCCAAAGCCAGTATCTGACCATGTTACTCTCCTCCTACAAAAGCCTCAGTGGCTTCAGGAATGGTGGCACATGCCTCTAGTCCCATCTACCAGAGAAATATAGACTGGAGAATCTCTTGAACTTGGTAGGTCTGAGCTGTATTGGGCTATGTAAATCAGGTGGCCAGCATCAATATGGTGAGCCCCCAAATGCAAGCAGCCACTAAATGCCTAAGGAGGGATGAACTGGCCCAGGTCAGAAACATAGCAGGTCAGAGAGCCTGTGCTCATCAGTCATGAGATCTGGCCCATGAAGAGGTTCTGTACTTTCAACTTGCAATAGATGGGGAATGAAGTTTCAGTGGTCCCTCTAGAATAAAATACAAGCTTCTATATTTTGCATATAAAGTTTTAGCCTGTCTTTTCAAACTTATAGCTTATCACTCTGTTTCATGTACTCTATAGCTTTTAGCCAAACTGACCTTGTTATTCTTTCACTGTTCCCCATAGGAAACATTTTACCACCTCCTGCCCTTAAAGCATTGCAGAGACTCTTTCTCCATCCTTACCCCCAAACAAGGAAACACTTTCTCTCTCTCTCTCTCTCTCTCTCTCTCTCTCTCTCTCTCTCTCTCTCTCTCTCTCTCTCTCTCTCTTGCTCTCGCTGTCTGTCTCTTGTCGCTGTCTGTTGATCTGTCTGTCTTTCAAATTGCACTTACCTTCTGTCTTAGGATCGATATACTATTGATTTCAAGGCAGAACTATAAGGGCTAGGTAATTGGGGTTAAGAGACTCCCTGAGTCACACATCTAGAATGAATACGAAGCCAGATTTTGAACCAAGTACCTTCCTAATCTAGGCTAGGTTCTCAATCACAGAGCCACCTGGATGCCCCTGGAATATTCTTTTTTCTTGCCTCTGTCTTTGCAACCTCTGGGTCCTTCCTCTGTAAAGCTTTTTCTGATCCCCACTAACTTTCCCAGTTTGTGTTCTCTTCCACCTCTAAAACTCTATCATATAGATTTATCTGAGTACAAGCTGTATCCTCCAATAGAACATAAGCCTCAAGAGAACAAGGAATGTTTCATTTTTGTTTTTGTATTTCCAGCTTCTCCAACATAGTAGGAACATAACAAATGCTCACTGAATTGAATGTCTATACCAGCCCATTCTAGGCCTCTTAAAGAGACAGATAAGAGATGTGATTTTTCAAAAACTTTTGGTGGGAAATTTTTGGTGGGAAATTTCTGGTATGAGAACTCTTTTCATGAGGTAGACAGACCGTACTCTATTTCTTATTGGTTAAGTCCTAGAGAGTTGCCCAGGGCACACAAAATTGAGTGAGTTTGCCTAGGGCACACAGTTAGTGTAAGAGGCAGCATCTGAACCCATATTTTTGCCAGGTTCAATACTCTTTGGTGTCGGTTGCTAATACTTAAAGGAATTTTTAAAAAGTAACCATTTATGTTCCTACACTAAGTTAAATATTGAAATCCAAAAAGACTTTACACTAGGGATTCTAAAATCCTTTTTGTGTCTAAATCATTTTTATTTCATTCCTTTGACAGGCTGGTGAAAACTATGGAGGCCTTCTCAGAATCCTGTGTTGCTGCTCTCATTCATAATTGAAGGACATACTGAATTTTGGTTAAAGGTTAGTGAAAATAAAAATGTAACTTTTTCTCTCCTTTCTGTTTCACAGCCCCTTCCAATACCCTGTTAACTCTCAGAAATGTGGAGTTCATTGTCTTTGGATTCACCCCTGATTTTCAGTCTGACTTCCTGCCTTGAAGTCTTATTATACTTGGGTAGTTCTTTCCTTGCTTCTTCTCTCTTCAGTGGTGCTCCCATCTTCCCACAGGTGTCTGGTAGAGCTGAACCTTTGTTACAACATCTCAGGGGATGATCACGTCCTTAATAAGTTTCTATTATGCTAGTGGGACAAAGTGACTGAAACTCTACAATTTCTAAACAGTGATAGGAGAGGAAGTGCAATCACCAGCTGATGACTTGGGTGGGGAAAAAAAAAGAAAAGAAACCTAGAGACACACACTAGCAGCATCTCTTATGTACCTTATTGTTGAGGAAATGCAGGTGTGACCATGCCAACCAGTGTATCTTCATTTCCTCTATCAGGCATACCCCACAAGGCTGCCTATGGCCCATTGCCATGGTGCTTGGTACCCAAGGACCTGTTGTGAGTCTCATGACTTTTTCAGTGCTAACCACCTTAATTAGTTTCTTTTGGCATGTGAGAAAAATCCAGATCTACTTTCTCTAGCTACTTTTTCATGGGGAAAAGGATATACGACAATGACAGCTCTCCCAGTTTGATACTGGTCAGTGTCAAAAAAAGAAACTTACTTTTGTGTGACCGCTGTTTTTTAGACTTTAGATACTTCCCTCTTGTGTGTGATCTTGTTACATTGGGTCAATTGAAGTCATTTTCTTTTTGTTTCTTGAGGCTTTATTCAGAAAAGGATAAGAATTTAATCTGTTTTTACCATGATTCCCTAGGTTTGTTTCCACTGTCAAATTTATACTCACTTTCTGCAGGGGATAAATTAGAAACCCAGGTAACTGGTCAATTTTCACAACATTTTTAAAGGAAGGCTTATGGCTTACCACAAATTAGCACTTCATGTGACATGAAATCAAGCTATTAAGATACATGTTTTTAGGTTTATTAACAGACTCATGAAACATTTTGCATTCTTTTTAGAGCATTATTGATAAAGAATGAAAATTTCTATAAGATACATAGTTCTAAAATGCCATCACTTGACCCAGTTTTTTTTTGTGCTGGCTAATAACCTTCCCCTATATTCCTTTATTAGTCAGTTCTATAGTGCAGTTCCTCCTCATGCAACTAATCCACTACTGTTTGCTTCTTGGTAAATGCTTTGCTCCCAATCTAGTAAGGAATAAGGAGTAGCTCACTACTCAAGGGATTCTGAAAGCCCAAGTTAGTATGTTTGGCATAAGAAAACATGAAAACACCATTTCTGACTCAAAAAATATGGTGCATACTATTATTCTTCATATGAAAATGAAACCCTGTCTGCTTACAGATAGAAGTCATTTTAGATTAAATATGGGCACATGGGGGTCTGATCTATCCTTTAATGCTACCTCAGTCTTCTCTTTAAATAGGGATTTCCTTCATGTGGATTGCTAAAATCAAAAAGATATTCTGGAGCTGTTGACTGGACTTTCAGAGGACACATCAATTTTTTTTTCTGGTGACGATCCTTTCCTGGAGGCTCTTCCAGCCATGGTAAGGTTATACCCAGAGAATGGGTTCCCTATTATTCTTAGCTTTTTACTTCACACAGATCAAAATCTTTGGGGAAAGGAGGCAGCTTGGTAGATTGGATTGAGAGCCATTACAAGAGACAGGAAGTCCTGGGTTCAAAATCTGGCCTCTGACACTTCTAATTTTGCTGGGCAGGTCACTTTACACCCATTGCCTAGCTCTTACCACTCTTCTGCCTTGGGACACAGTATTGATTCTAAGTTGGAAGGAAGGTAAGAATCTTAGAAAATCTTTGGGTAAAGAGCTTGAATGAGGGAACAAGGAACTAACTTTCATTTTCTTAAGAAAGAGCATAAAATCTCATTTCCGTGAGCAATGACTGTGGGTATTTCAGTGCTGGGGGAAAAGAAAAGATGAATCATTTTAGACATTTAGACATTTTAGACAATTCTAGGAGAGAAACTTATAAATAATTTGGGATGAAAGTACTTTTATTTTAACATGAAAACCTGAATTTAAAAAAAACTAGCAGTAAGTTCTTTTAGATGGTAGAATATTTCCTCATAAAGATAAATGGAAGCATTATCTTCAAAGACTATTAAAACTAAATAGGGCCTTAGGAAGTGGAATATTGATTTAGTCTTACAGTGAAATGAGGACAAATCCTAATACTGAAGATCTCTTCTCATTTTGCCTTTCTGTAATTGTATCATTAGGCAGAAATCCAGTTGTTATTGCAATTGTTGACATCTGGCTAGAATATTTTTCTCTATACATAGCACTTGGAAAACTGAGGAAAACAGAATTATAGTAATAAATAGTTGTAAATTTTCTTTTTATTGATGTGTGGTTGAGATATTCAATCTCCCTCTTCTAAGCTGTGTCTCCTTCCAGGAGTTCTCCATAGAAATGTAGTACCTTGACCTACCTAACCTTTCTGAATCTCTTCAATGCTTGAGAAGTATTAAGGGTAGCAATCAGACCTGTGTTCTCATTGGTATATGACCCCTTTTTCCTACAGGAACTTTCTCTACCTCTGTAGAGCTCTGTCTTCTCTTCAACATATACAACAACTTATAGAACAATGAGAGGCTATTTCTCTCATCTGGATTTATCCAATTAGTAGATGTCTAAGGCAAAGCTTGAACTCAGATCTTCCTCACTTTGAGGCTACCTCATACATTGATCGTGAAGCTTTTAAAAAATATTCCATAATATAAAGTGATTCAATTGAGACAAGAAACCAAAACCAAACATAATACGGAAGGGAAATGAGAAGAGTGCTGAAGGACCTGATTTCAAGTATTGGAGTTGCCTACAAAGCTTTGTGCCTTAAATTTTTTTTTTATTGATATTTTCAGTTTCTTACATTTTACATCACCATAGTATCCCATATATTCTTTTCTCTCCCCCTCCCAAAGAGTTATCCCATGTGACAAAAACTATTTTTCGGAGAAGAAAAAAAAAGTCAGCACAACTGACTAATAAGTTGAAAAATTCCAAAATAATGTGCCATGTGTAATACTTGTAGACCTCCTACCTCTGTGAAAGGGTAGGCTCATGATGTCTTCTCAGAACTCTTCATTCAAGTCTTGTTTGATCTTTTTTTTTGCCCTTTCCTTCTGTCTTGGTATACATATTACGTATTGGTTACAAGGCAGAAGAGTGATAAGGGCTAAGCAATTGAGGTTAAGTGACTTGCCCAGGGTCACATAGCTAGGAAATTTCCAAAGGCAGATTTGAACCTGGGACTGCCCATCTCCAGGCATGACTTTCTATACACTGAGCTACCTAGCTTCATACTTATTATTACACGTACTTATTAAATACCTAAAGTATTTTTGTGTCCTCTCAAACTTGTTAAAAAAAACTTTTAATTACTTATATTTTCAAAAATAAGGATGTAGGAATTTGAATAGGAATAGAGTCTAGACCTCTGATTCCATTGGTCTAGTTGGCTAACTCCTGGGTGAAAAAGTCCTAAACACTCCAGACTATCAGTTTTACTTTCTTACCTTTGTGAATAGCCAGTTCTTCTACCATAAAATAAGAAATGAACTCTATTATAAACAATCTCTAAGGTACCTTTTAAGTTCATGAATCTGACAACCAACAAATTAATCCATATATTTATTGATGACTTTCAGAGCAGCATAGTTTTTCCTATCTTTTTTTTTTTTTAACCCCTCCTGGCAACTTATCATTTTATTGAAAATCTTCACCACTAGGGCAGCTAGCTGGCTTAGTGGATGGAGTGGCAGGCCTGGAAATGGGAAGTCAATTCTGGTCTTGAAATGTCCAAACATTTCTTACCTCTGTGACCCCCTAGGAAAATCATTTAATCCTAATTACCTAGCCCTTACCACTCCTCTGCCTTGGAGTTGCTACTTAGTATTGATTCTAAAACAGAAGATAAGACTTTGGAGAAAAAAATGGAACTTTTCATTATTTTATAATAGGTCTGAGAGAGTTTAGTGATTTTGATTTCTCACTCCTCACCCCTTTCCATTTTAGTATAAGGAAAGGATGGAATGGAAGTGATCAGGATAATTGCTAATTATGTGAAACTGGACAAGTGCAATCTCTAACTCAATTTTCTCATCTCTAAAATTGGATTGGTATTATTTCCCTCCCAGAGTCATTATGAGGATAAAATGATATGATATTTGGAAAGCATTCTGCCAACCCAAAGTTACTACATGAATGCTGGTTGTTATTATTTATTAGAACTAAGGAGAGTTCTTAATATTCAACCTGATCTCTTTGAGAGCTACCATAGGAATATTTGTTTAAGAGAGATGGGTGAATAGTGGGAAAGTAGAAGAGGAAGAGGAAAATGGAGAGAAAGAAGGTTCAGTGTTTGAATCTGCCCAGAAATGGGGGGAAGGGGATGCAGAAGCAAAGCTACAAAAAAATTAGGGCAATTGCATACATCCCTACCAACCAAAGCTAACTCTCTCCCTTTCTGCCCTTGCCTAATCTTCCTCATGCCATTTCCCTTTCTTTCCTTCCTCCCAAGCCTCTAAGTTGTGAACAGAAACTTTAAAAATGTTTAATTTAATTCAACAAGCATTTACTGAACATCTCCTATGTCATAGCCACTGGGGATACAAAGACAAATGTGAAAATAAATCCTGCTTTCTTAGATCTTCTATTCTGCTAGATATTACCTAGCACAAAATCATGAGCATAAAAAAATATTCTAAAACTTTTCAATGGTATAAAAAGTCTGAGACTCTCACAACTCTTCCCATTTTTTACATTAGTATTAGAAAGTCTCACATAGCGATTCCTGGCTATGTGACTCTGGGCAAGTCACTTAAACCCTACTGCCTAGCCCTTACCCCTCTTTTGCCTTGGTTTGGTTTTGTATTGATTTTGTATTGGTTCCAAGACAGAAGATAAGGGTTTAAAAAAAAAAGAAAATCTTAATCAAATGCTTTTGATTGGAGGAATAAAATCAGTTAAAAGCCCTATCTCAGGGGCAGCTAGGTGGTACAGTGGATAGTGTATCAGGCCTAGAGACAGGAGGTCCTGGGTTCAAATCTGACCTTAGAAAATTTCTAGACAATTGCCTATTGCCTAGCTCTCACCACTCTTTGCATTGGAACTAATACTTAGAATAATTTATTATTATTTTTATTTGTTTTTAAATATATTATTAAAAAATCAAGGGGGCAGCTGGGTGGCTCAATGGATTGAGAGCCAGGCCTAGAGACGGGAGGTCCTAGGTTCAAATCTGGTCTCAGACACTCCCTAACTGTGTGATCCTGGGCAAGTCACTTAACCCCCCTTGCCTCTTACCACTCTTCTGCCTTGGAACCAATACACAGTATTGATTCCAAGATGGAAGGTAAGGGTTTAAAAAAAATAATTATATATAAATATATGATATTGTTTTAAATTTAATTTAATAGAAAATCTATCAATCAATTTATTATTAATTAATTATTAACAACTAGCAATAGAATATTATCAAGTATTATTAATCATTAATTAATAATTAAAGATTAATTGATTTTGATTTAATTATTATATTATATGATGATATAATATACAATATACAATATAATAATATAATATACAAGAACATAATATATAATAATATTAATATGTAAATAAAATTATATATCATTTAAAATATTTACATATATATTTTAAACCCTTATCTTCCATCTTAGAATCAATTGTATTGGTTCCAAAGCAGAAGAATACTTAGTAAGGGTTAGGCAATGGGGGTTAAGTGACTTGTCCAGGATCACACAGCTGGGAAGTGTCTGAGGCCGGATTTGAATCTAGAACCTCCCGTCTCTAAGCCTGGCTCTCAATCCATTGAGCCACCCAGCTGCCCCCAGTATCATTTCTAAGAGAGGGTAAAGGTATTTTTTTTTAAAAACCTATCTGAGATATTTCACAGAGCTGTGTGACAACCAATGCTACCTTCAACCTTTACCCAATTTTACCATAATTCTAAAGCTGGACAGAGTGGGGCAACTTCCAGAAGAATGACATTCAAGGAGTAGTAATCATGGAGAGAGGGGAGAGAGAAGGAGAAGATGAGGAGGAGAAAGGCACTGATACCCTCTCATTAACAGAAAACATTAAAAAACCTGCTCATAAAACCTCTTAGGAAATTACCCCTTTGTCAGACTCTCCTTTCATTTTTGTCCACATAAATTATGAAAATTATGAGCCAGAGATATCAAATTCCCTGTTGATACACACAAAAGTGTAACTTCTGTTAAACTTTTATAAAAAGGTAGGTTTTAACTCCTCCTTCAGCAGCCTTTGAAATCTGTGAGCTATCAAACAGACTAACCACAAAAGTGAATAGGAATAAAAAAAGACATTTCAGAAACAAGAAATTCTTATCAACTGGAAAGGGTTAATGAGACAGTTGTATAAAATATATATTTTTTGATCTGTCAAGACAGATATTTTTCAAAACTGTTTTCACTTGCAAAATATGGAAGAATCAGCTTGTAAAGTTGTCACATTAAAGCAAAAAGCTGAATAAAAATAAAAATGATCTAGTAATAACAATGAAGTAGGGTTTTTTGTTTTTTTTTAAGTAAGGAGGGGAAGGACAAAGGAAAGATTTAATTTAAGTGAAAGATTTAGTTTAAGGCTACTAAAAAGTCACATACAAGGTTTCCCCCTCCCCCTCCAAAAAAAAAAAAAAAAACATCCTTCTCATAACTTCTTTTGCCATACAGGAAGATAAATGTTACAACACCTTCTTGGCCAATCATCAGCATTACAAGCCTCAAACCAGGAAACCCTTTAGAGTACTGTAAAGCATAGTAGAAATGAGACTTCTCGCTTTCAGCTAGTTTTTGTTCCCTATGCTTGTAGGATGGAAAAGCAGATGTGAAATCTCTCATGGCGAAGTTTAATACTGGGGGCAACCTGACAGAGGAGGTCTCCGTTGGCAATCGACCCTTCAAAGTAGGGCATTCATCCCCTTCAGGAATACAGGCAAGGAAGAGTGTATTTACCAACCAAGGAAATGCCAGTCCACCTCCAGGGCCCAACAACTCATCAAAGTTTGGGACTCCAAGGCCTCCTTTGGGAGTAAAGCCTTCATATGAGGAGAAAACTGACAAGGATCCAAAACCCCCATATCTGAAACCTACTGGAGTAGGGCAGAGATTTGGGACTCCGGCAAACTCAGCCAGTAGGGAGCCTGAAGGAAAAGTGGGATTTCTGAAACCTGTAGGTCCTAAACCATTCGACCAGCCAAAAGAAGATGCCAAGCCCATGTTTCCGAGGCCCTCTGGGAACAAACCATTGCTTCATTCTGTCAACCAAGAGAATGACTTGAAAACTCCTAGTGCAAAGTCAGTTTTCAATGCCCCAGCACAAGAAAATGAACCTAAACCAGTATTTCCAAAGTTGGCTGCGGCTAAAGGAAAGTTCATCACTTCTTCACAAGACCATGATTCCAAGCCCCCTTTCTCCAAACCAGCAATTGGGCAGAAACCTTCTGCCAATACAGACACCTCCCATGAAGACCAGAACCCCAACAAAAGCACATTTCCGCAGAAAGGACCTGCATTTGCCCCTCCCTCAAAGCCCAAAATTAGTGCTCCCAAGCCAGGCAGGGAAGATACAGAAAACAAAGACCATACGACAGACACCCCAAACATGCCTTTTCCCGGGGTGACTCTAAAGCCTGCTGCCAGCAGAGGTACCCCAGGCTCAAGCCCAAACCTCCCCAAAAATACCGAAGAGAAAAAAGAAGAAAGGAAGATAGATGCAGCTAAGAATGTATTTATGAGTAAAATGAATCAGGAAGACTCAGGCTCAGGTGCCCCTCCACCCAAGTTCTCGAAGCCACCTTCCAAGCTGGTGGTGGGAGGACCTTGGAACCAAAGTCAAGAAAAGGAAAAAGGAGAAAAGAATTCAACTGCACCTAAGCAGAAGCCTTTGCCGGCCCTGTTTACCCTGGGTCCAGCCCCACAGAAACCCAACAGACCACCTACCGTTGACCTGGCAAGATTCCGAAAGGCCAGCCCTGCAAACAGTGAGTGTTTTCTCATTTTTGGCTTAGCTTGTCTCTTGCCATGGTGGAAGAGGTTTTATATTCCATAAAGAATTCTGACAACTCCAACAACCCTTTATGAATGATAACTCATTTGTACATGGTGGTAAATTGTCTGGTTTTGTTTTCCTTGGAGTTTGGGGAACTAGGGAGGCAGAACAATTAGATTTGGAGTTAATTCTATCACTGAAAAGTACTCTGCTTAGCTAATTATGGAAGAGCTCACATTTGTTGGATTGAGTGACTTCACTGATGAATAGCAACTTTATTTTTTGGTTAAATAT
This sequence comes from Gracilinanus agilis, assembly GCF_016433145.1. Lineage (NCBI taxonomy): Eukaryota > Metazoa > Chordata > Mammalia > Didelphimorphia > Didelphidae > Gracilinanus > Gracilinanus agilis. Next base: position 378,874,547 of record NC_058130.1, read on the forward strand.
TTTCACTTCTGTTAAATGAGAATATGGTCTCATTACTCATTACTTCCCAGGAGTTACCTCAGAGATATGTATTTGATTTCTTCTGACCAAAAAAAATGGTTTCCTAATTAATAAGTATTTATTTGGCCCCGTTCATGAGATGAGGGTAGCCTCATCTGCTACCTATATGACATCACTTTCTGCTACGTGAGCTGACTGGTTTATGTTGTTAGGTATTAAAGGTTTCTGGAATGGTGATTTAACAAAAAAACATTCAGTCAAAAGAATGAGCATGCCCAAGTTTGCTTTGTTCTCATTTTGGTTACTTTAATTTTGCTACCACATAATCCCCAGTGATTTTAAAGATATGTGTATTATGCATATATATTTGACATATGTCCACTTACATTTCAGTTGAGTTTAAATTGCCCTGCTTCTATAGTTAAGAGAAAAATCCATAGTTCTATGATCATTTTGGAGGAATTCATGGGACATAGTTATTCTTTGCAAAAAAGAAAAGGATGTTAATAGGAGAATTCAAAATTACAATGCTGTTATACTACAAACCCTAACCTTTATTTACCCACAGTCTATTTAGTATTAATAATAATGAGAAGAGACAGATAGGTACGGTAGGTAAAGAACCAATATTGGAGTCAGGAAGAAGTGTTCAGGTCCTACCCTTTAATATTTGATCAAATCATTTAATTTTTTGGTGCTGCAGGCAGTTCTCAAAACCTGTAGTTTATCAAAAAATATACCTGTCTACAATGGAGATTTAAAAAAAAAATTTCTACTCTGGGAATTCTTCACAACAATGAAATTGTCCACCCAGACCAAAAGTAGTAATATTAACAAGTCAGAAATTTGCATGTTGATTTAAGTTTTTAAAATTGTTTTACTCACAGTATTTGTAAATTTGTAACACCCAGACACTTTACTATTCTTCTTTTACATATGGGCAAATGGAGCCTCTAAGGGAGGAAGATGACCTGTCCATGGTTACACAACTGGCAAATGCCCAAGGTGCAGTTCAAACCCATCTCCTGACTCCAAGCCCAGTACACCTTCTGTTCTGACATTCTGCCTCCTTTTTGTCACCAGTAATAATACCGTAGAAGAGTTTGGGATATCTCATGGACATTAATTTTGCCTCCCTCCCCTTTATTTTGCCTGATTGGCTCTGATCACCTTACCATATGCTCTTTTACAAGGGACTATATTCTGCCTGGGCTGATAAACAGTGGGAATAATCAAATACCATGAGATTTGCAGCCTATCACATTCATGATCTCATGGGCAAGACTACTGACCTCTGGAACAATTTTTGTGTATATTGGTTTCCTGGAGAGATGCCACCTTGTTCAGTATGATGTTTCCCAATCATCTGTGTAGAGTGGCCAAACTTTGTGTTTTGCTTTATGGTTGCAGAGCTCATTCAATATTTGTTTGGGACCTTTTGAAAATTACAGTTCCCTTTGTCTTGAATGGAAAATTAACTGTTCTCATTTCCATTTTTATTCTTGTAGCTAAAGTGCCTGTACTAGGAAAGTAATTCTGACTTGAAGACAGATCACTGGGAAACATTTAATTTTTTCTTGTTTCTTACCACTTTTCTACCTTATCCTCATATCTTTATTTTATGACCCAATTAATTATTCTAACAAAACAATTGATGAAACACATTTTGAATGGAATTCACAATACTTCCTTTTTGCCCTTATGTGGTACAGACCTGGTATCAGCAGCATAAAAGGTGTCCAAACCAGCACATGAGAGTTGTTAGTGGCATGGAGACGAGAATACTTGCAAAATCTGTCTGATATTCTTCCAGTTGCCTGACTAACTTTTGTTTCCCATTCTTCCCTGCCACTCACTCCTTCAGCAGCCCCAAAGTTCTCATTCAAGTTGTTCAAAAAACAAACAAACACCCTCTAATTGTGTTCTAGGCTAGGCAAAGCCTTTTTTGTAGCATTCCATCCAGGACTCTTCTCCTCTGTAATGCCTCAGGCTCCATAATGGTGCCTGCTTCTCCATCACCTTCCCAACCCACCATGAAAATTATTTAAAAAATTAGAGAGCTTCTGGGGTTAATTTTATTTTTAAATTTTGAACTTAAATACCAAATTATATGAACATTTCTAAATACAAAGTAGAACAACAACAAAAAGAAATAGCCTGCTTTTCTTTTTAAGTGTAAAATTCAGTATCTTATTTCCAAAATTGTCCTGCTTCTGTGTTTCCTACTGACCTTTTTAATAATTTTTTATATGCATTTTTTTTTACTTTTTGATAACCTTTTCTCCTGATTTTGGTAGTACTATAGCTAGTCTCCTTTCCCCTCTACCCCTATAAAAAGCAATTGAAAGGAAAACAAAACCCTTGTATCAGGTATATATAATCCCATAAAACAAATCTATATGTTGGCTTTGTCCAAACATATATCACAAAGGCTTTGAAAGACCCAGGGATTCTGATCAGCCAATTCCAGAGGACTTATGACAAATCAGGTTACCCACCTCCAGATGAAAGATGATGGATTCAGACTGAGACATATGTGTCTATTTATTTATTGCACAAACCTCCTATCACAATAACATGTAGATGTATATATACATATATATTTGTACATATTTATGATGTGTTGCAAATATAATCATGTGTCTAGTGTGATAATGTTTTACATTCATATAGTTCTTCAACCTTTTTTTCAAAGTACTTTCACATTTCATGTTATATTCAGAATTACATTGCACTGTAAGTAGGGGAGGGGTCACTGACTTTTAAACTAAAGTACGAAGATATAAAATGACTTGCCCAAGACAACACAGCTATTTAATAGTGAAGCTAGGACTTAAGCATATGCCCTTTGACTCCCAGCCTTCATTTCTTTTCATCAGATGGTCACATATGTCTAAGTATGTGTGCATATGTTTATGCTTACACATTTGAGTTATGTGTATATAGAACTCATAAATCATTCTTATTTGCTTAAAAAGTATTGTCAGAAGATGAAAAATGTTTCTCACAAAAAATATAAACAAACCTTATTCTCAGAAATTTCCTACCTTTCTTCCCCTCATATCTGCCAATGCTTTTTGCCAAAAGGGAATGACTAGCTGAAGTCCTAATAGCTCTAAGTTCTATCTACTTACAATGGAAGGAAGAGTATTGGCTTAATTAACTGAGGAACCAGGAAGAATAGAAATGATGCCATGCTACCATGATATGAAGACTGGTGCTTTTTAAACCATTTTCTCCAGATCTGGAGAGACAGAATGACATAATGATAGGGATAAAGAATTAGCCTCAGAGCCAAGAAGATCTGAGTTCAAATCCTATCTTTTATACTTATTCGCTGCGTGACCTTTAACAAATACCTCATCCTTTCAATGCTATTGGCATCTCTCTAAGACTACAGATTTTCAGAGAAAATGCCAACCTGTATTTGCAACAGGAGTTTCCTCATTCACAAGTTCTTTGTGCCAGTGATGTCACAGATCTGTTCCCTAACCTTTTTCCAGACCTATTAGTTGAGTGCACACCTGTTACCTTGAACAAAACAAAAAAAGTTTACCTAACTTTGGATTTACTGCTCTGGCTTACTCCTGGACCCTCATTGAGGCTCCACTCCAAGTTCTACGTCTGGGTTCCACGAGTACAAATCTGATTGCTCTAATGCTCAAAAGCCTTGTAAATACTGGAAAACTATACTCATGTTACCCCCTTCCCCCACCCCAAGCCTTCTCTACTGTTAAGCATCTTTTGTCTCTGACCTTGGAAACTTGGAAAGCGATCCCTCCAAAGTGCTTTTTTCAGACTCAGAAATTCTCCCCAGGAGGAGAACTTCTTATTCTTGCCCGGTTGGAGTTAACATGCATTTATTTACTCAGTCATCAGTCTATCCAGCTGGACATAATTTCCTGCATCACTGAACACAAAGGCATGTGATTAAATCAAAGCAAAGTTAGAAAGTAGACTTAGTTTAAGTGATAAACAAAACTACATCTGAAAATGTTTGTCCACACCGAGGTTCAGTAATTTGGGAGCTGAACAGAGCAAAACTGGATTTTTTGATGATGAAATTCAGATATGAAACACCTGGTAGACTAATTTTCTTGTATAAACAGCTTAATTCCAGTAATTATTGAGCTAATCAAAGCTCAATTTTCTCTCATCCCTTATTTCTTTAACCCTTCAATGTTACTGTCCCTTTTCTTTAACTATTTTCTTAGTCCCATATTACCAAGTACCTGCTGGAAACTTTCAATCAGCTGTCCTATAGGCAACTCGAATTCATTATATCCAAAATTGAACAATTGCTTATTTCACTCTTCCCAACCCTCCTTAACTGAGAAAAGAAAAATAAAGTCCTGACAACAAATATGCATACCCATGTAAAACAAATTCCCACTTTGATCATGTTTTAAAATGTCTCTTTTTACCTCCCCCCCATCTATTTTTCCTTATGGTCATATATCCCAACACATGAGTCTATAGATATTGATATGTATATTTATGTAGATATAGCTGTACAAAAGCGTGCTCCAAATTTCCTTATTTCAATGAAAGTACCCACCATCCTTCTGGTTACCTAGGTTCCTTTCATCTTGGACAAAAGGCTGAGAAGGGATAGCTATTCAGGTTCATAACCATAGTCGTCAATTCTTCTTTCTCCTTTGTTTCCCTATGTTTAATCAGTGGCCAAATCATATCGATTCTCTTTTTCTAACTTTTATCTTATCTACTCCCTTTTCTCTCCTCACATAGCCACTACTCTGGTTCAGGATTTCATCACCTATCACTTAGACCGTTGTTGCAGTGCCTTAATTGGTCAATTAGTTTCCAGTTTCTTCCCTTTCCAGGCCAACTTCTATACAGCTATCAAAATGATAGTCCTTTATTTATATTTTTAATTTAATTTCTCATTTAGTTTTTTTTCAATTGACAAGAGTTCATTTCCTTCTTTCCAACCCTCAATTGAAAAAGAAAAAATAAAAACCTTTATACAAATGTGCATTATTTATTATACAAATTTCTGCATTGGTCATGCCCAAAAACAAATGTCTCTTTCTGAATCTTGAATTGATATGCCAAGAGATGAGCACTGTGACTCATCCTTGGTCCTCTGGAATCATAGTTGACCATAGCATTGGTCCCAGGTCTTAAGTGTTTCTTGGTTGTTCATCTTTATGATGTTGTTGAATTAGTATTCTGGTTTTGCTCATTTCATTCTCTAATAATCCCTATAAGTCTTACCAAGTTTCTCTGGAAACATTCTTTTTGTCATTTCTCATACCACATTAGTATTCCATTATGTTCATATACCATAATTCATTGAGCCACTTCTCAACTGCAAGACATCATCTTTTCAATTTCCAGTTTTTTTTCACTATAAAGAAAACTTCAATAAATACTTTTTTTTGTCAGTCTTTTGACTTTGCTTTATTTGTTCTTGCTGCTTTGAGAGATCATTGGCTTCTACTTGCTCAATTCTGATCTTTAGAGACTGGTTTTCTGTTATAATCTTATGATTTTCCTTTTTGGTTTCGTCTATCCTGTTTTCCAGCTGTTTAATTTTGATTTCCAATTGGGAGTTTCTATCTTTTAACCTATTAATTTCCATTTGAGCTATTTCCCACTTCTCTCACCAAATCTTTTCCATATTTCTCTTGATCTCAGATTTGAACTCTTTAAGAGCTTGAGACCAATTTTCATTTTTTGGGAAGGTTTGGATATGATTACTTGTTTGTTCTCCTCTGCTGTTTACTCTGTTGTCTGGATTTTTTCTGTGTAAAAGTTGTTGAGTGTTAAAGATTTCTTCTTGTTGATCTTTCTCTTTTGGGGTTCTTGTAACTGGCTTGCCATTGTTAGCCCAGCACCCTCTCAGCTTTATCCTCATGCCTAGGGTCTGTCTGCACTCTTTAGGCTCCTGAGGTCTCAGGTCTAGTTGTTCTCAGGGTCAAGCCTCCTGGTGGTCCCCGTGCTTGTTCCTCTTCCTGAAGCTCCTTTAACAGTCTCAGGGCGCTGCTTCCACAGTCATACAACCCTTTGCACTGGGTCTCCACCCAAGGTCCACACCTGTGCTCAGGATCCACGTTCAAACATGCGTCCATGCCCGAGTCCACACCTGCACTCAAGGTCTGTGTTGAAAGTCTGTGTGTTCTTTAGCTTCTTGGGGTCTTAAGTCTTGCTGCTCTCAGGAGCAGGCCCTGGTGATCCCAGGTAGCTGCCAAGGACTTAATGGATGCCCCAAACTTGCTCTAACTCTTGTGTGCTGGCTTTGGCCCTGTAGGTGGGGGGGGGGAGGGGGTTGCTCAGCTCATATTTTAGTGAGAGCTGTTTCACCCCCTTATAGCATGGAAATGCCCCGATCCCATGTACCTTCAACGCTGCACCCTGTTGTGGGGTCCCTTCATTCATCTGGATTTGTTTTTATGTCCTCTTGAAGAGTCCTATCTATGTGGGTTAGGAGAGGTTAAGTAGCTGCTTTTTACTCTGCCACTATCTTAACCCAGAATTTTCAATACTTTTTTTTTTTTTTTTTTTTTTGCATATTGGTCCTTCTCCTCATTTATCCCCTTGGGCTATAAGCCAACCAATGGAACTACTACTTGATCAAAGGGCATACAGAGTTTAGTGACTTTTGAAGAATGGTTCCTAATTGCTTTCTAGAATGCCTGGATCAATTCACAGTTCTTCCAACCATGCTCTAACCATACCTGTTTTTCTACAACTTCTCCAATTTATCTCCCCACCTTTTTTCTTGTAGAGAGGAGGGAAGTCATCCTTGCCAGTCTGGGAGGGTAGAATCTAATTTACTTTTCTCTAATTAGTAGCTTTTAGATAATTATTTTCATATGGCTTTTGATTGCTTAGATTTTTTTCTTTTTGAAAACCACCTGCTCATCTCCTTTGACCATTCATACATTGGGGAATGTCTTGTATTCTTAAAAATTTGGATTATTTCTTCATATGAATATATATATATATATGCATTTATATAGAGATAGAAAAATAGATAGATGATATATATCCTATGGAAAGATATCTCTTACTAAAACAATTTGTTGAAAAAAATTTTTCCAGATTAACAATTTCCCATCTAGTTTTAACTAATTTTTTTTGTGCAAAATTGTTTTAAATTTCAAATTGATATCCTTAAGAAACATATATGACTATCACTTTCTTATTCAATAATCTTTAGTGCATCCCTATTAAGTTCTTTGAAAGGAAGCACTACTTAGTTTCTATTTTTTTATTCTCAGTTCCTAGCACAGTACCTTGAACATTATGAAGCAACCTATCTAGGTCACTGAATGTGGAGCCAGAAAAATCCTGGATTCTACTTTGCCTCTACTTTTTATTAGCTATGTGACCAAGGACAAGGCATTTAAACTTTTCTTCATCTCTTTAGTAGGAATCATTATAATTGTAGTATTAAACTCACAAGATTGTCATCAGGCTCTATTTGCCAACCAAAAAATGTTCTAAATATTAGCTCTTATTGGGCATTTAAGAAATTGTTCATTAAATTAAAATTTCCCCTTTCCTCTCTCCCCACAAAATTAATATAACCACTAAATGCAATATGTATTGAAGTTAATCAAATATACACAAAACAAACAGATTCTCTTTTGCCTTTACATGAATTATGTCCCTCTTAAAAGTTTAATTAGTATATGGAAATAGGTCTTGATCAATGATATATGTAAAACCCAGTTAAATTGCTTGTTGCCTATGGGAGGGGGAAAGAAGGGGAGGGAAAAGTATGAATCATGTAACCATGGAAAAATATTCTAAATTAATTAGTTAAATAAATAAAATTAAAATAAAAGTTTAATTAGTAGTTATCAAGCTAACTAAAATTCAAGCTAGAGATCCTAAGACTACTAATCCACTCCATCTTCAAATAGAAAGAAAGATTTTCTACCCACCAAAACATTCACAGCAATAAAGCAATATAAATTACCTTTATCAGCCCCATTATTGTATTTTATTTAAATCATAAGTTTTTATTGGGCTAGGACCATATACTTTATATAGAGATTTAGTAAGTCATTAAAATAATACTAATCATATCCACTTCTCAAACCTTCAGTGGCTCCTGATTGCTTACCAAACTAAATCTTAATTCCTTAGCCTAGAAATTATGACCATTCTAACTATTTTTTGAGTGTGACCCTGATTCAATCATTCAGGCCTGGTCTAATACAATTTTCTTATATATACCTAAAAGCTAGCCAAACTAGAAATACCAAGAATGACAGTTTGTTTTTTTTTTTTTCAGAAGTATGAAATAAAGTATTTTCCCAAAGAATTTCCTAAAGAATCTTTTCTTTAGTTATGTTCTCTTCTGAATATATCCTTCCTTTATCCAGAGAGCCATTCTTATAATAGAATTTTTTTTAAAAAGAGTGGGAATGAGAGTTGGGGTAGGGGAAGGCAGTTCAGAGTCTGGCAGGATGTGTTGCATTCCATGCCCATATTCTACCACCCTCAAAGAAGTGACAGGGATGAATTTTCTCATCTCTTCTGTGTCATTATAATCATGATGTTTCATTTCATACTTTTGGTTCTTTCTGTTTCCATTCTTGAAACCATTGTGTATGTTGTTTTCTTGGTCTGCTTGTTTTGTTCTTCATCAGTTCAAATTAGCCTTCCCATGCTTCTTTGTATTCTTCATATTCATCATTTCTTATGGCATAGTAATAATCCATTCCATTCATGTACCATCATTTGTTCATCTGTTCAATCAAGGAACATCTACTTGGTTTGCAGTTTTTTGCTATCACAAAAATAGTGCTGCTATGAATGTTATTAGGGTGGATAGATAATCTTTCTTCTCTCTTCCTCTTTGAACTTGGGGTAGATAAGCAGTAGTAGGATCTCTAGATTGAATTTTAGTTAGCTTGATAATTACTAAAATTAAAATATGTATAAAATCAGTATGTAGTGGCCTAATTAGAGGTTAATCTATCAAACCTTCCATTCGCTGAAGCATTGTTTTCTTCAATGTCCCTGATAAGGGACCATCCAGCATCTATTTGAACACTTCCAGAATTCAAATCAGTCCAAATAAAATGATCTTGTTCTAGTACTGAATAGTACTAATTACTATTTTTTCCCTTATAGAGGACCAAAATCTGTCTCACAAGCTATCAGTCCTACTTCTGACTCCTTACATAACATAGAACCAGCTGACTCCTTTTTAAATATGACTACCCTTCAGTTATTTGAAAAGATATGTTTCCCTCCCCCCTTAATCATTAGTTGCCCAAGTAAAATAGCCCTTAAGTATTTTCTCAAATAACAAAAGTAAACCAGAATGGAGAAAGGATGAGAAACCTTCTAGATATAGTATAGTGTCAGTGTCTCACTGAAAATATGATCCTTTAAATTGGATGAACTACATCAAACCAGATGTGATCTGACCAGGGAAGGTAAAAAAGGGACAATTGACTTATGTGATGTGGATGCTGTATTTCTATTAATACAGCCTCAAATAGCATTAGTCTTTTTAGTAGCTATAGGCTTATATTAAACTTGTGGTCAACTAAAACCACCAGACTTTTTTTTCATATGAACTATTATAAAGTCAGATCTCTCCATATCATAATTTAGATCATTGAATTTTTTAACTAACTCAATAAAACTTTTTTCTTTATTATATTCTATCCCCTTGATTTCTGCCCTGGACTCAAGCTTGACAAGATATCTTTGACAACATGATAAACTTAACACTTATCTCATTACATACCATTCCCCACTTTGTGTTATGTCTGAGATGATGAGGCTACCGTCATTGCAGATTGTCCTGCGTGGCACATCCTGGTTTTCAGGAGAAATAGTTTTCTGACAGTCTATTCAGCTTCAAACATTTTGGGTAGGGAAGGGGAGATTCTTATTCCTTCCCCCTCCCCATATCCAGGATGCCAACATCCAGAGGCACTTAAACTCTCTGAGTCCTATTTCCATCATCTGTAATTTCCAGGATACTGAACTCACAAACTTGTCATGAAACCTTCTTTGCCCACTAAAAATGTTCTAAGTGTTAGTTGTGCTTTCTTCCTCTAGTGTCAGAACCCTTCCACCTCAAAAAAAGAACAACATACACCCATTCCCCATATATATTGGCACACAGGGTCAAGGGCCTGCTTGCCCCATGCTAGTTTTAGAGCTGCTTTTTTGACATCATTTAGGGAAAAGATTCAGATAATTGACAGACTCTACCAAATGGATCAAATGTTGAGTTTATGTGTTGCTAAGGTCTAATGGTCAGGATATTGATAAGTTTATCTCATCCACTCAGTAAAACTAAAAAGGAAAATATCTCAGATTGGATGTGAAAACTAGGGACTATTTTATTTCATTTTTTAAAAAAAACTAATTTATTTTAGGGGATTATTTTTAAACATTTTAGAGCTAGGCTTCTGGCCTAAGCCTTCCATTTTGAAAAGAATTAAACCTCATTTTCCCACATGGAAAAAATAATCATATGATGAAATGGTGACAAGAAGACCAGTCTTTAAAAATGTATCAGTGAAGATGTAATTACACATTACAATGGTCCATGGTTGTTACCTGTAATAGGTTTAATGACATGAACAAAGGCAGCAAATTTATGAAGAATATTTACTGATTAGAAAGAACTAAAAATGGAATACCTAACCATCTGCCCCATATTATATTCACAGGTTAAAGCAACAAAATAGACTTAGAACAGTTCCTAAATAGGATACATGTAAGTGTTTTTCATCTCTGGGTAAATTACTACCATGAGGCTGTGTGTGTGTGTGTGTGTGTGTGTTTGTATTGAGGGGTAGAAAAAAAAGAGTAGAGGGTTTGCTCTAAACCTTGTGCTTTTGAGCTCATTATCTGTTTGTATCTCCTGAACTATCTCTCCTCCAGAGCAAGGATTTTTTAAAAACCCTTACCAATACTAAGTATTGGTTCTAACACAAAAGAACTGTAAAGACTAGGCAATTGGGGTTAAGTGACTTCAAGGGTCATACAACTAATGGGTTCCTGAGTTCAGAATTGAACCCAGGACCTCCCTTCTCCAGGCCTGACTATCCACCTAGCTTCCCCTAAAGCAAAGATTTTTAACCTAGATCCACAGATCCTAAGGGATCCATGGATAGATGAGTGTGGATATGAAAAATTACATCTTTATTTTCACTAAGTTGTAAATGAGATTTAGAATTCCCTTCAAGTATAACTTTTTTCAAGGAAATGATTTGGAGAAGGGACTTATAGACTTCACCAGATTGCCAAAAAAAGGTCTGTGACACAAACAGGGTTAAAAACTTCTAATTCAGAGCATCTTCTTCAAGATAGCACATGCAAAATAAACTTTTTTTTTGGAATGTCAACTATTTTATCCTAGTGAAAAGCATTTTTGTTAGGATTATAAAATCTAGAGCTGTTACTCAATTTTGGGGTAATTGTTGGGGGTGGCGTGGGGCAAGAGTTTGAAGAGATGGATAAAGAGATCTGATCCCTGTCCCTTTATTTAGCCACATAGTCTCTTGTATTTCAAGTTAATTTGGATCACTTCTACTTGGTTAAGGTTTTGTTCCTTGACTGGCACATATCTATAGTTCTAACCCTGGATTTATTCTGTTTCCTGGTAGTATTTAAAATTAAAGATACTTCTTTACCCTTTAATCCCTAAGGAAGCAAGACTTTTTTTCCCTTATTTCTGTCAGATCTACTCCTCTGTTACAGATCAAAATTGTTTTTTTCTGTAGTCACCTACGCTCATAGTCGGCAGTTTCCCCAAAGGTGGCCCCATTCACAGACAACTTAAACTAACTTCTATCTTCCCCCACCCCACCACATTCATGTACTTTTTAGCTCCCCTGAACTGTTCTTGCTGTTAGATTTTAACTCTTAAGCCTTTCCTCTTTTGCACAAAGATATTGCTAACTGTCATCATTACAGTCAGCAATCCTCAGGCAGTATGAATCATGCTGTTTTCTCTCCCAAAACAGCTTCACTTCTGTTTCCCTGTCATGGTACCTTTCCCAGAGAATACTAGATGTAGAGATAGATGCAAAGAGGATTAGATTATCTGATTCAATCCCTTCATTTTAGAGATGAAGAAATTGAGTTCTAAAAAGATTAAGTAACTTGCCCAAGATAAGCTTAGTAAGGAGAAAAACCAGAAAATGAATCATACAGCTTTTGAGTTGGAAAAGAACTCTGGACCTTATGTAATCCAATTCCCTCCCTTTACAGGTAAAATAACTGAAGTTTAGAGTGTTAAGTTGATTTGCTTGACCTTAATTCAAGGGGATAATACTATTTTCAAACAGATCTGGCCTTCATTTCTTTATTCCTTAGATAGCAAGACAGGGAATATATTTAGAATATATATGAATGTGTATATTGATATTTTCCATATAGATATATTCCACATATTATGTGTATATGTTTGTATATGTATGTTTAAAAAACTTAAACTAACCTCTCTCTTCCCCCATTGGAGAAAATACATCAAAGTACTTATGGTCTGACCAGGGAAGGTACAAAGGGGACAAATGCCTTATATGATGTGGATGCTGTATTTCTATTAACATAACTTCAAATAGTATTGGTCTTTTGAGTAGCTGTAGGCTCATGTTATATGAGCCTATTTTATTATATTGTATTCCACATATATACACACACACACATATATATTTCATGAGTGTGCATATATGTATGTATCAGGTTTATGCCTTTGACAGAACAGTTGGGTATTCTTCTGGGCACTTCAGGTGTCTGATGTTCTGGCATATTGAACAGAAGTTTCACACAAAGGATAAGGGAAGAAGTACTGCCCTCTTTTTTGCCACTTCCCATCTCCCCACCCTCTTCTCAGACATCAAACTCCTGACCCTATAATTTAAGAGGCTTATTAACCACCTTCCCCTGACCCTCCAAAAAAAGCTTTATGAGTTCTCTCAAAATTCAGGCACTTGGGGGCAGCTGGGTAGCTCAGTGGATTGAGAGCCAGGCCTAGAGATGGGAGATCCTAGATTCAAATCTGACCTCAGACACTTCCCAGCTGTGTGACCCTGGGCAGGTCACTTGACCTCCGTTGCCTACCCTTACCACTCTTCTGCCTTGGAGCCAATACACTGTATTGACTCCAAGATGGAAGGTAAGAGTTTAAAATTTTTTTTTAAATTAAATTTAATTTAAAAAATTCAGGCACTCCTCAGTGGGCTTCTACTTGCATTAAGGCAAAGAACTTAAACTGTTGTCAATTAAGTTCTTAGTGATTAATTAAGGACTTTAAAAAAAAAAAAAAGGAAAGGACCAAAGAAATAGAGACTGCTCAAAACAAAGATTTGACAATTTTATGGAAGATATACCTAACATCTACTTTTTACTCTACAACTCTGTCTACTCTGATAACAAAACCTTTCATCCTTGTTGTTCAGTCATTTCATTCGTGTCTGATTCTTCATGACTCTTTTGGGTTTTTCTTGACAGAGATACTGGAGTACTATTAGATACTGGAGATACTGGCAAATGTTTGCCATTTCCTTCTTTAGCTCATTTTACAGATGAGGAAACTGAGGCAAATAGGGTTAATCGACTTGCTACTAAGTATCCGAGGTCAGATTTGAGCTCAAGAAGATAAATGATCCTGATCCCAGATCCAATGATCTATCTACTATGCCATCTAATAGAAAGCAAAAACCTGACCACTGATGTAATCGCTTGCTTTCTCAATTTTATCCCAGTCAGGTCAGTTGTAATTTCTTTCCTTAATATTGATACTAATAGTATGACATATTTCCAAGTTGTTGTCACAACTTCATTTATAGTCAAACCAATTATAATGGTCCATATAGACTTTGGAGATGGGATTTTTACTTAATGAGGTAAGTGATAGACTCTCTTGAAGTCAAAGCCCAGGCCACTGCCATGAATTCTCCCTTCATTAAGGATTCTTACTGATGAAGCTACTCATTCAGTATTTTTTTTAAACTGATAGGAGGAGCTAAAAAATTATTTTATCCCTTGCTAAAGAAGTCAGATGTCATACCTTTTAAATAAATGATTTAATTCCATTCTCTAAATTTTTATTACACTGAAGGAGGGCTACTGAAGAGACAGTCATTTGAAAATTGTTAGCAAGACTTCCTTTCAAAATCATGCTTGGCCCACAAATCAAGCATAGGGTATATTTTCATATACTTAGTATAAATTTAATTTGCTCAAAAACTGTCAACTCCTTAAGATACTAGTTCAAACAGCAGTCTCACCTTGGACAAAAACAGAAATAACATTTTGTTCTCATATATATGTCTCTCCCATCTTTGGGTTCTTTTACTAAATAAAGTCTTGGGCACTGAAACCATTACAGTTCTAAACTTTGCTAGTGAACAAGCTTATCCTAACTCCATTTTCCCAAGCAGCTCACCTATCCTGAAAAACTGAGGAAAGCTAAGCTTGTGTGATTGTCTGATTGTGGAATGAAGCATAGTTAGCCCATTGAATCTAATCTCTAAAAGCCATTTCCACACCAGAAGAATTGAAAATCTATACAGGTTATGTGATTTTAAGAATATTTATTACATTTACACATCCTCAAACCACTTTTTTGTCCACGGAAAGTACCACTCTGTCTAATTGAGGTTTATTTCTGAATGTGAAACAAAAGAAATGTGCTAGATAAGTATCTAAAAGAAGCACCAATTTAAGATGATTGTGTTTTTTTTTTTTTTATCATCAAGATGAAATTGATTTGTATTCACGATGGGGGATAACCACTGCTAATACCCAGGAGTAGTGATATGCCAGGATTCTCTTTCTTGTATTGAAGAGAAAATTGCCTTTTTAAAAAATAGGGTGTGGGGAAAGAACCTTCCCATTCAAAGAAGATTTGTATTAATGGCCCTGATACTAAAACCTCCTAAGTATTATACACCACATCTCTAAAGGTTCTTCCCCATCTAAGGATTATAGAAAGCAGAAATCTAGAAATCAGAGAGACAGCCATGTATTCTTTTATTACTAGTGTCTTCATTATTAGCAGGTAAGATTACAGCACGTAAAGCAAGTCTCAGCTAAAATCCCACCATCTGCAAGAAGCCTTTCCCTATCTCCTTTAATTCTAATTTCCTGTGTTGATTATTTCCACATAAAGTGTCTCTATCTTATTTGTACACAGTTGTTGGCATGATGTCTTCACAATTAGACTGTGAGCTCCTTAAGATCAGAAACTGTCTTTTGTCTTTCTTTGTATCCCCAGAACGTAGCATAGAACTCGACACATAACAGGGACTTAATAAATTCTTAGGGGACAGCTAAGTGGCACAGTGAATAGAATACCAGCTTGGAATCAGAAAGTCAAGTTGAAATTCATCCTGAGACATTTATTAGCTGTGTGTTCCTGGCCAAGTCATTTCATCTCTGTTTGCCTCAGTTTCCTCATTGTAAAATGAGGTTAATAATAGCACCTGTCTTCCATAGGAGTTGTGAGGATTCAATTGAGATAAATGAGATAAAAATCAGTTCTTAGCATACTGCTGAGCACATAGTAAACACACTATATAAATGGTAGTTATTATTATTGCTGTTGTTGGTGATATTGATTTGATTGGAGAAAGGACCTTAAAGATTACCTTCTCTATTTCATACCCTTCCCCTTTTTTAACATAGATGAAGAAAATATAGCTTAGGGGGTTCATGACAGAACCAAAGGGCATCTTAGAAGCCATCGAGTCTAATCCTTCTCATTTTACAAATGAGGAAACTGAAACAGTTTGATGATTTGTTCAGGGTAATATAGTTAACTAAGTGCCTGACACAGAATCTGAACCTAGATCTTCCTGATTCCAACTCTAATGCCTTTCCCTAATTGACGAGGCTGAGGACTAAGAGGTAGCAGGGCTGGGATTCAAATCAAGACTAAAGGAAACAGCCCTTTTGGAAAGTAAATCTACCAGGTCAGCTAGGTAGCACAGAGGATAGAGCATCAGGCTCGGAGTGAGAAGAACCTGAGTTCAGACATTTTCCTACCCTTGTGTTCCTGAGCAAGTCATCTAACCCCTATTTTCTAGCCTTTGACACTCCTCTGTCTTAGAATTGGTGGCTGAGGTCCCTTCCAGTTCTAACATTCTTTGAACTGAAGAAGGAATCGAGGAGGGAAAAGGAGAGGAAAAATTCTGAAGCTACCGTACTAAGAGATTTTAACAGAAAACGACTGAAGCAGACATCTGTTCGTTAAAAAAAATGTAGTAAAAAAACACATGCCTTTTGCAAGTCCATACCCTGGGCTGCCTGCCGTCTTGCTTTTATCACACATGTTGAAGCAGACCACATCTTGCCTGCCACAAAGGCATGTTCAGTTAGCAGAGTTTTCATTGCTAGGAGCTGTGTGGCAAGGTAGGGGCAGAGACAGCTTACTCACGATGCCATTACTCCCTTGTGTAACTGGCTAATTGTCACGGAGGAGGCATGGTTTTCTCTATTATTTGGAAGCTGGGATTGCATGTTAAACACCTCCTGAGGATTAATGGAGCAGCACAAGCAAAAGGATCAGGGCAACTTGGGAGCATATGAAGGCAGCTAAACAAAAGCACTCCGGAAAATAACCCCCCGAAGCAGGATGTTTTCTCTCCACAATGTGCCTTTCATCTAAGGGTTCCCAAAGGAAGTCAAAGTGCTCATTCATCCATCTTCCCTCATCATCTCCGCACTGAGAGTGATGTTGGAACAGCCCTTCCTGACCCTGAGAGTCACTTACACTCAGTGGAGACAGAACCCAGGGATAGGAAGGATAGTTTGTAGCCACAGGCAGTAGTTTGCTTTGTGACCTTGGACGAGCGCGTATTTTACATTTCTCTGCTCGCCCTAACACCTTGTGAAATAAGAACTAGGTTTATTTACTCTTAATTACAAGCTATTATTTTAATTTTAATTTTTTAAGAATATTTTTCAGTGGTTACATGATTCATGCTTTCCCTCCCCTCTTCCCTTCCCCCCTCCCAGAGCTGACAAGCAATTCCACTGGTTTATACATGTCTTGTTTCAGTCACAGGCTTTGATGATTTGGGCAGATTTTTTAGGTTTCTTCCTTCTCATCATTGTGCAATCTATCCTTCAGCCATTCAAATAAGGCAAATAAGAGGACCAAAATGACATTTGCTGCATCTCTGTTTCTTTTAGGGATGGACTTTTATGGAGAGGATGTTTAAAACGAGTATACATAAGCAGGGGAATCAAAGTGAATTTAAATGTATTTTCAAAATATCTTATTTCAAGGGAAGCTAGATGGCCTAATGCATAGAGCACCAGATCTAGAGATTGGAGGTCCTGGATGCAAATCTGGCCTCAGACACTTCCTAGCTGTGTGACTCTGAGCAAGTCACTTAACTTGATTGCCCAGCTCTTGATGCCTTTCTGTTTTAGAATTGATCCTAAGACAAAAGACAAAAAAACCCACAAATTTGAATACCTGGAAATGATGTAGAAATGATACCCATTACATATTTATACATAGTCAATAAGCATTTATTGTTTCCTATATGACAGTGTAAACATGCATATATGATAGTTTTAGTGTCTGTAAAAACAAAAATTCACCTAGTTACATTTCCTTTTCTCTCACAGAGTGAAGAATATCAAGAAAGGGCCTCAATCAGCAGTGATTAAGCGCCTGCTATATTCTAGGGCACATTTTCATTCAAAAATGAAATAGTCCCTTGGCCTCAAATAGCTTATAAACTATAGGGAGAGAAATATGCAAACTATGTCATAAAATCAATTCAAGGCTGGGGTTTGGGTTCCCCACCTCTTCCACCCCAGGTTCATAGGGAGAAGTACTTTTCAAATTCCAATAGACCCCAAGATCATGTACAGTGGGAGGAAAAATGAAGGGAGAAAGAAAAGGGAAGGACTGGAACAGAGCTGCTGTCTCTGCTCCCTTAATTATTTGGTATCTTCACAAATGGTAGATAAGGTTATTTGGAATTCTACCCAAGTAGGACTTTGAAGTCTTTTGGGTAGAGTCTTATCTATTAGTTGGGTAGCCCAGCTATAAAGATTGAGTCTATCTCTTTTGACAAGAGGTATGAGGAGCACTTAAGCCCATGATTGGCACCTAAGGGACCTGTATTGTACCACCTCTATTGACTTCTTTCTCTTTTCCTCTTTACTTTCCATTTCTATTTTCTTCTTGTATTTTCTTTCTTTTTCTTTTCTTCTCCATCAGAGATATATTTCTAGCTTGCTCTATGGTGGAGAATAACACTCAGCATAAAGTCATTTGGCTGACAACAACTACAAAACAGAATTTTGATCATTGACTCCATGTTCATTCAGAAAGTCTTGGGGTACAACAAAATTGTGTAAAGAAAGAATCATTGGAGGGCAGATAAGTGGCTCACTGGATTGATAACCAGGCCTAGAGACAGAAGGTCCTGGGTTCAAATGTGGTCTCAGACACTTATTTGCTGTATGACCTCTGGCAAGTCACTTAATCTTCTTGCATAGATAGCCCTTACCATTCTTCTGTTTTGGAGTATTGATTCTAAGAGACTGAAGGTAAGGGCGAGGAAAAGGAGGGAAAGAAGAAGAGGGAGTGGGAGAGGAAGGAGGGGGAGAGAGAGAGAGAGAGAGAGAGAAAATGAACCATCAGTGTCAGTAACCTACTGCAAATATTTAAGGAAACACCATGCCTTTCTGTTAATAACAAAACCCAATGTGCTTTGTTTGGCAAGGGGGAAGTATAATTTACTTTGCAGAGGGGTTTGCTGGGAATCAGTTGTGCCAAACCAAAATACATCAATATATATATTTAAAGGAAAAGCTAAGGGAAGAGAGATATTCAGAGAATTCTGTGAGAACAACTCACAGATCTCTTGATGCTAAATAAAAGTGGCATGCATATGCTTCAGTGGGACATGAACCAAATCAAAATGATAACTCAAATTATAGCTCCTGCCACTCTTGCATTATTATCATGTCAGTCATAGTGCCATTCTGTTTTGTAGGCCATCTGGTATAATGCAATGGATATAGCACTGAGCCTGGAGTAAGGAAGATTTGGGTTCTGATCCAGTTTTAGACACTTATGAGCTGTATTAGAACCTCTATTTGCCTCAGTTTCCTCAACTATAAAATGGGGATAATTATAGTATTTACTCCTCAGGTTATTGTGAGGATCAGATGAGAAAACATTTCTAAAAGGGCTTAGCACAGTTCTTGGCACATAGCAAGTGCTAGAAATGCTTTCCCCCTTCCCTCTACCAATTCTTCTACAAGGAAAAGACTGAACTCGTCACAATTTTGTCAGTTGCTTCAATGAAACAGGGACACAAGTTTTCCAAATTAGTATAATCTGTAGGTTGGTTATCTTCTCATATATATGCCCTTTAAAATAAAAATAGTCACTATAGGTGAAGCAACTTGGATTGGAATTTGAAAACCCTCTGGTTATTTCCTGAACTGAAATATCATGGGAACTAAATAGTACCTTACACATCTCTCTGACAGGCTAACTGTCATGATAGAAGTCATGTGTTAAAGGAGTACATGAAAATATTGCCTCAGATAGAAATGTAGTCTTATCTAATCAAAGGAGAATATGTGCCATATTTGGAGAGATCACCATCTTATTGGGTTCTAGTCAATGGGTTTGAGATTCCCCCCAACTAAATTATCAAAATATTTTATTACAAGAAATAATCATGAGATGCTCCAGAGAAAGAACTGTTAGAGAGTCATCTTTCACATATATATATATTTTTGGTTTTACTTTGGCTCTGCCTGACATTGCTCTTACAACAATGACCAATATGGAAGTGTGTTTTGTATAACAATAAAAATTTTAAAATAATCATGAGATGATGAAGAGTGAAACCAAGTAGAACATTATGTGCAGCTGTAGATGTAATATATGAAAAATGATTTGTAAATGTTCGCCTCCAGAGAATGAACTGAGAAACAGAAAAACAAAAGACATAAGTCTATATATTTTGCTGAAGGATGCCTTCTGTGGTATAGAATGGTGAAGGGGGCAGAGGGACTGAATAAAAAAATAAAGAAATGAAGCAACAACCATCATGATCATATATTAAAATTCAGTGATTAAATGTGAGCAGTCAAATGAATCAATAACAAGTTTAAGAAAATTGTACATCAGAATGTTTCTGAATATTTGCTTCATTAGGAAAAATGTCAAAGAACACTGAATCTATAATAGATACTAACATTCTTTCTTTGTTTTCATCTTGATGTTCTCCCTTCTTCCTTCTCACTTTGCAAATGTTAGCTAAATGAAAAAATGACTTGCCATTGATTCCCTGAACATTGATTAACCTCATTGATGATACTAGGATAAACAGAACAAGTGAAAGACCTGAAGGCCCTTGCCCTAAATTTCATCTAAATTAACAGCAAGCAAAAGAAATAATCACAGGATTCTATACCAGAAACAACTGATTACATTAACATATTCAAATGAATCCATTTATGAAAATGAAGTCAAGAAACTTGCTGACAGTCCTCCATTTTAATTTCTAGAATGGATTTCAGATTGCCAGACTCAAAACTCAGAAAATGGAAAAAACCATAACAACACAACTAGAAGAGTACTTTCCATTTCAGTGATAAAATACTGGTTAAGCAAGACTGGGATCCCGCATTGGGATAAGGTTTCTCAGCAATGTGATGTGGATAGTAAACAGCAAATTATTTCTTCAAAGCAGGGTGTGACCACAGTACAGTTGTAACAATTTTTTGTTCATCTAATTATTCCATTTTATAAGATACCTCTTAGAACCATCCATCATTTATTCTTTCTCAGGATGTTATTTATTAACCACTTAATTTTGTAACTCTTGTAACATTAACTCACAGGGATCTGCATATATACTTTGTCTACTTAAGAGGTTGTTTCAAAGATTTCCTGTCAGCTAGAAAATGTTACTTTGTTAGCCATGTTACTAGAGATCTTTATTCTTCCATTTTTTTTTTTTTGTAAATTAGACAATTAGTTGAATACTGTGAAATAGCTGAACATTAAGTTGCGCTTTTATTTGGTCTGTGTACCTGGGAATTGGGCTTTAAATGAAGTGGATGTTCTCTTAAATTTAAGTGCATTGGACAGTTGTGAGTATTCTTAGCCAAATGATTTGAAAGAAGAGTGAATATGGCATTGGTATAGTGGGCTAAGGTTTTCTGTTTGTTAAGTTTTCTTAGGCTAAAAAAAATTTTTTTTAGTTGGCAACAAGGCTGATTTAAAAATTTGCAAAAGGCCTAACAAGTATTTAATGGCCTGAAGGTAGCCATCTCTATTTCTAATGGTTGAAGATTCATTTTAGTTGTGAAGAATGCAATAATTTGCACAAAAGTTCTTAGCTGCAAACAAGAGGGGGAAAAAAGAAGGGGGAGGGGAAAAGCATTAGAGAATAGAGAGATGTTCACCTACCACTCTTTGCTGTTAACATCCTGACTGTTGCAGGAGTATTTAAGACATAATCATGTGGGGCTAAGCTAGGTGATTCAAATGGATAGAGAGCCAGGCCTGGAGATGGGAGGTCCCGGGTTCAAATATGGTCTCCGACACTTCCTAGCTGTGTGACCCTTGGCAAGTCATTTAATCCTAGCTACCTAGCCTTAACCTCTCTTCTGCCTTGGAAGCTATCAGAACTGATTCCAAGATATAAGGAAGGTGTTGTTTTTTCTTTTTTAAAGACAGATTCATGTATCTATGGGAAAATGGATAAAAAGTTTAACAGATCCATCAGACAGCAAATAATCATTACAAGGGCTGGCACCAAAAGAAATATCTTATGCCAGACACATAGTAGGCCTTATAATATATTTGTTGCTTGAAATCCTGACTAGTTTTTATTTTATTTTATTTTTTTCTTTAAACCCTTACCTTCTGTCTTGAAGTCAATACTGCGTATTGGCTCCAAGGCAGAAGAGTGGTAAGGGTAGGCCATGGGGGTCAAGTGACTTGCCCAGGGTCACACAGCTAGGAAGTATATGAGGTTATATTTGAACCCAGGACCTCCCATCTCTAGGTCTGGATCTCAATCCACTGAGCTACCCAGCTGTCCCCCTCCCCCCACCCTCGACTAGTTTTTAACTACAACTTTCAAACTGCCAAAGTTACCAAATTCAATCAGATGATTGATTTGGGGCATCAAATAGATATTAGTACATGATGTTGACAACATAGTTTGCATTTTATATTTGTAGGTGTAACAAAAGTGTTAAAGTGGCTATAATACGTCATTACTTAGGTTTTGGGTTCCTGAAAGACATTTTTTGTAGGTTAAAATACATTAAAAGAATGTATTTTTTATAAATTGGCTATTTTACACTTTTGCATTCAGAGAGACAAAGTGGTAATCTAAGGAGGGAGAGTTGAGAAGAGCATTTAGGCATTTTAAAGAGTCACGAAATTTATTATCTGTGATCAAAATAGCAACACTTCTGGTTGTATGGAAAAGATCTTGTTTTCAATATGAAAAGAATCAGCCTGAAGGTTTGAAACCAAACTGACCACTTACAGGTAAAATAAAAGCAAGTTATTGTTTATTTTTCTTTTTAATAAGAAAAATGCTTGATCAGACCTTTAAAATGATTTTTTAATAAATAACTCAATTTCCATCTTACAATCTATACTGTGCATTAGTTTCAAGGCAATAGGGCTAGGCACTGGGGATTAAGTGATTTGCCAAGAGTCACACAGCTAGGAAGTGTCTGATGTCAAATTTGAACCCAGTAGCTCCATTTTAGGTCTGGCTCTCAATCCACTGAGTCACCTACCTGCCCCTAGATTTTTTAAATGCTTTTTCTTAAATTAAGACTTCCATCATATATGCTAAGGAATGTAGAAATTCAGAGGCAGGGAATATAATTTTTAATTACAGGATATTTCAGAAAACATTCATGTAGCTTTCAGAAAAATTATTTAAGTTTCAAGATGTTGGGGCCCCATCTCCAGCTCTTTATTTTTCCTCTATGTTAAATGTATACTTGGGTACAAAAAAAAGTTTTACAAACATAAAATGGGAAAAGCATAAATAGACAGTTGCTCTGAAAGGGATTGGGGGATTTAGTACACTTAAAGCTCAGAATGAGGCTACAGTGTTTTGTGGCAGCCCCCCAAACCAGTGCATCTTGCTTTCTCAAGAAGGGAAGGCAGGAGGTAGGAGGGAGAGAAGGAAGATCTTAATTTGAAAAAAAATTAATTGAAAAATTAAAAATGGAATGCAAATTTGGGGCACATTAAAAGGAGTGTCAGTCACTTTCAGAAATAAGGAAGTGATAGTTTCATTCTGCCCTCTTCAGAACTCACCTAGCGTATTGTGTTCAGATCTGGGCACCATGGTTTCAGAAAGACATTGGAGCATCTCTAGAGTACCAAGAGAAGGGTCACTATGGTAAAGAGTTTGAAGTCCATGCCTTATGAAGCAGCTAGGAGATGCAATGAATAAACCATAAGACTTAGAGTCAGGAAGATGAGTTCAAATCTGGCCTCAGATTCTTACTAGCTCTGTGACCCTGGGCAAATCACTTAACCACTGTATGCCTTTGTAATCTTGTCTATAAAATGAGGACAGTAATAGCACTTACCTCTCAGAGTTGTTATGAGAATAAAATTAATATTTGTCAAACAGCTTGCAAACTTTGAAATGTTGTGTAAATGTGAGATATAATGATGATGATAAGATTGGTTGAAGGAATTGATCATATTTTGCTTAGAGAAAAGACTTGGGGAAGACATGAGAGCTCCCTTCAATTAATTGAAAGGCTATTATATGGAAGAGGAGCTAGACTTATTTCATTTGGCCTCAAAAGACAGAATTAAGATCAATGAGCAGAAGGCAAAGAGGTCAATTTAGGCTTACTAATAGGAAAAAACTTTCTAATAGTTATTGTTATTCATTTTTCAGTTTCAGTCATATCTGACTCTTCATGACCCATTTGGGGTTTTCTTGGCAGAGATACTGGAATGATTTGCCATTTCCTTCTTCAGCTCATTTTACAGATGAGGAAACTAAGGCAAACAGTTAAGTGAGTTGCCCAGGATCACACAACTAGTAACTCTCTCAGGCCAGATTTGAACTCAGGAAGATCAATCAGCCTGATTATAGACCCAGAACCCCATCCACTGCACCACTTATTTGCCACCTAACATATAGAGCTGCCCAAAAGCAGAGTAGGCTGCCTAGAGAGGGGATAAGCTCTTCTTTCTTAAAGACCTTCAGGTTGAGTATGGATGACCATTTGTTGACTCTGTTGTCAAATGTAAGGATAGAAAGAGATGGTTGCTGAAGACCCTGCCAACTCTTCAATTCTGTAATGATATAATGATATATGCTGGCATGAAATATAATGTATTCCATGCCAGGAAAATATAAAATATATATGTTATATGTTATATAATATTAGCATATTTTAGTATACTTCAAGTTCAAAATGAAGCTGCACTGTCATATGGCAGCCCCCAAAACCATAAATAAAATATAATATATTGTGTAAATATATTATATATATAAAACAATAACAAAATATAATGATTCAATATATTATATAAATAAAACAATAAAATATATGCAATAAAGTAAAGTATAAAATATATATGCAAATATAAAAAAGAGGCAATCAATTTTATCAAAGAATTTTTCTCAAAGAATTTATATCCTATTGGGAAGAAACACAAATCCAGAAAGACAAACATAAAATATATAGAAAAAGCAAATATATAGAAAGCAAATAGAAAATGATTTGAGTATAGGAGAGGCACTCGCCATTTTAGGTGGGAAATGGTTTGGAAATAGACTTCCTCTAGGAGGGGCAGAGCATGATCAGAGTGTCAAAGAAAGCTAGGGATTTGATTAAGTAGAGGAGGAAATGCATATTCCATCATTTCTGAACCATAGAACAGCACTAGAAAAGATGTTTCTTTGTTTCAGGGTAATGGTTGAGGTCATTAAAAGTCCTGTGCAGTTTCCCAAACGGTCTCTAAGATCCAAACAGTCAACGCCAGTGAAGATAAATGAGGTACAGAAAGGGCAGGCTCTGGACCAAACCAAGAAGTTATTGCAAGGAGTCTACTCCAAATGTACACCAAACATAATTATTTTGATCTGTATTTAACTACATCCACAAATAAATAAGTTGACATAATAAGTAAACTTCTTTCAGGGCAGCTGGATGGCTCAGTGAATAGGGAGCCAGGAGGTCTTGGGTTCAATTCTGGCCTCAGACACTTCCTAGCTGTGTGACTGGGCAAGTCACTTAACCCTAATTTCTTAGCCCTTACTGCTCTTCTGCCTTAGAAGCAACACAAATATTGATTCTAAGACAGAAGGTAAGCGTTTTAAAAAATAATGATAATAAGTAAACTACTTTCCACAGACCGAATAAATTATATTGTTTCTTATGTACATGTATTGCTTCAATGAACCTATGAGCTCATTGCTCTGGGTACTCTTTCCAATGATGTTATAAAAGCTCTATGATTTTATTAAATCCTATGCTATTCACCCCTCTCCCCCTGTGGAATTCTCTCCTTCCTCTACCTACTGGCCATCCTAGCTTCCTTCAAATCTCAGCTAAAACCTCACCTTCCACAAGATGCCTTCCTGCTTCCCTTCAATGTCAGTAACTTTCCTCTGAGATGATTTCCAACATAACCTGTATATATCTCTTCGAACATAGTTGTTTGCATGTCATCTCCCCTCTGTCCTCCCATCAAATAGAAAGCTCCTTGAAAGTAGGAAATATTTTTACCCATCTTCGAATATGCAGAACATACTATTGTGCCTTGTACATGATCAATGCTTAATATATGTTTGTGGTGGATTTGACTGGACTTGACTTAATATAAAATCCAACCAACATGATGAGGGTCTTCCTTTAGACAACAAGTTTTTAACTTGGAGTCTGTGAATTTAGTCCTTGAAATTTTTTTTTGTTTTCCAATAGAATTGATTTTCTTTGCAATCTTATATATTTTATATAATTTGCATTTAAAAACATGATTCTGAGGAATCTGTTGGCTTCCCCAAACCTAGAGTCCATGGCACAAGAAGTTAAGAACCTCCTCCCTAGCTCTCTTGTCATCTCAAGGATAATAATAGAGCACGCTAACTATCCATCTGTTGTTCTTCACTCTCCTTCTCTGGGTCAATTTTGAGGCCATTCATTGCCCATGAGTAATGTCAGAACAGGACATAGTGGTAATGGATAAGAACCACGGACTCTCTATCCATTTGAATCTCAAAGTATAGTGCAGTGGTGTCAAACCCAAATAGAAATGGGAGTCCCTAAATCATATATAAGGATCCCTGCAGGCTGCATATTGGCTTCATTTTTAAATGTCATATTATCTATGTTATACTGTATTTTTATTTATTTTGTTAAGTATTTCCCAATTAGATTTTAATCTGGTTCAGGTTATATTTAGGAGCATTCTGGACTATGGGTATGGCCTATTGATCACCTGTTTGATACCTTTGGTCTAAATGATAAGTATTTTTTAATCTATCTGGCTTTTCTTCCATAGGTAGTTATTAAGCAGAGAATTAAAGTTATGAGTTATCCACAGGTCAGGGGAGAGCCCCATGGTACATAGAAATAGACTAAAGCTTATTAACAATACAGGGCAGTTGGGTGGTTCAGTGGTGTAAGAAATAAAATTTAGTTATTATAGTTATATCTTTAAAATATGTGGCCGCCAGGAATCAACAATTCAGGTTGATTCCGTAATTAAATCAGACCCAAGTCAGCATCGGGTTGAGGAGTTTATTTACAATCAGGAAGGTGAGTAGGGATAAAGAGAAGAGGGAGGTTAGAAGACTAAATAAATGAAGCTGTAAGCCGCAAGGCCCAACAGCCGGATAGGCAGAGTTTAGAATTGGCCAACTAGGCCAAGGAAGCCAGCCTAACTTACCCACGTGACAATACAGAGTGTAATCTGTCTGTGGTCTCAGGAGATGCTTCTTCTTCCAGTTCCACACGGCAACTCCTCCCACAGGAAGTTCACTCACTTACTTAAAGAGAATGTGTCTTTCATCACTTCCTGTGGTCCACCTCTAATTCAAATGGACAAATGGCAGTTTCTACATTGATTTGGACTGCCCAAAGGGCAGTCCCTTATTCTTGATTTGTTACTTATTGTCACATGTGGGTAACTCTCTCCCCTCCCCACTAAGGGAGGTGGGAGTGACATCATTAGCACGCCTGTGTTGAGTAGATTCTTGACTATTAAATGGGATCTGGCTAATTCTATTTACACAGTGGATAGAGCACTGGACCTGGAGACAAGAAAATCTGAGTTCATATCTGACTTCAGATACCTACTAGCTGTGTGACCCAGAGCAAGTCACTTAATCCTGTTTGCTGCAGTTTCTTCATCTGTAAGATAAACTGGGGAAGAAAATGGCAAACCAGTCTAGTATCTCTACCAAGAAAATCCCCAAGAGGATCACAGAGTCAGGCACAATTGAAACAACAACAATAACATTAACAATGATGAATTCTTTAAAAGGAGTGGCATAAAAGACAGTATCAGGGAGAAGTATAACTAGAAAAGATGAGACTGTGAAACTCCTTGAAATCGGGGACTTTTTTTTTTAATTTTTAAAAAGTGTATTTATTTAGAATATTTTCCCATGGTTACATGATTCATGATTTTTCCCAGCCCTCTTTCCTCCCTGCTCCCGGACCTGCAAGCAGTTCCCCTAGGTTATACATGTATTATTGTTCAAAATCTATTTCCATATTATTCATATTTGCAATAGAGTAATCTTTTAATGTCACAACCCTAATCATATCCCCATTGAACCATGTGATTGATCACATGTTTTTCTGCTGCGTTTCTACTCAGGGACTGGTTTTTTGCCTTTTTTTCTCCCCCGCACTTAGCACAGTGCCCAGCATAAAGCAGGATCTTAATAAATGTGTTTATTCATTGACTGACTGATTGGGACACATGAAATTTCAAGGTATGTAGAGGAAAAGTTCTTTGCACGTTGAGTAGACCCTCTTTGGAGGGTTTTGGGAAATGCTTGGATAATAAATAGTAGCACAGGATGAAGCATAGATGAATTAGGAATTGTGCCATTGGAGTAAATGCCCACAGCACTATGATCACAGGTCCACTGATGTGTCTGTGAAATACTATCATTCAGTCTACAAAAAATATGTCATCATACTGACTCATGCTATTGATTTGTTGCTCCTGAAGCTAAAAATAAAATCAAAATAACTCTTTATTCAGCATACGTATGGAACAGACTTTTTGCAATAAATAACTGCTGGTTTGGGTCCAGAGCCTGCCTTTCCTGTAACTCATTTGTCTTCACTGGTGTTGACTGTTTGGATCTTAGGGACCTTCCCATGTGGGAGAGCAAAAAGTTTGCTGAACAGCTAGAAAAAAGACTGAAACAGAAATGTCTCATAGAAGAGCCCCCAAAGCAGATGTAAAGTAGAAATACCAGTGAATACCCTTCAAATCACCAGTGGTGAGGAGAGGGGCTCAAGTAGGCCGTAAGTTTCTTTCCTCCACCTCTCTCCATTCCATAAAACAAGTACTTATTCAGTATCTTCTGTGTCTAAGATATTGTGTGAGGCCTTGTGAGCAAATGCAGAGTCATAGAGCTTACAGGTGACTTCAGGGACATGGCCCTTCACACAATCTTGTTTTCTTGTGCCAAGATTTTAGGTGGCTCAGTGGATAGAGCACCAGGCCTGGAATCAGAAAGATCCATCTTCCTGAGTTCAAATCTGGCCTCAGACACTTCCTAGTGACTCTTGGACAGTCACTTAACCTTGTTTGCCTCAATTTCCTCATCTGTAAAATGAGCTGGAGAAGGAAATGGCAAACCATTCCAGTATCTTTGCCCAGAAAACTTTAAATGGCGTGACAAAGAGTTGGACATAATTATAACAATTGAACAATAACAACAACGAAAGTGACAGGATAATCAAACTAATACCAGTTCTTTTCTGTCCATAAGAGATTACGTCATGCTTCTTTTTCCTAATGCTCCATCATGATGAACACTATAGAATATCTAGCAGCAATATACTCTACTCTCTCTAGTAGAGTATAGTAAGTTCACTGAAGTCAGGGACTGTCTCACTTTTGTATTTGTGTTGCCCCAGCACCTGGAAAAAAATAGGCACTCAGAAAATACCAGTTGATTGGGCCCCTTAAAATAGCCTCTGATTTTTCAATAACCCAAAACCAATTCTATTCCTAAACAAGTGATTAATTTTCATTGTTCAGCAGTTCAGTCCCTCTGGGATCTTCACCAAATTTTAGCTGTCATTCTTAAATAATCTACTTCCTTTTGTTCTACAACCTATATCATATTACCTGCCTTTTCTCAGAGTGGGGAGGGGCAAATAATAAATAAATAAATAAAACGAGGCATAGATTTTCGGACATACTAAAGTGCGAATGTGTTTCTCTTGGATAAACATATTTAGCATAATTTATTACATATTTATAACAAATCACATTATTTTATTATGCTATATTTAAAAATTAAAATAAATATCTATGCTTTAAAATAATCATCTATGTTCCTTTGAAATTCATGCTACACTCATGCCACCTCAACCTCCTTCTTGAGATCTTCTATCAAATTCTGCAGTATTCAGTTGTATTTTCAATATTGGGCTTACAGTTTTCTTGCCTGCTTTTGCCACCATCTTCTGGGACTTTAGTATCTAAGGAGAGATAGCTTAGCGAGTCAGCATGATAAAAGGGAAAAGAAATGGGTTTAGAGTGAGAGGACCTTGGTTTAAATGCTGCCACTCTTGCTTACTCTCTGTATGACCTTTGGCAAACTGCTAACTCTCTTGGCCTCAATTTCTTCATCTGTAAAATGGAAAGGTTGAACTAAGTGCTCTCTAAGGTCCTTTCTAGCTCTAAATTCTCAGTCCTATGAGCCAACAAATTGATGGCATGGCTAATGCCATCTCTTCATGACTTCTTCACCCTCTTTAACTCCAGAGCTCATCATCTTGATTCTTCTTTAACAATGCCCTCACAAAGGTATCTGAGAATATCTTGGTCATTTAAATACCAGGCCTTTCCAGTTCCCAGTCTTCCACTGCCTGCTTGAAATTATGCTATTGTTATCATTGAGTCACTTTTCACTCATTTCCAATGACCCCCTTTAGAGTTTTCTTGGCAAAGATACTGGAGTGGTTTGCTGTTTCCTTCTCCAGCTCATTTTATAGATGAGGAAACAGAGGGCAACATAGTTAAGTAATGTGCCCAGGATCACACCTCTAGTAAGGGTCCATGGCCAGATTTGAACTCAAGAAGATGAGTCTTTCTGATTCCAGGCCTGGTGCTCTATCCACCAGTCACCAAGCTGGATATCACAGAGTTACAGAATTTGAGAGCTAAAAGGGGTCTCAGTAGCTACTTAATCCTATCCAGGATTTTTTTTTACCCTTACCTTCCATCTTAGAATCATTACTGTATATTGGTTCCAAGGCAGAAGAGTGGTAAGGGCTAGGTAATAGGGGTTAAATGACTTGCCCAGGGTCACACACCCAGGAAGTATCTGAGATAAAATTTGAATTCAGTACCTCCATCTCTAGTCCTGACTCAATCCATTAAGCCATCTACTTGTCTTCATTTTTTATATAGCATCTTAAAGTTTTCAAAGATCTCTCCTGGCAACAATTTTGTATGAGAGGTATTATAAGTATTACCCCCCACTTAAAGGATGAAGAATCAGGTCTGAGTATTAAATGCTTATCCATGTTACACATCTAATAAAACAACTAGGCCAGGATTTAAGTCTAGGGGTCCTGGTACAAGTTGGGGTCTCTGTCCATTGGGGCTATCTCATTTTGATATCTAACATTGTTTTTCCCAGTGATGTTCCCGGTGCCAGCAAGTAATTTGCAAATAGCATTTTGGAATACACATTTTTGTTTTATGTTCTGAGGCAGTGTATTTGTTCTGGGGGATAGAGAGCTAGCCTTGAAGCCAGGAAGACCCAGATTCAAATCCAGCCTCTCACATATACTGACTTTATATGTGACTTTGGACAAGTTTGGATTCTAGGCCATTCTCTAAAACTCTCAGCTGCAGAGAATGTGCCGACATTGCATTGGTAGAAGGAATTTCCACATCCTCATTTGTTGCTGAACAACAACAAGAGGTACTACTATATTTTTGTTTTAAGCTTTGGTTAAGTGCCAAAATCAAGAGAAGATCCTAAGATTTCCTGAGTTTCCTATATATTGTGCAAGATGCCGTGTTGCTACGGTATGAAAGAGGCCTAGAAGAATAGTCAGATCTTTAAGAGCTTCATCAGGAAATTCCTGTACTACCTGAAGATGCAGAATAAAGAGATGTTTGGTTTGGTTTGGTTTTCACCTAAATATAAACCTCCCAGAAGGCACTTCAAAATGACTTTTAGTTTAAGTTGAGCTGTAGTAGTACTACGAAATAATCTCTAAGATCTCTTCCAGCTCAAGCAACCCAATGGCTCTGTGGGTTTACTTGCAACCTCAGCAGATTTAGAAATTAGTAGAAATTAAACCAAGTACCTCTCATTTCCTTCCTTTAACTAAATGCCACCATTCCTTTTACATCAGGGTCTTACTATCAGAAGCCCCTGTGATGAGTGGTATTTGCTTGCTGGCCACTATCATGTACATATAGGTAACCTGAAAGGAATAGTTTGAAATATCCAGGCACGTTTGAGGCAGGGAGGCTGAGCGAGAGCTGCTTTCTGCAAACCAGCCCTGTCATGGGTGAAGTCGGAAGTGGTTGTTACTGCAGCTTCTCACTGCTCAGGCTGTCCCAAGGCAGAGCTCTGAGCTCCTGGTACAGTGACAAGGCACACATATGTACCTAGATACACCTTTGGACCATGAGAAAAATGTCCTTTATGAAATCTTCTTATAGGGTCTCAGGGCGTAGAGAATTATTGTGAGACTGAGGGAAGAAAGGTTTTCAGGGAAGTAACTGGTAAGTTTGCAGAACTTCCTGGGGTGGAGTGGTGGGGGAAATCATTTGAGTTTGCCAAAATGATTCCTTAGCAGAATTTGAGCTGTGTATACTGATGGAGAACTGGTGAGAAGCCCTTTCATTTGTTTGTTTCTTTTTTTTTTTTGCTTGTTTTAATCCTTTTTAAACCCCCCTTTTAAGCCCTTACCTTCTTTCCTAGTATCAAATTTAAAATAGAAGAGCAGTAAGGGCCAGGCAATTGGGATTAAGTGACTTACCCAGAGTCACACAGTCTGAGATCACGGATTTGAACCCAGGTCTTCCCAACTCTAAGCCTGGTGCTCTATCCACTGGGCAACCTAGTTGTACCCTCCCCCCAACTTTTTTTTTTTGAGTCTGTTTCTAAGTGGTAAAGTCAACTTGTGATTTTATTGGGATAGGTAACTCTCAGCCAGAAAACACTATCCGATAGGTATCAATTGATAACATTTGTACAACCCAATGGAATTGCTTGTCGGCTCTGGGAGGGGGTAGGTAAGAGGGGAGGGAAAGAAAATAAATCATGAAAACATGGGAAAATATTTTAAAATAATTATTTTAGAAACCACTATCCATGCAGGTAATACTGCTTTGTAATTGATTATCTTAGAAAGTTGCCTGAGACACTGAGACTATTTTTTGAACCCTTGCCTTCTATCTTGGAATCAATACTAACCTAAGTATTGGTTCTAAAGTAGAAGAATGGCTAGGAACTTGCCCAAGGTCACTCAACTAGGAAGTATCTGGATGCCGAATTTGAATTCAGGACCTCCCATCTCCAGGCTTCATTCTTTATTCACTGAGCTACTTAGCTGTCCCCACACTGAGACTTTAAGCAACTTGGTCTGGTTCACACAGCTGTTATTTGCTAGAGGTTTTCAGCACTGAGCTAGTCTGTGATTTGTTTTTTATTTTATTTTTTTAAATCTTTATCTTTTGTCTTAGAATCAATACTATGTATTGATTCCAAGATAGGAGAGCGATAAGGGCTAGGCAATGGGGATCTTGACTTGCCCAGGGTCACACAGTGAGGAAGTTTCTGATACCAGATTTGAACCTAAGATCTCCTGTCTCTAGGCCTGGCCTTCAATCCACTGAGCCACCCAGCTGCTCCCTAGTCTGTGTTTTTTAAATTAGCATTTATTCAAAATGACATAATAAGAGGATAGATGTTAGAAGGAAGGAAGGAAACAAGTATTTGTTAAGCAATTACTATGTGTAGACACTGTGCTAAGTACTTTATAATTATGATTTCATTTGATCTTCAGAGCAACACTGGGATATAGGTGCTATTATACCCTTTTTGCAGATGAGGAAACTAAGGTAAACAGAGACTAAATAACTTGTCCAGGGTCAAACAGCTAATATATCTGGAAAGAACACTCCACTCTGGGAAGATCCTAAGCCTCCCAAATGACTAGCTCATTTAGTAGCAAAATTGTAAACTTCTCTAGTTCTCTGTTTCTTCATCAGTTGAATGAGTGGTTAGACTAGACAGCACCATAAAGGTAGGGATTCTGAACCTCTTTTGTTTCATGGGCCTCTTTGTGGATCTAGTGAAGCCTGTGGGCCCCTCAGAACAGTGTTTTTAAGTGTATAACAAACAGTTTTTAAATGGATAACATAAAATACATAGGAATACAAAGGAAACCAATTACATTGGAAAAGTTATCACAGTATTTTAGACAAATTTGTGGACTTTGAAATACAGTTATCACAATTTTTTTAAAATTTCATTTTCATTGTCACACAAAACACACTTCCATTTTGGCCATTGTTGTAAGAGCACACTCATACAAAACCAAAACCCCCAAATAAAACCAAAGGTACACTGATGTGAAAGACGACTCCAACAGTTCTTTCTCTATCAGTATTTTAAAGATAAATTTATAGACTCCAAGTTAAGAATTCCTGACCCACGGAAAGATCCAGTTCTGAAAAGACTCCATGATTCTCTGAAATTCACAAATCCTTTCGAAGAACTCCTAAGAGCAAAGAAGGGTAACTGAAGTATCGAATAGTCCAAAGAAATCATAAGCTTGTCAGTGTATGTGAGAACTAGACAAAAGAAACTGAAAGCAGTCCAAGCTCCCTAACAACCATCCTCAACAGTGAGAGAGGGAGTGGTGTAAGATAAAAAGTCAGATAAGGTAACTACCCATAGTACTACTCTGTCCTGCTACTATGATGCTGCTAAAATAGCCATCTAACACTAGAACCATTGATAACCTCAGAGAAATTAAAATCTGGGAAATTACCCTATTTTGGTGTCCTTTCTGAACTGGCAAGAGTGACCAAGAGGGTTTTTACATTATTAAGTGTCAAAAATTAATGGAATTATATGGAGAAGAATGAGGTTAATCACTAAAAAATAACAGAATAGAGCACTGAACGGTCTTGTTGTTGAACCCGAGTCAAAATCCTAGCTTGACCATTTATTACCTGTGTGATCAAGAGCAAGTCATTGAACTCTCCCAGCATCTGTTTTCACCTGAAATGAGAAGGTTCCCCCAGAGGAATGGCCTCTAAAGTCCCCTCCAGCTCTAGATCTGTGATCCTATATTTCTATTTTCTTACCACCTAATTAAGAATTAGGGCTATTTAGGTGGTACTGTGAATAGAGGGTTGGGTCTGGAGTCAGGAAGATTCATCTTCCTTCCCAAGTTCATATCTGGCCTCAGACACTTACTAGCTAAATAATCCTGGGCAAGTCACTTAACCCTGTTTGCCACAGTTTCCTCATCTGTAAAATGAGCTGAAGAAGGTAATAACAAAACACTCCAAGATCTTTGCCAAGAAAACCCAAAATGGGGTCATGAGGAATCGGGTACGACAAACAACTGAACAACAAATTAAGAATTAGGAACAACTTTAGCCAACCTTCCCCCAAATTAAGCTAATCTCAGACATTTTAGGCCTCATGTTCAGGAGAAACTTTCTTTAGTTTCCACTCATACAGCCACTTCTTCTAGCTAATTGAGTTGGTTTTAAGAGCTAATATGAACTGTAGAATTTTTAAATTTGAAGAAACCTTAAGATTATCCCTGAAATCACTTGCATCAGGCAAATGAAAGCTGAAAGCACATTACATCACTTTGAAAAACTGCCTCCCTTTGGGGAAATTCTAGTTTTAAACTTGATGTCCCCTTTTCCTTTCCTCAACTAAAGGCTTCTTTAGAAGGTCACAAAATCACAAAATGAAGACTCCTTTATGTTGAAACCCCCTCATGATAATGTCAGTAAAAGGAAGCTTTCAGAGGATAATTCAAATCAGATGAGCAGATGATCCTGAAGACCATTGCTTGTCCTTAGAACATATGTATGATTTGCCGTATTTTTACGATGTTTGTTTTATCAGTAGCAGATTTGCTTTTCTTACACTCATGTAAAAATAAGTAAGCATTGTCATCCCATGGCTGAGATGATTAAGAAATTTACCTTTAAAAGTATACTAAGTAGTAAGAGAAACCAGATTGGTGAAAATCCACTGGAATGTTCCTCAAAGTGGATAATTTATGTGAAGATAAACATTAATTCCCTGAACTGAAAGAGACTGGGTTTTGACCCCAGATGATATGTAATACACTCCTAGCTCTATACTTTTTACTAACAGAGTTTACCTTATAGAAGTCACTTCACATCTCTGAAGCTCAGAAATAACTCCTCACAAAGAAGTTTGGAGGCTTCCACCCTCTTTTTTTTTTTTTTTTGCCTCTGTTAAAAACCTCTTATTTCCTGATTGTACAAGACTAATTTATTTCCCTCTTTCTATTATTTCCCCTTTCTAATTCATCTCCCCATCAAAATAATTTTCCTAGGGCACAGGTCTAACTATATTACTCCCATGATGAAAACCCATCAGCATCTTCCTATTGCTTCTAGGATAAAAGACGAATTCCTTACCTGGCACTTAAAAGTCTCACAGAATTTTATGCCAAACTACCTTTTTTACTACTTATTTCAAATGTATTGTCCCCTTTTGTACCAACTATACTCCAGACAAATGGGAGTGATTTGTTCAGATGCTTTTTAGTCATGTCCAACTCTTCTGTGACCTCATTTGGGGTTTTCTTGGCAAAGATACTGGTGTGGCTTGTCATTTCCTTCTCCAGCTTAATTTATGGATGAGAAAACTGAGGGAAACAGGGTTAAGTGACTTGCCCAGGGTAATACAGCTGATAAGTGTATGAAGCAAGATTTGAACTCAAGAAGATAAGCCTTCCTGACTCCAGGCCCAGTACTCTATCTATTGTACCACCTAACTGCCCCATATTTATGATATTCTATTTTTCCCCATTCAGGTCTTTGGACAGGCCATTCCTCGATCACTAGCATTCAAACCTTTGCTAAATCTATCCTTTATCTCCTTCAAACTATCAGCAAGCATTTATTGTGTACCTAGTACAAACTAGGACTGTGCTAGATGTGAGGAATACGAAACTAAAAACGAAACAGTTCTTACCCTTAAGAGGCTGTAAATATAAAAGTATATAATAGCTAATTAGGAGGCAGGAAGGTGCTAGATGCTAGGAGGTTCGGGAAGAGCCCCATGTAGAAGGTGATATTTGAGCTTTGAAGGATACTAGGGACTCTTAGATGCAAAGTTTGCATGGAGCACAGCCTGTGCAAAGGCATGAAGATGGGAAATGGCACACCATCTATGAGAAATAATCAAAAGGCTAGTTTAGCTGAAATGCAGAATATCTTTTGTTCCCCTTGTGCCTCTCCTTCTCTAGTAAAACATAAGCTAGGGGGCAGCTGGGTAGCTCAGTGGAGTGAGAGTCAGGCCTATAGACAGGAGGTCCTAGGTTCAAACCCGGCCTCAGCCACTTCCCAGCTGTGTGACCCTGGGCAGGTCACTTGACCCCCATTGCCCACCCTTACCACTCTTCCACCTATGAGACAATACACCAAGATTAAGGGTTTAAAAAACAAACAAACAAACAAAAAAACATAAGCTCCTTGAGGTGAAAGATTGTTTTATTTTTGCCTTTCTCTCCTGACCACCTAGGACAGTACTTTGTTCACATAGGCACATAACAAATTTAAATTAGGAACAATTTTAGCCAACCTCTCTTCCCTGAAATTTCTTTCAAGATTTTTTGTAAATGTTTTTGATCTCTTTGGTTTTACATCATTTTTATTTCTATATTGACTCCTGCCCACTTAACTACCAAGCCATTCCTCTTCACCAAGAATAAAAAATAAAAATAAAAACAAAGCAGTACTGCCAATCCAACTAAACCAGTGATGGGCAAACTTTTTAAAGAGGGGGCCAAAGGAAAGGAAATGCTCATCTGTCAGTCTGTCTCTAAGGCAACTCTTTCGAAGTTTCATTGTATTATATCCTACTCGTTGTATTCCTCAGATTAGGAATAATGTCGTGCAGGTGGATAGAACATTTCAGGGGGCCTCATCTGGCCCGTAGGCCGTAGTTTGCCCATCATTGAACTAAACCATTAACTGAATAGAAAATATATTATAAGATCAAAGGTTTTGAAATACACAATATGGAAATACATTCTACTTGACAATACATGCATAATCCAGATCAAATTGCTTGACAGTTTGGGAATGGGGAAGGAAGAGAAGGAGGGAGACAATTTGGATCATATAAATCCAAAAAATTATGTGGAAATTTTTTATTACATGAAATTGGTAAAATTTTTAAAAATCATAGGTTTTGAACTGGATGAGATCTTAGAGGTCATTGATCCCATCCTCTCATCTTATTTTATATCAAAGTTGAGAAGACTTCTATCTGCCTCAGTTTCCTCAAGTGTAGCATGGGATAATAATAGTACCTACCCCCTAAGGCTGTTATTTGTTCTTTTTGAATTTTTTCTGGGTTACAGATACATTATTGTGCAAAACATATTTCCCTATTATTCATTTTTGTAAATGAAAATCTTATAAAACACCAAACCCTATTCATATACCCAAGTAAACAAATGATAAATCATATATTTTCGGCTACATTTCTATTCCACCAGTTCTTTCTCAGGAGGTAGATAGCATTCTTTGTCATTTGTCCCTCAGAATTGTCCTGGATTACTGTATTGTTGTTAGTAACAAAGTATCACATTTGATTGTTTCACAATATTTTAGTTATAATGTATAATGTTCTCCTGGTTCTGCTTATTTCACTCTGCATCAGTTCATGTAGATCTTTTCAGTTCTTTCTCAAACATCCTGTTCATTGTTCTTCATAGCACAATATTAATACATCTCTGTCATATACCACATTTTTCTCAGCCATTTCCTAATATAGGGATATCCCTTTAGTTTCCAATTCTTTGCCACCACAAAAAGAGCAGGTATAAATATTTTTGTACAAACAGGTCCTTTCTCATTTCTAAAAATCTCTTTGTGACATAGACCTCATAGTGGTATTACTGGAACAAAATGTATGCATTCTTTTATAGCCTTTGGGCCATAATTCCAAATTGCCCTCCAGAATGAATGGATCAATTCATAACTCTACCAGCAATGCATTAGTGTCCAATTGATAGCTTTGGTTTCTTCATCTGAAAACTGCCTATTCATATCCTTTGACTATCAATTGGGAAATTACTTGGATTCTTAGAAATTTGACTTAGTTCTTTATATATTTGAGAAATGAGACCTTTGCAAGAGAAATTTGTTATAATTTTCCCCAGTTTGTTGTCTCCCTTGGAATCTTGGTTGCATTGGTTTTGTTTGTACAATACCTTTTTAATTTAATATAATCAAAATTATTCATTTTATACCTTGTAATGTTCTTTATCACTCATTTGGTCTTAAATTCTTTCCTTCTCCATAGATCTGACAGGTAAACTATTCTATGTTCCCCTAATTTACTTATAATATCACTCTTTATATTTAAATCATATGCCTGTTTTGACTTTATCTTGGTATAGGGTGTGAGATATTGTGAAGACAAAAGAAGATAATATTTACAAAGTGATTTGCAAGCCTGTAAGTGATATAGAAATGCTGACTTATTAGTATTATCTTGAGCTATGTAGACTCATTGGCCTGGTCCCTGATCCTTTCTTCTACTATTCTTAAAGCTGCATCATTACTCCCTTCCAAGAAGCTTATGTTCTATCAGGAAAGGTAACATATAAATAATATCCTGCAGTTACATAGTGCTTTAAGATGTGAAAAGTGCTTTACAAATACTATTTCCTTTTATTCTCACTACCATTCTGAGAAGGAGATGCTTTTATTATTCCTGTTTTGCAGATGAGGAAACTGAGACAAAGGTTAGGGAATATGTGTAGGATCACACAGCTAGGAAGTGTCCAAATCTGGATTTGACTTCAGGTCATTCTGACTCCATGGCCAGTGTTCTATACATTGACCTGCCTCTGATTATTGACAAACTGTCTGAATGCTCTCAGCCTTAGGCAACTTTCTAAGACATATATACTAAGCTATTGACCCATTATGATGATCTAAAATCACAGACCCTCAAAGTGGAATTAAAAGCATTTTTACTATTTCCACTATTTAGTACAATGTGTACAACATGACATGAGAAAGTTTAGCAATTAAGTTTAAGAACTATTAAATATGTGGGACAGCTAGGTGACTAAGTGGATAGAGCACCAGGCCTAAACATGAAAGGTCCTGGGTTCAAAGGTGAACTCAGAAACTTCCTAGCTGAGTGACCTTGGACAAGTCACTGAACCCCAATTATAGCTCTTCTGCCTTGGAAGTGATACTTAGTATCAATTCTAAGACAAAAGGTAAGAGTTTAAGGGGGGGAAAAGAATGTTAATCCAAACAAGGTTGGAACATAGAACATAAGAGGACAAGTTTGGAGTAATCAGCTAAGGAAGATGGGATAGATTTTAACACTGCTAATTTTACAACATCATGGTTCACCCACCATATTTCATAAGAGAGGAAACTAAAACCTGAAGAGGGTAAGCGACTTGTTTAAGGTCACACAGATGATAAAGGAGAGAGGCAGAATTTGAATTCAGGTCCTTTAACCTCTAAGTCATTGTTCTTTATGCTCTGCCACACTTCTCCTCCATAATAGGTTGGAGGCAGATTGTGGAAGGCATTGATTGCTGGAATGAAGTAATCATATTTTATGATATATAGCAGGGAAACAGTGAGAAGTCATTAAAATATCACAACCAGAGGAGTAGCATAGTCAGATCTGAAATATAAATATGATGGTTGGTATGGAGATTAGAGGGTGGCTAGATAGCACAGTGAATAGAATACTAGATCTCAGATCATGAAGACTCAACTTCCTGAGTTTGAATCTGGCCACAGAAAGTTACTAGATATGTGACCCTGGGTAAGTCACTTAATCCCATTTGCTTCAGTTTCCCTCTCTTTACAATAAGCTAGAGAAAGAAATGGCAAACCACACCAGTATCTCTGCCTAGAAAACCTCAAATAAGATTACAAAGAGTCATATATGACTGTAAAATGACTGAATAACAACTATGGAAGCTGGAAGTGCACAATGACCAATTCAAGGCTATTATATCACCATGTGAATGAAAGGGAACTGGAGGAATATGAGAGATGTTGAGGAAGCAGACTAGGAAAGACTGACAATTAATTGGATATGGGCATAAGAGAGACAAAAGAATTATGGGGAACTCCATAATTAGGTTACTAACTTAAGTGACTAGGAGAATGTTGGTGCCATCAACAGAAATAGAAAAATTTGAAGTTGGGTTTAGGTGAAAAAAGTGAGTTGTTATAGACACATTGTTTAAAATCCTTTGGGGAATCTAGGTCTTCCAGTATAGCAGGCAGTTGGTGATACAGGATTAGATCTCAGGGGAGAGAAGGGAGATAGT
Source organism: Gracilinanus agilis (assembly GCF_016433145.1). NCBI lineage: Eukaryota > Metazoa > Chordata > Mammalia > Didelphimorphia > Didelphidae > Gracilinanus > Gracilinanus agilis. The sequence continues at coordinate 378,915,335 of NC_058130.1, forward strand.
GATTGTACCAATGGGAACAGATGACATCACTAAGAAAGCATAGAGGAGCAAGAGAAGAATGCTTAGGACTTAGTCATGAGATATACACATCAGGATATGAGTACTGTCCTAAGAAGGAGCAATTAGACAGTAAAAGAACCAGGAGAGAGTAATGTCATAAAAATCCATGGATGAAAGAGATCCCAGGAGAAAAAAAGTCATCAGCAATATGAAAGATGCTGCAGAGGATGTAAAGAGTCATAAGGGATGAAGAATGAAAAAAGGGGATTAGATTTAGTGAGAAGAAAATCATGGATGACTGTGGAGAAAGTAATAGCACTCAAGTAGTTCAAATGGAAGATAGATTTTAAGGAAAAGAGAAGTGAATGAGAGGTGTAAAAATGGAGTCAATGGCCATAGTCAACTTTTGCTAAGTATTCTCTCTAGCTCTCATGCTCTCATAGCATGCTCTGGCACGTGTGCTATAGGTTCACCAATGCAGTTCTAAGAGATGAGAAAACATTGAAAATCAGGGAGAGAGAAAGATGAGATAGATGAAGGTTCAGGTAACTAGAGAAGACAGAAGATAAGAAGATCAAGGATACAATTAGAGGTGGATCTTAGGAAAAAAACTATCACTTTTTTTTTTCAGAGACTGGCACAAAAAGAAATGAAAATAGAATAATATTAATGGGATTTCATGTATAAAAGTTAGGAAAAGGGGGAACTCCCAAATACTGGCCTCAATTTTTTTTCAGTTAAATATGAGGTAAGATCCTTTGCTGAGAGGGAAAGGGGATAAAGGATGTTGGGGGATGAAGCAGGAGAACAACAGCTATGGAGAATCCAATAGTCAATCAAAGAATAAAAATATTGGTGCAGTCAGGGAAAGGATCTGGTTTAAAGTACATAGTATAAATCTATGTGCTTTGTAGTGGGTAAAGTCAGCATGACTGTACAACTTCATCTAGTAGGATTCCACAGTGTGAAAGGATGAGTCAGGGGAAGAGATGGAAGGGGTAAGGATTGGAGTTAAAGGGTTAATTAGTCAGTGAACATATTTATTTAGTTTAAAATCTCTTACCTTCTGTCTTAGAATCAATGCTAAGTATTGGTTCTAAGACAGAAAAACTTATAAAGGCTAGGTAAGTGGAGTTAAATGATTTGGCCAGGGTCATACAGCTATGAAGTATCTGAGCCTAGATTTGAATCGATCCCATCTCCAGGCCTGGTTCTCCATCCACTGAGCCATCTAGCTGCTCCCTCAGTGAACATTTATATAACATACACAATTTCCTAGACACTATGCTAGGCACTGGGGATTCAAAGACAGAGATGAAACAATTTCTATTCTTAAAGACCTTAGCTTCATTTGGAAGCCAGAATATATAGATATACACAAATATATGTACAAGGTAATTTTTTTCAGAGAAGGCAATGAGGGATCTGTAAATGCTTCATGTAGATGGCAGTGCTTAAGCTAAGCTTTGAAAGAAACAAGTGATTCTAAAAGGCAGAGGTAAGGACAAAGTACATACATTCCAGGAGTGGGAGAATGGTGTAAAGACACAGACACAAAGATCAAAATGGAGTATTGTATGTGAGGAATAGCAAGATCAATTTAGCTAGATGCTACATAGAAGAGGACTAATATATAAGGAGACTGAAAATATAGGGTGGCTCAAAAGTCTTAGAGCGGTTTTAGGCCACAATTTTGTCACTCAGCTTAAAAGTTACTTAAGAGTTTGGGGCTCACCCTCTGTAGTTTGGAATCAGGCTTTGAAAGGCTTTAACTTTCAGAGTTTACATTTGATCTTAGAGATAATAGGGAGCCCCTGAAGTTTATTGAACAGCCAAGTAACATGGCTACATCTGGGTTCTAGGAAGATTATTTGGTAAAAAGAAAAATAAAGCAATGACACCAATCGGAAGTCTTTTCAAGATCTGGGGAAAGGTGAAGTAGGCCTCAACTAGGTTGGTGGCTATGTGAGGAAGGAAGAAAGGGACAGGTGCTAAAGCTTTGGTGAAGGTCAATTCAACAAGATTTGGCAAGTAACTGGATAGATGGGATGGGGGGGGGAAAGTAAGAGATGTTGAAGGAGCTGTAGATGACTCTGGGGGACTGGAAGGATGCCAAACAGAAATAAGGAAAACAGGGCATCTAGGTGGTTCCATGGATAGAGCACCATGCCTGGAGTCAGGAGGACATGGGTCTAAAAATGGTCTCAGACACTTTCTAGCTATGTGATCCTGGGAAAATCACAACCCCCATTGCCTAGCCCCTTACTGCTCTTCTACCTTGGAACCAAGACACAATATTGATTCTGATGAAAGGAAAGGGTTTAAAAAATAAAATAAAATAAGGGATCTTAAGTTGAGTGGTAGTGGAGAAATAAGAAGTTCTTTTTTTTTTTTAAACCCTTAACTTCGGTGTATTGTCCCATAGGTGGAAGAGTGGTAAGGGTGGGCAATGGCGGTCAAGTGACTTGCCCAGGGTCACACAGCTGGAAGAAGTTCTTTTTTAATGTGTTGAGATGTCTATGGGACAAGTGGTAGGGGTGAGGATTTGAGGATACAATATGGTATCACTAAGTAAAGGATCAAGATTTTCAAGGGAGAAAAGTGAGACTAGAGCAGAGGTGAGACAAAAGTCTGTAGAAATCAAGAAAGTTAAGTGACTGAAGGTTGTGATGAGGGTGAGGCACAGGAAGAAATGGGAGAATAGACAGTCGTGATTAAATACAGGAATTTCAGAATTGTGGAGAAGAAATGTTTGTGGATAATATGAGACCAAAAAGACAGGTTCATTTATCTCCCTTGGAAATTATTCAGGCAAATTGTTCATTCTAACTAGGCTGAATTTTACTACCCTAGATTCTCCTGGGGGAAACTACATGGCTCAATGGATAGAGCTTTGGCCCTGGAGTCTCCCAGAGCTTTGGCCCTGGAGTCTGGGAGACTCTTCTTACTGAGTTCAAATCTGGCTCCCAACAGTTATTTAGCTATGTGACTCTAGGCATTTCACTTAACCCTGGATGCCTTGGTTTCCTTATCCGTAAAGTGAGCTGGAGAGGGAAATGGAAAACCACTCTATACTCAAAAAATCTTTGCCAAAAAAAACCCCAAGTGGAGTCACAAAGAAGTTGGACATGACCGAAGAACTACATACTTTCCAGCCAGCATTTCCCCATTCTGAAAAGACTACAAGTGCACAATGTAAAAGCATACATTGCTAATTCAATGTCCTGGGAGATTAAATGAAACATAATTGGAAAGACAAATCTTTTAGGAGTGCAGAAGAAAATATATAAATCATTCCAGACCCATATAGAAATCATCTTTGTATGATCTGTTGATTTAATTTATCCAATATTGACCATAAAGAATTTCTGTGAATGGGGTCATCAGTTTACCTAATCCATTTATAAGGCAAACTGGAACTGAGAAGACAGAGTAGTTCCATATGCTAGTAGAGAACTGAACTCTGTCACTATCTTTGTGGATTACTGGAGTGCTTTTAAAATATAACAAGGTGAATTTTATATTTATTGAACAAAAGCTCCATTCAGTGAATTGGAAAGAAAAAAAAAGGAAATTCACAGTTAGGCTGCCCTGTACCCCCTTCCCTTAGGCAGAAGGATCTAAGGAAAGTGGTCCCCTGTAGAGTGTGGGCTTATGTCAAAAGAATTTCAATTATGTACTGACTTATTCCTGCTGTTATTCTGTCATATGTTGGGACATGGGGAGAAGGGAGGAGAAACATCCAAAGGTAATCATATTTCTTTATTTGCCATTATTTGTAATTATCAGAATTCCAAGTAGGGGAGAAAAAGCAAGGGTTTATGAATTTCAAATGCATGAAAACTCTTAAAAATACAGAATTTACATGTCAAGTGCACATACAGTTGAAAGACTTTCAAGCTCAGGGCTTTTTTGTTTATTTGTCTTCTGGTTTTTTAAGCAAATTTTGTGAAGTATTCTTTTAATGCGGAGATCTTGAATGCTCAACTTCTGCCAGTGATCACAGGATTACAAACGCCTGAAAGGTAGAGTTCAGACTAGAGATGAAAGACTTCCTTTTCTTATTTTCTTCTCATTGATCATCAGATTGGTTTTGATCTCTGCCTTTCCCCTCCATCCTGACTTGTACCCTGATTATCTGTGCAGGCACAATGCTTTTTCAGTATTGCTCCTCTTTCCGTTGTAATTGAAGATTCTGAGCTGCCCCAAATGCTGTCTGTGGTCCCTTTCAAAGCACTCATTTCTCCCACTAATATAGCTCCACTACTGAGTTTCCTACTAGTTTGGTTTTCAAATGCTTCTTCTCCACCCCTATTTGCAAATCCTTTGAAGAAGATAAAAGCTATGACTCAATTGGGAGAGGAGAAAACTCAAGTAAAATTTGAAGTTTATACTAAGCCTGCTCTTAACTGAGAGCTTTATTTTATTTAAAAAAGTGTCTCAGCTGGGGGCATCGAGGTGGCTCAGTGGATTGAGAACCAGGCTGAGAGATGAGAGGTCCTAGATTTAAGTCTGACCTCAGACACGTTCTAGCTGTATGACCCTGGGCAAGTCACTTAACTCCCAATGCCTAGCCCTTACCGCTCTTCTGCCTTGGAACCAATTTTTTATTTTAAGACTAAAGGTAAGAGAAACAAACAATCTAAGGACCATTAAGTAGCACAGAAGACAAAGAGCCAGGCTTGGAGGTCAGAGAATCTAGGTTTAAAATGTGACCTCAGACATGACACTTCGTAGCTATGCAACTCTGGGTAAGTTTCTACTCCAAATGCCTAGCCATTACTGCTCTTCTGCTTAGATATTTAGTATCCATTATAAATTCAAAACTAAAAAAAAACTCAGTCATCTCCTGTAGTTTACATAATTTGTATTTTTAGGTGCTTTGACATGAATAACTGATACTATTTATGTTTATGTGTGATGAATATAAGACCCTACATTTAGAGCTGGAAAGGACCTTGGAGATCATCTTTCCTAATACCCTTCACAAATGAGACAACGAAAAGATTAAGTGAATTGTCCAAGATCATAAAATATATGTTAAAGATAGCTTTAGTATACAAATCTTTCCCAACTCTTTCTCTAGCACACTTTCCCCAGGGTCACACTGCTAAGCATTGTGCCTCAGAGAGTTAAAAAGGCTTAAAAATGTAGACAGTTCTCTAGCTTCCACGGTGCTCTCTTTGCATGTAATAAATGATCAATAAGCATTAATTGGCTTGAGTTTGTTAAAGAGATAGTTCTTTTGAGTTAGGCAATGGAATTCTCTAATGTGTTTAGGCAGGATGCTGTTTTAGGCATAGATGGAGCCATAGAAGATTGAAAAATTTGTATACTGACCCAAGTTCCTCAGTATGGGAGAATTTATCCATAAGCACTAGGAAGTTTTGTAAACTCTGAGAGCATCCCACTAGATTTCACATTTAGTATATTTTGAGGGCAAAGGGGACAACGACATATTCATATATCAACTTGGAATTGAAAAGCATTTTCTATAGTCATTTAACAAACATTTGCTGAACATCCGCTTTGGATGTTATTTTATGAAAGCACAGGTCCCTTAGGGTTTAAAAAAAACAACCCACAATTGAGTGGAATTATTCACTTCAATCTAAGTCTTCTAACTATAATAAGTTCAGTTCTCCCCACCCCTAACTATTTTGTGCTGTTTTTCAGGACTTAGGTAAAGCTATGATGATAATAATAGATAGCAACGGCAACAGTAACTAGCATTTATATAGTGTTTTACGATTTGAGAAAAGTGCATCTCAGTTCAACCTCTCAGCCCTTTTTATCATCCCTATTTTATCCATGAGGAAACAGGCACAGAAACATTAAGTGACTTGCCTGGATTCACACAGTTAGTGTCTGAAACAGAAGTCTAACTCGGGCCTTCCAAACTCTTCAGCAATTCTATGCAATGTGCACCCTAGCTACTCTGGTATATTTAAAACATCTATGATTTCCACTGTCTTCTATGACACCCAAATTTCTGCTGAAAAAAACAGCTTCAACTGAGAGCTGGAATTTGGGTGGGAAATTTTAATTTAAAGGTATCCCTAACAAAGTTCCTTCAACTAATATAATTTGAAAGTAACATTGATAACAAGGCATTGTAACTAAATCCTCCCGTTAAGTTTGGGCAACTCTACAGTAAATATTTCATTTTTCACTCATTTTAATAGCATTTAGTAAGTAACTGCCAATCCCTATCATCATTTCACCTAACAGCATGTTTTCCCAGAGCCAATAACTTAGGGGGCTATTTTCTGTATTTTGTTTTTATTCTTTTGGACATGAAATTGTAGGGCATGACTGATTTCACAAATGATCGGCTAAAACATTTCATGCATTGAAAAACCAAGACTTGCCAAGCAATCCTTTGGATTTAAAATGAAGTAAAGAATCAATGTCCTGATAGAAGGTTTTTAACAACTTGTTAGTTTTGAGTGGATTTAGTTAAGCTTGGACTAAATAAGTCCTATTTAATAAGCAAAACTCCTGACCCAACCATTTAATAAAATAAATGAAAGTATAACACAACATAGACAGTATTAATTTATAGTGTCAAACTCAAATAGAAATGTCTCCAAGGAAGGCTATAGATCCAGTGTTCTGTGTCTGAGGAGACCCAAGTAACTTCACCTATTCCATCTTATTTGATCCTCAGATAAGCGCTGTGAGATATGTTTGGAACTTCTTGAATGGCCATACCCAAAGAGTTTCATTGATCCTTTAGTACTAACTCGGAAAGTGGTCTGTAAGGAATATTGTGGGGATCTGTGGTTGCCCTATTTATCATAAGACTTGGGTAAAAGCATAAATGGCCTGCTTATCAGGGCAGCTGGGTAGCTCAGTGGAGTGAGAGTCAGGCCTAGAGACAGGAGGTCCTAGGTTCAAACCCGGCCTCAGCCACTCCCCAGCTGTGTGACCCTGGGCAAGTCACTTGACTCCCATTGCCCACCCTTACCACTCTTCCACCTATGAGACAATACACCGAAGTACAAGGGTTTAAAATAAAAATAAAAATAAAAATAAAAATAAATAAATGGCCTGCTTATCATATTAGTAGATGAAACAATGGTAGGCATGATTGACACATTGAATAGCCCAATGGCCCTTATGATCTGGATAACTTAATCAAATATTAGGATATTTTTGCAGGTATGAGTTGGCTAGCTATCTTCTCTTTCAGTTCTGACTTCTCTGCATTAGAATTTTTTAAAAAAATTACAGACAGGAATGTGAAAGCAAATCTAAGAAGATGAAACTTACTAGAAATAAATGTCACCCTTTCAGAGATCACTCTTCTAACTCCTGTTTTCAAAGACAGGTTGTATGCTCCAGAAGACGGTTAACTTAACCCTCAGGATTCTAGGAGAAATGCTGAGAGACTGACATTGGTAATAATATTGATTATAAGCATCCACTAATGTGTTTCCTAGAATCATTTAGCCAGATGATATGAATTAGCTTTTATAAACTGGGCAGCTAAGCAGAGCATAGAGAGGATAGAATGCCAAGCCTGAAGTTTTAAAAAAAATTCATCTTTCCAAGTTCATATCTGGCCTCTGACATCTCCTAGTTGTGTGTCCCTGGCCAAATCACTTTCTCCTGCCTGTGTCAATTTCCTTAATTGTAAAAGGAGCTGAAAAAGGAAATGGCAAATCATTACAGTTTCTTTGCCAAGAAAACTCCAAGTAGAAATCACAAAAAGTCAGACACAACTGAACACACACACACACACACACACACACACACACACACACATATACACTTACACAGAGTTGTTTTTTTGTTTTTTTTTTTTTAACCCTTGTACTTTGGTGTATTGTCTCATAGGTGGAAGAGTGGTAAGGGTGGGCAATGGGGGTCAAGTGACTTGCCCAGGGTCACACAGCTGGGAAGTGGCTGAGGCCGGGTTTGAACCTAGGACCTCCCGTCTCTAGGCCTGACTCTCACTCCACTGAGCTACCCAGCTGCCCCTACAGAGTTTTATAAAAAATTATTTACTGAAAAGGTAAACAACGATAGAATTATAAAGAAAAATCTCCTTCTTCCCTTTCAAACTGGCATCTTCTTCTACATACCTATATGGTCTCTTGGAAGAACAGTCTTAAACTTCAAGTGGTTGTGGCTACTATAAAGTATACTCCCTGCCCCAATCTGATAGAAGGCACTTCTGGCCTTGGGAGCACTTTTCTCCCTTTATGAGGTCCCCACCAAGTTCATTTGTGAGTTTGGCATAGTTGATAGACAAGTTGCTGTTTTGATCCACTGACCCTTGTTGGCCTGCATCCATTTGGGATTGCTACTTTATCTCCAGACCTGGTTCCTTTTGCCACCAGATCCAGGAGTCCAGTTGTTAGTGGGACCTCAAATGACCTTGAGGAATATCTGGTTGGTCACCTGGACACTGTCATGTCAGGATACTCATTTACCTGATATCAGGAAAGAAGAAACACACCAGGAACACAAAGAAGAGAAACAGGGCACCCAAAGCTGCTGCAACTCTCCCTTCCCAGAGCCTCAGAGCAATTCTTCCTCCTCAAAATCAATGAAAGATCTTATCTGCCTTAACTTTTTCACACACATTTAATTCTAATTCAGCAGCCTAAAAGGCTTTTTGTCACCATGGAAGAATCCAAAAGAAAAGAGCTCTGAAGTGTGTGTGTTGGGGGTTCAGGAAGGGGGGAGTTAGGGGAGAGCTTCATAATACACAGCTAGAAGCAGGATCCTTAATTATCTGTGTAAGAATCAGACCTGATATATTGCATATGCCCTAAAGACTGGACTTTTACTCATTTTAAATGTAAAGTCTTGGGAGCACCTGGGTGGCTCAGTGAATTGAGAGCCAGGCTCACAGACAGGAGGTCCTGGGTTCAAATTTGACCTCAGACACTCCCTAGCTATGTGACCCTGGGCAAGTCACTTGACCCCTGTTGCCTAGCCCTTACTACTCCTCTGCCTTAGAATCAATAGACGGAAGATAAGGGTTTAAAAAAATTTTAAGTGTAAAGTCTTATATCAGGTCAAAATATCAATCTCAAATACAAATTTGGGGAGTGATGACTAGAAAGCATTTCTTCTAGGAGGAAAAAAGTACTAAGGGTTTCAGTACATACTGCAACCTCAACATGAGTCAACAACAAAGAAAGTTAACATAACTTTAGAGTAAATTGAGAGGTCTAGTATCTAAAACCAATGAGGTGATGATGTCACTATACTGATCTAATCCACTTGGAATAGGATGTTGAGTTCTGGACACCACATTTTAGTGAGGATAGTGCTAATTTGGAGAGTGTCCAAAAGAAGGTAAACATGATACCTCAAAACACTGCCATATGTGTATTACCTGGAGGAAATGGAAGTAGTTCAACAGCAGAAGACTTAAGAAGGGCATAATGGCATTTTCTAATACTTTAAAGATTGCTACAAAGAAGAATGATTAGGTCCTGCTTAGTCCTAGAATAAAAGAGCAAGGAGAAAAATGCAAGAGGACAAATTTAGTCTAAATATAAGGAGAATTACAGAATAGGCTTCTCCAACTTGGGAGGTAGTAGGTTCTCCCTCATTAGATGTTTGCCCAAAAAACCTAAATGACTACTTACTGACTGTAGCACAAAAGGATTCTAGTTCAGATATGGGTTGAACTAGATGGCCTCTAAGGTTCCTTTCAAATATATGATTCTGTGATCTAGGAGAGTGAAAAACTTATCTCTCCCACTAAATTGTAAACTCCTCTAAGATAGGAACTGTTTCAGTACTCTTCATCTCCCTAGGGTCCTAGTACATTGGCCTTTGCATTATTTGGGCAAACTGAAACACCACTTGATACATAGGTAGTAGTAAATAATGTAAGTAACTACAGAAGTATGTGTATCATACAATATTTTAAGGTTTACAAGTGATTTTTCTCACTACGAACCTGTGAGTAAGTTGTACAAATAGTTTCTTCACTTTTACCAAAAAAGCACAGAATTTTGTTGGCCAAATTCTACCAGCTAATTAATAGCAAAGTCAGATTTACTGTAGAACCCAGATATTTGGGCACCCAGTCCAGTTCTGAGAATAGTTCAATAGGTATAGTTATAATTATATAAGATATATGATATACAATAGAAAATAGAAAATAGTTACAATTCAGAGATGAATTAGGATCATGGGACTTAAAGCTGGAAAGGACCTTCTAGAGAGCATCTCATCTGATCCTAATTTTATAGAAAAGGAAAATGAGACCTAGAAAGGTAAATGCCTCACCTTTTTGCACATGGGGAGTAACAGGTAGAATTTGAATCCTGTTCCTCTAACTACAAATTCGGTACTCTATACAGCATGGGAGGAATCATAATTGTAGGAATAGGTTTTTGTTGCATTTGAAATGGGTAGAGAGCAGACTACATTATTCCACAAAAGTTGGCCACTCATTTAAAAAAAAAATCTGAAACACTATTTAAGGTATTAATTGGGTCTCTCCCAATGTGAGTAATAAAAGGACTGGTTCACCATTAGTTGTTCAAAGGCCAGAAGCCACAGAATCAATAGGAGATTTCAGAAACAATGATCAGAGTCCTATAATCTAGTAGCTAACTCTAAAGGCATCTGGAACAAATAGCTTTGTTTGAGAGAAAGAGGGAAAGTTTGAAGTATGAGAGGGCATTAAATTTTGTTATTTGTTTCTCTCCCTTCCCTGGTTCCTATCTTTCCCTTTTTAGTCCCTCTAGATCATATTTATGGGTATATTTTTGTTACTCTGGATAATGTTTAAACCTGGCCCTACAGTTCAGCTGCACCTGGGCAAGGAAACTGAGGTTGTTGCTCAGTCATTTCAGTTTCATTCATCTCTTCATGAACCTATTTGAGGTTTTCTTGGCAAAGAGACTACAGTGGTTTGCCATTTCCTCCTCTAGCTTATTTTACAGGTCCAGAGCCTGAGGCAAAAAGGGTTAAATGATTTGCCCAGGGTGACATGTTTGACAAGTTGTCTGAGGTCAGTTTTGAACTCAGGTAACTATTAAGGGGCCACCAAGTTTTGGTGTGATCCCTTCTTGTGCTTTCCTCCTAATAGGATTCTTTTTAGACCATATACCCTAGTTATCTAAAGCAAGGTAGTAAAAACCAGTGCAGAATCTTAGCCTGACTTCAAAATAAAAAGGGAAGAGAGGGGAAAATGAGTTTTGATTTGGTAGTCTTCTAGATTTATGGAAGTTGATACATGAAAAGTTTGCAATCTATGCAATCTATGCAGTTTCTTTTTCTCTATATTACTTTATGTCTTCTTTTCTTCCTTAGCTGCCACTGCAAAATAACTAGCCTTTGATATATTTGAATATCTATTACCTTTCAGTTATTTTGAAAAAAACACCTAAAGCCAATCTCATAATTGACCTTAAAAAAAAAAAAGCCTGCCTTTTATAATTATTCTGTTCCCTTGCTTCTGGATTTTTTTTAAACCCTTACCTTCCGTCTTAGAATCAAAACCGTGTACTGGTTCCACGGCAAAAGAGTGGTAAGAGCTAGGCAATGGGGGTTAAGTGACCTGTTCAGGGTCACACAGCCAGGAAGTATCTGAAACAAGATTTGAACCCAGGACCTCACATCTCTAGGCCTGATTTCTGGATTTTCTATTGCCATAAACTGAATTGATGAGAAATCCACACAGGGGAGCGGTTAAGTAGCATAGTGGATAGAATGCCAGGTGTGGAGTTGGGAAGACCTGGATTCAGGTTCTGAAACACTTCCTAGCTGTGTGACCCTAGGCAGGTCATTTGACACCCATTTGTCTTTTCTGTCTTCATTTTGTTACTCAAATAGAAAGTAAGCATTTTTTAAAAAATGTCCATACAGCTTGGCTATAATGATTCTCTTTCTGATCCTCCTATCTTCCATCATTGACAATATAAAATATTTTCAATAATATGGAAATAGGTATCAAGTGATAATAATTCCCAGTGGAATTGCTTGTCAGCTCTGGGAGGGAGGAGAAAAGAGGAGAGAGAGAGAGAACATGAATCATGTAACCATGGAAAAATATTTTTAAATAAATTAATATTTTAAAAGAAATAAATTAAATACATTCCACATCCACTATACAAACTATCTCCTGAGAGGAGGAAGGCATGTTTCTTTATCAATTCTCCAAGACTGAGAATTGCTACTACAATTCATAATATGGGCATGCCTTGTTCTATTACTCTTTGTAGATAGCATGCTAGTTTGTTGGGTTTTTTTTTTTAACAACTGGAAGGTTTGTGGCAACACTGCATTGAACAAATCTATCAGAGCCATTTTTCCAATAGCATGTGCTCACACTATGTCTCTGTGTCACATTTTGGAAATTCTCACATTATTTCAGTGATCTTTGATGTTACTACTATACTTCTTTTGGGGCACCACATATTCCACCTTATAAATAAGGTGATGAACTTAATACACATATATGTTCTGACTGCTCCACCTACTGGCTGTTCCCTCTGTATCTCCCTCGCTCAAAACTTCCTATTCCCTGAGTCATGACAATACTGAAATTATTTAATAACCCCACAAGGGCCTCTAACTGTTCAAATGAAAGAAAGCGTCAATCGACATTGTTGTCTTATTTTGAGAAATTGCCCCAGCACCCCGAACCTTCAGCAACTACCACCCCAATCAATCAGCGGCCATCAACACTGAGTCAAAAAGATTACCGTTTGCTGAAGGCTCAGATAGGATTTTTTAGCAATAAAGAATTTCTGAACTTAAAGTATCTTCATTTTTTAGACCTAACACTATTGCACACTTAATAGAGTATAAACATAATTTTTACATGTACTGGGAAACCAAAAAATTCAAAGGACTCACTTCACTGATATTCACTTTATTTTGGCAGTCTGGAACAAAATCTGTATTATCTCCAAGGTGAGATTATTTTGATTATTTGATTTTGACTGCTTGGTTATCATTTGCATTGAGAAGCAGCTTATGCAATGAATAGCAAGCTAGCCCGGGACTAAGAAAGATCTGGGTTCTATTCCCACCTGTGACACATAGTAGCCACGTGTGGTACTAGGCAAGTTGTCTTCTCAGTATTGAAGACAGCTAAGACTCCACGTTGCAGAACAGATAAATTGCTAGAGTTTCATGATAAGAAGTTCTCTATGCCATTGAAATAGCAAGCTTTTTGTAGGTTTAGAGCTGAAAATTACCTTTTTTGTCATTCATTCATTTCAGTTGTGTCTAACTCTTCAGGACCCCATTTGGAGTTTTCTTTGCAGAGATTCTAGAATGGTTGCCATTTCCTTCTTTAGCTCATTACAGATAAGGAAACTGAAGCCAACAGAGTTAAGTAACTTGCCCAGGATTACACAGCTAGTAAGTGTCTGAGGCCAGATATGAACTCAGGAAGGAAGATGAATCTTCCTGACTCCAGTCCCAGCCCTTTATCCACTGTGCCCATTCAGAGATTATCAAGCCTAACCCCCTCATTTTATTTTATTAAATTACAACAGATTTTATTTATTTTTTTAAACTCTTTATTTGATCATCTTTAATTAATTAATTAAGAATATTTTTCCATGGTTACATGATTCATGTTCTTTCCTCTCCTCCTACCCTCTCCCATAGCCAACGAGCAATTACACTGGTTTTTACATGTGTCATTGATCAAGACCTATTTCCATATTATTAATATTTGCATTAGGGTGATCGCTTAGATAAGAGGCAAAAATAGGTTAAATGTCTACTCTAAAATGATAAAATTAGGGGGCAGCTGAGTAGCTCAGTGGATTGAAAGCCAGGCCTAGAGACGGTCCTAGGTTCAAATCCTGCCTCAGACACTTCCCAGCTGTGTGACCCTGGGCAAGTTACTTGACCCCCATTGCCTACCCTTACCACTCTTCTGCCTTGGAGCCAATACACAGTATTGATTCTAAGATGGAAGGTAAGGGTTTAAAAATACAATACAATAAAATAAAATGGTAAAATTAGTAGGGATTAGAGGTAGGATTTAAGCCCAGGTCTTCTTATTTAATGTCCAAAGCCCTGTCTCCCTTTGATCCAGTCCTCCCCACAAAAATATCTACAATATTATATCCTTTGTTGATATTGTTCACTCATTCCTGACTTCTACACTCTGTCTCACTTTACATAAGTCCTCCCAAGTTTTTCTGAATTCTTTTGGCATTAGTTCTGATGCCACAACAACTTATTACATTCATGTACCACATCTTAATTTTTTAATTAAATTTTTTTAATTTGCCAAGCATTTCTACCCCCTTCTACTTCTCCTTTCCCTATAGAAAAAAAAGGAAGAAAAGAAAGCCCTTATAACAAATAAGTATAGTCAAACAAAACAAAGTTCATATTGGCCATATCCAAAAATGTGTGTCTCTTTCTGCATCATCTCTGTCAGGAGGTGGGCAATATTCTTTATTCTTCATGATGAACCCTCTGGAATCAAGACTGACCAGACTGGTTTCAGTGTTCATATTACAGTGTAAATTGTTCTACTAACTTCATTCTGCTTTGGACCACAAATTACCCAGCCATTTTTCAAGCAATGGATAAAAATTTGGTTTGCTAACTCTACATTTTTATTTATTTATTTTTATTATTATTTTTTTTAAACTCTTAACTTCTGTGTATTGGCTCCTAGGGGGAAGAGTGGTAAGGGTGGGCAATGGGGGTCAAGTGACTTGTTCAGGGTCACACAGCTAGGAAGTGTCTGAGGCCAGATTTAAACCTAGGACCACCCATCTCTAGGCCTGACTCTCAATCCACTGAGCTACCCAGCTGCCCCCTAAACTCTACATTTTTAAAGCCTAATTCATTATGCTTTATTCAAAACTCACCCTCTTCCTAGTTTCCCTATTTCTATTAATAACCATATTCTTAGTCACCCAGGGTCATAACCTTATTTTCAGTGTTGACTTCTTTCCTTCCCTCATTTTCTCACACGCAATTAGCTGACAACTCCTGTCAAGTCTTAGCTTTCAATAGCTGTCAAACCTATATTAACCTTTCTTTTATTTTCCCAAGTAAGTAGATGTGCTGATTTTTCTTATTGATAGTATCAATTAGAGTTTTTTAAATGAAAAGGACAGTTCTTTTCACTATGTATCGATATATGTAACTGCTACATATCTCCCAAAACAATTTCCATTTACAATATACCTCTCTTACCCAGAAACCACTCATCCAGCAACCTTGACTTTCTGGAACATAGTCAAGAAGCCAAGCCATAAGGAAAGGAAAGCCTTCCAGGCAGCTAAAATAAATGTCATAAAGACCATGCACTAAATTTCATGTATTTGACATATAAATGAAATTAATAAGGACTAATACCCCTTAGTTCAGATATTAGTCATTCTTGTTTTAGACATAGTTTTAAAAGATTTATTTATCTAATTTCCATTTCTATAATAGATAAGAAGCAGCAAATTAAAAGGCTGGGAAAGGAGAAGTCTATGTTCCTGAGAATTGAAGTAATATAATCAGTGACAGTGTAATAAGTGAGGAATTACTATAATAAAGATTAAATTATTGCATTCCATCAATTGCAGTATACATAGGCCACATGTTAAGTGAAGATGAATTGTTCATCTAAATGTGTCAGTTGCATCTAGGCCAACATTTCAAACTAGATTCTTCTTAAATATAATATTATTGATATATTTTGCTTTTATATTGCCTAAATTTCCCCTGGCATACTTCCTCTCCCCACCCTTTCCATCCCTCACTCCAACTTAGAGAGCCATCTTTTTTTTAATTGTTTAAAAACCAGAAGAGAAAAAAAATCAGCAAAGCATCAACAATATATGCAGTGTTCCACACTTGAGGATCATTCCTCCTCTCTTCCAACTCTGCAAGGGAGTAAGGAAACGTGTCTTCTTATACATCTTATTTGGGACCAGGACTGTTATTTGTGACTGAATCATGCAGTTGTTATTTTTACATTTTCTTTTTAAACCCTTACCTTCTGTCTTGGCTCCAAGGCAGAAGAATGGTAAGGGTGGGCAATGGGGGTCAAGTGACTTGCCCAGGATCACACAGCTGGGAAGTGTCTGAGGCAGGATTTGAACCTAGGACCTCCCATCTCTAGGCCTGGCTCTCAATCCACTGAGCTACCCAGCTGCCCCCTGAATCATTCAGTTTTTTTTTTTTTTTATTTTAAACCCTTTAACCTCTGTGTATTGACTTATAGGTGGAAGATTGGTAAGGGTGGGCAATGGGGGTCAAGTGACTTGCCCAGGGTCACACAGCTGGTGAATCATTCAGTTTTGAATTAAACTCCTGTTTTTAATCTGACATGGTTCTGTTTATTGAATCAGCCTTTTCTCTCCATTTGGGGGTGATGGAGGGATCAGAGTTGGATAAGAAAATCAGAACCACCCAGGAGTCTCTGAAATAGAGAATTCCTTTCCTGGTCTCTAGGGAGAAGTGGGCTTGGTTTTCAGTTGATATCAGATTAATGAATAAGGTCTGGGGAGGGAGGAAAAGAGGGAAGAGTGTAGTCTAAGATATGATCTGGGATTTGAGGCCTATTTACTGAGAAAGTGTATAGGATGCCTAGCTAAATCAAACTAGATTTCATAAAGATTAGTGTGAAAGTGTATGAGGGAGGTTGTAAAAAAGTCATCATAGACCCAAGGAGTACACACTGACAAGGCTTTGGTGTGATGATAGTTTTTTGTTTTGTTTTGTTTTGTTTTCCTGAAAAATTACCCAGGGTTCTAGTTAGTCAAGTAGGGGTCCAGGCCTCAACATTGACACAAGACTTTCCTCATTGGTGGAGAGAATGATTACTCAGTACTTCCTGCCTACATGAGGAAAGGAGTTCATAAGAGTTCAGGAGGGGAGAGATTCTATTTTCTGTTTTTCATCTGAGGATGCACAGTTCCATGGGGCCTCTAAACATCTGCTTCTTCTCCAAGACTTTTCTCTTCCTCCCAGAACCTCCTCCCGAAGAGAACCTGGAACCACTTCCAAGTGGAAATCACTAGTGGAACATTAAGGAAGTATTCTCTCTGCCAAAAAGAAGAGTCTGATGCAGATACCTAGGCTTGAGTATGGGTTGCTTAAGTAACCTCAGTGTCTCACACATTAAGGGTTTAATAGATGCTTATAGATTGATTATTCTGCCTCTTATGCTGATTATCTGTGCGATCTTGGGCAAGTCCCTTAACCTCCCTGGGTCTGAATAAAATGAAAAAGTTGAAGTAGATGATCCCTGTGGTCTCTTCTGGTACAGTTAATTGATAATGCCATAGTGAAAGCATGTCTCTTTTGTCTCCACCCAGCAAAGTAAAAAAAGGGATGTCTCTTTTAGACTTTGACTTGGGAACCAAAACCTCAGACTTTGTTCCTATTTTATGTCCCATCCCATTCCCAATAGATGATCTTGAGCACACCCTACACTCAGCTCCTTGGAAGACAAAAATCAGTTTGAGTGGAAAGAGTGTTAACCTCAGTCCTTGTGGGAAGCCAGATATATCCCTGTACCTGGTCAAGACCAGACTCCCTCAAGCTACTCGAATCCCAGTAACAGTGCTACATTCTTTTGCTTAGGATGACTAAAAGAGCTAAATACTAAATATTGATTGGTCACCTGGATTCTACATCTAGAACCTCCTGATCTCCCTCCTCTGTTAGCTTCTCTTCGATCTGGAGACAGAATCAAGTTCCACAACTTGGGTCTCTCCTAGACCCCTAGCCTTGACTCCCTAAGTAGGACCTCTTGCTCTCTATCATTAGTAGTATTCATGGCTGCTGACTCTAACTTCCACTTTGGGTTCAATTTATCCTCTCTTTTTTTAGCTCTTTCATTTCAAACTCTTTCATTCTGTTTCCCTAGGTCATTATCTTTTTGACCTCTCCCATCAGCCTCTGCCTAAATTGTAATCCATTTTCCTGCAGTTGTATACTATCTCCATTTCCCTATTTCTAGCATTTCTAGGTATCTGGCCACAGTCATAAAACCCACATTTACAACAAAATGCATAAGGGAACCTTCCTCTTTGTTTGTTTAGCCTCCAAGTAGCACTGCTAACCACTGACCTAATTCTGTTCTTCAAAAAGAATTTATGCTCACAATGATTGTCAGAAAAGTGCCATGGTTTTCATAATGTAAGAGACCAGATGTCCCCCAAGTTAGCTCTTTCTGATCTTCTTAGATGAGGGTTTCTTAGCCTCTTTTGTTTCCTAGACCTCTGGTGGTCTAGTGAGGCCTATGGACCCTTTCTAACAATGAAGTTTTTTCAACTCAAGAGTGCTATCGGAGTGGATTAACCAATTGTCAGAATAACTCTAAGCTTCTACCTACCAGAAACTTGTCTCCCTCTTAGGGAGTCATTGACTCTGGCCTAATGGAGCTTTGTTACATTCTTTTGCTTTGGATCAATAAAAGAATTAAATAATAAAATATCAGTAATATCGCAGTGTGTAATGAATGAGGGGATGTTTATCATTTACACAGCTATTTTGGAATAACTAGCCATTTTTGTCTCAATATCTTTTTAAAAAAAGTATCAGACTGGAAAATACAGATTTTAAAAACTGGAGCTGGCTTCCCAGAATAGTTCTTTGTGCATGAAATTATACCAATTCATATGTTTCATAATTTCCTTTTATCAACTCCGTAACTTTGCTGTAGATGTCTTCTATTTTTTTAAATTCTCCTTTGGTAATCCAATATCTATTCTTTTCTGAAGGGCATTGCACTATGGCTCTGGAGTTAGAAGACATAACTAATTTAAAATTTCAGTTTTCACACTTGGCATTAAACTTTCCTAAGCCTCAGTTTCTTTATCTGTAAACTAAGAATAATATAATTTGCATCCCTTCATAGTGTTGTTGTGATATGTCTTTCATGGTATAGGAATATGAATTGCTACTATTATTAAGCCCTTCTTTATAGTCTCTCCAAAAACAATATCTTCTTTCTATAGAATAATAGAGCTACCAACTACTATATTATCCAACAGTATAATACAGATTGAGTTTTCAGAACAAATACTATTGTGTTTAACTGAAAGTACTAGGTGTTCTCATAAAGAAAAAAAATGATATTTTCATCTGATATTTTTGCATAAACCCACATATTTTGAACATCTTTGAATGTGATCAAATAGTTTGCAGAGTAAATCAGTTTCACTCTTAATTATAATTCTAAAAAAGGCTTTAGTGTACAAACTGCTCTATTTAATGAGAGGAGCATTTAAATTAGAGTCTACCTAACCAATTTTTCTGGCGTTTCATTAAGATTTCAAATATTCTGTTGACACTTTTCCAAAATTGGACTAAAAATAAGATTCTGTTACAATGGAATTGGAGAAAATAAAGAGTAGAGTGATCCAAAGGCAGAATAAAATGGTATTTTCTGGGTGGGAAAAGGGTAGCATCATATTCTTCAAGGATTTCATGCTAGTCTGGGTCAGTCTTACTTGACCTTTTGATAAATGATCTGGAAAAAGGGCATAAAATGAAGTTTTCACTTTTTCTTTTTAAACTCTTAACTTCTAAGGCAGAAAAGGAATAAGGGCTAAGCAATTGGGGTTAACTGACTTGACCAAAGGCACAGAGCTAGGAAGTGTCTGAGGCCAAAATTGAAACTATGACCTCCTATTTTTCTAGACCCAGCTAAATTCTATTCCGTGAGCCACCTAGCTGCCCCCAACATTTTCTTAAGATAAAGTTTTTAAGTTGTAAAATGTTGGCTGATGGAGAAAACTATAAGAAAATCTCACAAAGCAGCACCAGGAGAATATTATACCTAGTAACTGCAATATTCTACAGTGATAAACTGTGAATGACATTTATTATTATTATTATTATTATTATTATTATTATTAGCAATGCAAAGATCCAGGACAACTCCAAGGGATTCATCATTAAAAAATGCTGTCTATCACCATAGAAGGAACTGATGGAGTCTTCACTTTATTTCCTTCATGAATTTTTTCTTGTATATTAAAAAATGATAAATATGTAAATTTAAAAAAAGAAAATCTCACAAAACTCACAAAATGAGTGCAAGGAAGATGATAGATCTTCAAAAATGGATAAGTGTTAAATATTTAATAGATGGAGGATAAGAAGATCATTTCTTACAAAAGGACACTCTTTGAGAAACTATAGCTTTCTGTTGAGTCCAGAAAGACCAACAACACGCTAAGAATTATCAAAAAGGACATTAAAAAAAAAAACCCTATCTTCCATCTTAGAATCAATGCTGTGTATTGGTTCCAAGGCAGAAGAGTGGTAAGGGTTAGGCAATAAAGGTTAAGTGACTTGCCCAGGGTCACACATCTAGGAAGTATCTGAGGTCAGATTTGAACCCAGGATCTCCCATCTCTAGGCCTGACTCTCAATCCACTGAGCTACCCAGATTCCCCCCAAAAGAACATTTTTATCAAAGAAAGCATTATCTTAAAAATGAATAAAACTTTAGTCTGTCTTTGCCTTTATTCCTACATGTGAGTCTGGTTAATAAACATCAAGAAAGGCATAAACAACTGCAGAGGTCCAAAGAAGGATGACTAAAATTAACCCAAGGCTGATGAAGCTTCATAAAATAATAGGCTAAAAAAAAGTAACTTCATAGAAAGAGAAGCTGAGAGGAAAAATTATCCAATTTTATGAAATGATATAATATACTAGGTAAGAAAAATTTTGTGTTCCAATGCAGTGTTAGAATGAACATTGGACCACAAAAAAATAGGATCTTTAGAATAATGATTTAATTTTAAAATTTATTAAGCACCTTCTGTGCTAGCCACTGGCAATAAAAAAGCAAGACAATTCCTATACTCAAGGAGCTTAGGTACCATTGGACTGTAGAAAGAATGGAAAAGAAGAAATATCATGTTTATAGATAAAACAAAAAACAAATACAATTTACATACAAAGTCAGTACAAAAAGATTGAGGTGAGGCAAGAACAACCTGGATAATCTGATCTGAGCCTTGAAGAGACATTGAAGTCCCAAGAGGTAGAGGTGAAAAGAAATGGAATTCTGGCCTTTGCAGGTAGAGTAGATTGGGTAATGATATGGAGGCAGAAAATACAAGATTGTGTGCATACAAAGCTGGAGTGAGGAAGAGTAATTGTAATCAGCCTAGAAAGATAAGTTGGAGCCAGACTTTAAAGGGTTTCAAATGCCAAACTGAAGAATTTTCATTTTATCATAAAGGCTTTAGAAAATCATTGAAACTTCTTGAGTCTCTGGAACTGATATAGTCAGAATGATAAGATCTGAACTCTGCTTTAGAAAAAAATCAATTTGGTAACTGCGTGGGTTGGAGTGAAGAAAGACTGGATTTAGTGGAAACAATCTTCTACATGGTCAGTAGAGAAATGATGAGGGCTAAAACTGGGTGGAGAGAAAAGAAAGGGTAGGGGTGATATTAAGAAGGTAGAATTGACCAGACTGGCAGTTCATTGGATATGTGAAGTGAGGGAGAGTAAAGAGTGGAGTATAACTCAGAGTTGCAAACCTGAGTGGCTAAAGAAATGGTGGTGCCCTTAACAGAAATAGGAAAGGTAGAAGGAAGGGCAGGTTTTGGGAAAGCCGAAATTGAAGATGCTATCCTGGAACTTAGAAGAGATGAGAGTTGGAGATAAAGATTTAGGTGATATTTAAATAGAGAGGAAAGTTAAACTAAGGGGAGTCGATATCACTGAGAGAATATATGGATTGAGAAAAAGAAGAAAGCTCTGGACAGAACTCTAGGGTAGACTAACTAATTCATGGGAGCAAGATTAGCCAAACAAAAAGAAGGCAACCACTACTAAACAGTATCATGAAAAAAATGGGAAAGGAAAAGAGAGGTTCTAGAAGAAGGTAGTGTCAAATGCTACAAAGGTCAAGAATAATGACAACTGAGAAAAGGTCATTGGATATGGCATTAAAGAGATCACTGGCAACCTTGAGTGGTAGATTTGAAAGACCAGTTTCAAGGGATTAAGAAATTAGTTGGAGAAGAGAAAGTACAGGCAAAACAAGAACAGTTTTTTAAAAGCATTTAGCTGGGAAAGGAAAGAGAGATTGGCTTGAAGACATGGTTGAATCAAGAAAAAGTTTGTAAAGGTTGGGAACATGTTTGTAGTCAAGGAGCCAATAAAAGGAGGAAATTAGGAAGAGAGAGAATTATAGAAGGAAAGAGGGTGGTTTTATAGGCATAGTTAGAAGAGTTGATGTAGGTGAGAAAGACCACTTCATCTTCTGAGATTGAGCGAAGGAGGAGAAAATATTGAGAAAGTGGCACAGATTCAGAGCTGATATGAAGTATGAGATTGAGCAGGAGAGGCAGGTTCTGAAGAACAGCCTTACTTTTCTAACTGAAATAAGTAGTGAGGTGACTTGAGGAAAGAAGAGAAAGTTTTGAATAGCTGTTTTGAAGACTATGAAGGAATTAATAAGGAAGGAGCAAAAAAATTGCCATGTAGTAGCAAGGGCACAATTGTGATTGGATACTCTAAATTTGTGGTAGACTCAGTCAACCCATTTATGTGACTTTTTTTTTCCCCAACACTTAACTTCCATCTTAGAATCAATACTGTGTATTGGTTCTAAGGCAGAAGAGCAGTAAGGGCTAGGCAATGGGGGTCAAGTGACTTGCCCAGGGTCACACAGCTAGGAAGTGTCTCAGGCCAGATTTGAACTTAGGACCTCCTATCTCTAGGCCTGGCTCTCAATCCACTGAGCTACCCAGCTGCCCCCTGTGTGACTTCTTCCAGAGGTGTTCTTTGCCACTTGGGCAAAGTCTGGATTACTCCCTGCTGGGAGTGATCTAGGACTGGAATCTGGAAGGGGCTAAGCAGCAAAAATACAAAAGGGAAAGGAATTCAGCTGAAGGACCCAAATTTTCAAGGAAGAAAAATGAGGCTAAAGCAGGGGTAATGGCCTAGGAAAACAGGAATGGACCAAAGGTTGCTCACAGGACTAAGATTAAATATAGGATAGGTAAAAAATTAAGAGAGAGAGAGAAATGAAGGGACAGAAGACTGTGGTCAGGTAGAAGAAATTCATGTATGGATTGTGGAAGTGAAACTTGTGTGTGGAAAAAATGAAGGGTAAGGTCATCTCTGTGTGTTTGAAGTAAAGCTGTAGATCATGGGAGTAGAAGAATGTGATAAACTAGGAAGCAGGAGTACATGAGACAAAGTAAAAAATAATATGACTTGTGATAACATTTGTCAATTTCATGTTAAAATGATTTTTTCAAATAAAAAACGTAACCATGGGGACAGCTAGGCAACTCAATGAATTGAGAGCCAGGCCTGGAGATGGGAAGTTCTGAGTTCAAATCTGGTCTCAGATACTTCCTACTTGTATGACCCTGAGCGAGTCATTTAACTCCCATTGCCTAGCCCTTACTGTTCTTTTGTCTTAGAACTATATATGTGTATGTAAATATATGTATATATATATTATGTATATAAATATATATATATTATGTGTATAAATATGTATATGTGTGTATATATATATATACACACACACACATATATATAAATACACATACATATTCTAAGATAGAAGGTAAAAGTTTAAAAGAAAAAGTAACCAGTCCTCACGAGTCAGTAAAAATGCTGGATTTGGGGTCAAGTTCTTGTTTCAAATCCCAGCTCTGCCACTTGCCACCTGTGTAATCTTTGGCAAGTCACTTAAGCTATGTCATCGTTGGTATTGATGAGATTAGACTAGATGAAATTATCTGTAAATTCCCTTCCTGATCTAAATCTATGATCTTATGTTTTGAAGACCTTTCTTAACTATTTGTATTTTCATTTCAGCTCCAAGCAAAGGAACAGCGCCTTACTCTGGAGCCACAACACCACCACCACCACCTCTACCAGCACATCCTACCACTCAACCAGTTGCACCAGTCCCTCCAGTCCCTTACCCAACGCAACCACCAGTTCCAAGTCTACCTCCTAGAAATATCAAAATTTCTTCTGATCCAAAGTAAGTAGCAAATACATCCACCTAGTACTTTGAGTAAACCCCAAAATTGAAGAATAGCTTTCTAGGGGTAGATACCATCCATTGAAAATGTAGGTTTTCCCTAGTGGAATTGTGGGTCGGATAAGGGGCGTTAGTGGGGTTTGGGGGAGAGGGAAAGAACATGAAATATGTAACTATGGGAAAATATTCAAAATAAAAACTTTCTTAAAATGTAGGTTTTCTAAATCTTTAGAATGGTTAACTTAATTGAAAACTTTTTCATTTGTGTCACTAGTATGATCTTTAGTCCCTAAAAGATCATTTTTAGAATAGATTAGATTTGCATGAAAATGTTTTCTGTTCATCAGACACCATTGATAGAGCAGGATAATTAGGTTGAAAGGAAGGCAACAGAAGAACTGGAACAGAGGGGAAATTAAGAAAGGAAAATTTAGTCAACAGAAAACAATGGGCCTTTGCAGCAAGTAGTCAATTCAGTAAACACTTATTAAACATCTACTGTATACAAGGCACTTTGATGGGCTGAGAGAAGTGAAAAACAAGTACAATACAAATCTGGCTCTCAAGGAACTTATACTTTAATT
This sequence comes from Gracilinanus agilis, assembly GCF_016433145.1. Taxonomy (NCBI): domain Eukaryota; kingdom Metazoa; phylum Chordata; class Mammalia; order Didelphimorphia; family Didelphidae; genus Gracilinanus; species Gracilinanus agilis. The sequence continues at coordinate 378,939,863 of NC_058130.1, forward strand.
AGGAGCAGAGAGAACACTTAAAAAATAGCTATGATACATAGGAAAAGTCGTGCCCACATAGTAGGAGAAATTTGAAGAGGGAGAGTTCCCCTTCACCTGGAAGAATCAGAGGAAGTCTTTATGGAAGAAGTAATATCTGAGTTTGGACTTTAAAGGAAACTAGATGCTTCATCAAGACAACCAGGTGGTACAGAAGATAAGAGTGCTGGCCCTAAAGTCAGGAAGACCAAATTTCCTGAGTTCAAATCTAGCCTTAGACACTTACTGGCTCTGTGACTCTGGGCAAGTCACTTAACTATGTTGGCCTCAGTTTCCTCATTTGTAAAACGAACTGGAGAAAAAAATAGTAAACCACTCCAGTATCTTTTCCAAGAAAATCCCAAATGGCATCATGAAAGTTGGATACAAGTGAAAAAGACTAAACAACAACAAACCATCATGCTCATTTTTTAGGAAGATTCTTTGAGTAGCATTGCAGAGGATAGGTTGGATGGTGAACATGGAGGCTTGTTAGGTGGCTCTTCTAAGCAAGAAGAAATGAAAACTTGAAGTAGGGGAGTGCATTAGCAGCAAAGAAGAGACTCAAGGACAGGAGAGACAAAGATTACAGATAAAAATGGCAGCACTTCACAACTGCTTACATAAATGGGGTAAGGGTGTAGGGACGGTTAAAGATGATTCCAAAATGTCAAGCCTGGGACATTACAAAGATGAGGTAGCCATTAACAAAAAAAGAGAACTCAGGAAGAAGGATAGATTTAGAAAAGAAGATAAGCTTCGTTTTAGATAAGTTGAATTTGAGGTACTGATAGAATACTTAAGTAGAAATATTCAGCAGGCATATGGAATATCGATATAGAATTCTTTAGTTATTGGGGTAGAGAAAAACAGATTTTCATAAAGAAGATAATTGAAGCTGTGGGAATAGGACATATTATTAAGAGAAATTGTACACATAGGAAGAAGGGCTAAGGCTAGAATCTTATGACATTTAAAAGTAAGAGGAGAAAGAGCAGCTAGTAAAAATGATGTAGAAGTAGAACCAGAACCATAAGAATGCCACGCCATACTGCAGAAGCAATGAAGGGAGAACCATGAGGTACTCTGTAGTGCCACCTGCCACAGAAAAGTCAAGAAGGATGAGAAGAGGGGGGAAGAAGGAGGGGAGGGGAGAGGAGAACAGAACAGAAGAGAAGAGAGGAAGGAAGAGGGGAGGGGAGGAGTAGAGGGAAAGACTATAGGTATTTGGGCATAAGGATGTTATTAATGATCTTAATGAGAATTCCTTCAATAGAGTGGTGGGAATGGAAACCAGGTAGAAAAGAGTTAAAGTGATGAGAAAATTGAGGCAGTGTATACAACAAATTAGTTACCTTGAGATTATATAAGTCTCTAGGGCAATGGTTTCTGCTCAATCCATCTCAGGAGTATTGCTTTAAGTTTTGTGATGCTATAAAACTAGAATTCATTCAGAGGGAATTAGCCAAGATGGAGAGAGAATTGGAAGAAGATTAAAGGAGCAAATGAACTTGACATCATCCCTTATATGGACTTGTGGACAAAAGAGTTATATGGGCTAGAAAATATTAGAGAGGAGGGAATTTAGACCTATCTGTTTGACCAAATTCAAAGACTAGTTATTAGAAGAAAGGCTCCAGAGACATTCTCTAAAGACCTATTCTTGGTCTCCAAGAATCTTTCCTTATTCCTATGCCCAGAATGAATAAATGACTTGGAAAAAGGCATAGATGACATATTTGTCAAATTTGCTGATGACAAACAAATTGCAACTAACTCATTGGATGACAAAGATTCCCCCCAAAAAACCTCAACAGGACAGCAAACTACTACTGCCCAAGGGCTAAACCCTACTGACACCTGTTTTTGTATTGTAGGAGAACCAAAAATGGCTTTTACATTTTTAAATACAATAAAACTCTATTTTAAAATGGTTTTTACATTTATGTTTTACAAATGTAAAAACCATTTTTTCACTTTAAAATATAATAAGAACCATATTAAAAATATAAAAGCTATTCTTGCCCCAAGGGCCATACAAAAATTGACAGAGGGCCAGATTTGGCCCCAAATTCATACCCTTGGGCTAGAATGATGGGATATATATGTATATATATGTATAAAATTATAATATTTAATGCAATAAAATTTAATGGAGGCACCTGGATGCAATTTCACAGGGAAAATGGGAGATGAAGATGTGGAGGGTTTATTGGATTGCACACCAACAGTGTAAAATGGCAGCCCTCAAAAATCCTAATGTAAACTTGAGTCATATTAAGAGAATCATAGCACTGGAAGTTTAGGAGTGAGAACCCTCTTGTACTCTTCCAACAGTCTGGTCAATCTGTAGTATTCTATGCTATTCTGAACATTATGTTTTACAAAGGACATCAACAAGCTAGAGAAAGGAGGTCCTGAAAAACTGACTATACAAACTCTGGGCATTGAGCCTAGAGAAGACTTAGCAAAGAATGATGTTGACCTTTAAATATTTCAGTAGTCATCACATGGAGAAAAAGGAATTCAATTTGTTCTAGCACCTGGCAGTTGCTGATGGCTTGAGTCTGGATTTGGAGTTAGGAAGACCTGAGTTCAACTCTAGCCTCAGACATTTACTAGCTTTGTGACCCCAGGGCAAGTCAATTAGAGTTCTCTAAAAGGTGAGCCTTAAGGAGTCTCTGGGGCCCCTTCAGGAAAAGTCTTGCAATCCAGGCCAGGGGGTCAGCAGTCAGGGCTCTCCTCTGAGAGAGGCAATTCCTTTTCAGGTTCAGGATAGAACAGATAGCCTTTGAGTACTCTCTTCTCTCTCTGAGATGCTATGAGCTATGAAACCACAGCGAGAGTTCACATGATGTAGCTCTTAAGGCACACAAAACCCTTTCCTCACAATGCCCTTATGAAATAGATAGAGGTAGATACCATCACATTAATTTTGTTGTTGTTATTATTCTTGACATTTTCAGTCATTTCCACCTTTTTGTAACCCCATTTGGGATATTCTTGGCAAAGATACTGGAGTGGTTTGTCGTTTCCTTCTCCAGCTCACTTTACAAATGAGGAAACTGAGGCAAATGGGTTCCAGTGACTTGCCCAAGATCACACAGCAAGTAAGTGTCCAAGATCAGATTTAAACTGAGGAAGATGAGTCTTCCCTACTCCTGGCCAGTTGCTCTATCCACTATTCATCCAGCCACGCCTTCAGAAATTAAAACTCAGAAAAGTGAGTTGTCATAACTACACAACTAATAGGGGTCAGAATCTACACATACTTGGAATTAACCAGATAATTATTTTTTCCTCACCAACTCAAAACACCCATGTACTGCCACCCACAGAAACTAGAAAGTTCCATCTGTTTCTCAGTCCTTTCTATATCCACACTGGGTTATGTTTCCAGGGCTGAGTCAAATTAAACTTCCAAGACTTGACTTGTGAACATTAAACATGATGTCAGAATGCTCTGTGGTCTGTCAGCCTCCTGAGGCTTGTGCTGTTTGCTTGACACCTCTCCTGTAGGGAACTCCCAGATAAAGAAATTGCCTCTATTGGTCCAGGGTAGCACTTTCTCTGCAACATTGGAGAAGGAGTTCTTACTCTTTTTTGTATCATGGACCAGAGATGTGCTGGAGCCAGCTCACCAACTACTTTTGTTGTTATTCAGTCCTTTAAGTGGTGCCCGACTCTTTGTGATCACATTTGGACGTTTTTTTTCTCAAAAATATTGTAGTATTTTGCCATTTCCTTCTCTACCTCATTTAATAGCCAAGGAATCTGAGGCCAGAAAGGTTAAGTGACTTCCTTGGGGACACACAGGTAGGAAATTTTTGAGCCTGGGTTTGAACTCAGGACTTCCTGATGTAATAGGGAAAAATTTGATATTAAATAGATATATATTTAAGGTGTGGTTGCCAGGAATCAATCAGATCTAGATTGATTCCATAATTAAAACAGACCCAAGTCAGGATGGGTTTTATGGTAGTTTATTTACAATTAGGAAAGTTGAAGGTAAGAAGAGAGAGAGAGAAACTCTGGTCTGGACCAGCGGAGGTCCAGACCAAGTGAGAATTAAAAGAATAATTAAATTAGGCTACTAGCCACAAGGCCTTAGCAATTAGAGAGGCAAAGAAACCTTGAGGTAGAGAGTCTGGAAAACGCCAAGGTAGGCCAAGGAAGTCAGCCTAACTTACCCACGTGACAATTCAGAGTGGAAGCTGCCGGAGGTCTCAGCCAAGATTCTTCAGCACCAAGTTCAAAGCAGGAACTTCAACAGGAAGTTACCATCATACTTGAAGAGATAGTGTCTTTCGTCACTTCCTGGCGGTCTGCCTCTACTTCAAGAGGACAAATGGCAGCCTCAATACTGGTTTTGGAATGCCCAAAGGGCAGTCCCTTGTTCTTGATTTGTTACTTATTGTCACCTGCAGGTAACTCATCTCCCCTCCCCACTAAGGGAGGTGGGGATGACATTATCTCTGGTGGCTAGAGTTTTAACTATGAATGGGCTTGAGCTAATTCCATTTACACACTGACTAAGAACTGGTACTTTATCTACTGTACCATTTAGTAGCCCTGAACAAACTATAGTGAGCTGATAATTAAATTTTTGGCATAAGCCTCAGAAATGTGAAATTGCTATAATATTGGTACTTTATTGATGAATTGCCCATTGTCTGGACTTGATACTGAAAAAAATTTTCATATTTCAGATTAAACTTTAGACTATTTCATGTGTACATTTCTTTTTGAGAGTCAATTGTTAAACTTTTACCTTTGGCAGTATTGTGCAACCTATAGACATTTCTCAGAATGTTTTTAAATGAGCAAAAAATAAAATACACTGACTTACAAAGGAAACAAATTATTTTTAAAAATTTTAAGTTCTTGGACTTTTGGGTTACTGAGAAGTAAATTGTCCTGCCCAAGGTCACATAGCCAGAATGTTTCAGAGGCAGGATTTGAACCCAGATCTTCCTGGCTCCCAGGAAGCTAGATGGTACAGTGGGCAGCTAGGTGGTGCAGTGGATAGAACACTAAGCCTGGAGTTCAGAAGGTCCGAGTTCAAATCCAGCCTCAGACATTTACTAGCTATAGGACCCTGGGCAAGTCACTTAACCCTGTTTGCCTCAGTTTCCTCATCTATTAAATAAGCTGGAGAAGGAAATGGCAAACTACACCAGTACCTTTGCCAAGAAAACCCAAAATGGGGGCACAAAGAATAGTCAGACAAGACTGAAAATGACTGAGCAACAACTTCCTGTCTCCAAAATCTGCTCTGCCCTGTGTATCTTTCTGCTACCTCAGGTAGTGTTAGTGTCAGGAAAAAAAATATCTAGATAGATTTCTACCTAACCCTGAAATAAACAAGATAAGCCTTAGTCAAAATTGAAAAGTTGCCTGAAGGTCTATGGGGTGAAATCTGGTGAAAGAATACTAGAGCTGAAATCAGAGGATCTGGAATTCAGTCCCAGTTCTGCCAGTTTTACTAACTAAATGACCTTGCATGTACTACTTTTTTTTGAAGTGTCCTCATCTGTAAAATGGGAGCAATAATATACCCTCTTCCTTATGTTTACTCTGAAAAAAAGGTGTTTTGTGACCTTTAAAGGACTTTAAATATGATTCCTTAATAGTTTTCTTTCTGCGTCTTTTCCCCATTTTAGCATATATCTCCCTCCTTCTGGACGTCATATCTCTCTACAATCTCTCAAAACTTGTTCTTCGATATTAGGTTCTAGCTAGTGACTCTTATCAATCAGTAAGCATTTCTTATGTACAGTTATTCCTTTTGTATTCCTGGGGTTAGGAGTATGGTGCCCCCACAATCTGGAAAATCCACATAAAATATTTTGGCTTTCATGGTCTTTTCACAAACTTTAAAAAAGAAATTGTGTATCTTTATGATATCACAAGATAAAATATGTTGATATTATATAATACGAGACATATATTTTATGTACTTTTGAGTTTCCAAACTTTTTCTGTGTCATCCCTGCCTTTGCATGTTATCTGTGACTACCTCAAAGCTCCCCCCAAATTCCCAAATTTCTTATTTCCCTCTTTATCAAAACCATCATGAGAAAAGTCATCATGTGGAAGGGATACCTGTATTTACTATGTGACAAGGACTATGCTAGGCACTGGTGAGACAAATACCAAATTGATGATCTCCAACATCAATACATTTTTATTCTACTGCTAATCAGACTGTTGATTACTAATAATAGGAGAAAAGGAAGGAATGAGAATTTATACAATACCTACTATGTGCCAGTTACTGTGTTAAATGCTTTTTTTTTTTAAACCCTTGTACTTCGGTGTATTGTCTTATAGATGGAAGATTGGTAAGGGTGGGCAATGGGGGTCAAGTGACTTGCCCAGGGTCACACAGCTGGGAAGTGGCTGAGGCCGGGTTTGAACCTAGGACCTCCTGTCTCTAGGCCTGACTCTCACTCCACTGATCTACCCAGCTGCCCCCTAAATGCTTTTTTAAAAAATAAATATCATACCATTTTATCCCTATGACAATACTTTTATTACCACCATTTTACAGTAGAACAAATTGAGGCAAATTGAAGTTAAGTGTCTTGACCAGGATCACATAGCTAGTAAGAAAATTTAAACTTATGTCTTCCAAACTCCAGGCCCAGAGCTTTCTCCCCGTGCCCACAGCTGCCTCTAAACAGGTTAAAATGATGCAAAAGATTAAAATGTTATAACTGACAGTAGTATTTGCATTTTAATTGAATGCACAATCCTTGTATAAAACAAAGGAATGAAATTCTAACTGGTAGAGTGGGGCATCTCAATCATCAGTAATCAGAAAAGATCATGGGAATTTGGGAGTCAAGAGATCTTCCCAGAATTCCCAAAGTCAAAACATAATGACAACTGCATACTTCTTTTAAGATTGGATCTAAAGAAATTTGAAAACATAATTGAAAAATTAGAACATCACAAAGGGATAATTTTTTTTTTTAAATTTTAAACCCTTAACTTCTGTGTATTGGCTCCTTGGGATAGAAAGGATTTAAGTAAGGAGTCAGACCTACTGAAATGCTTTTTTTTTTTTTTTTAAATCCCTTACCTTCCATCTTGGAGTCAATACTGTGTATTGGCTCCAAGGCAGAAGAGCGGTAAGGGTAGGCAATGGGGGTCAAGTGACTTGCCCAGGGTCACACAAATGGGCAGTGTCTGAAGCCAGATTTGAACCCAGAACCTCAGGTCTCTAGGCCTGGCTCTCAATCCACTGAGCTACCCAGCTGTCCCCCTAAGGGATAATTTTATAAGACAGGTTAACATTAACTAGATTCAGAGGATTAGGAGTGGGAATATTTCAGAATGAAAAATGAGAGGTAACAGAAACTAAGATGCAAAATAGTATTTATTTTTTCTCTTTCTTCTTTTCCCTTTTTTTCTCCCCCCAATTCAAGCAATGTACATTAAGCACCTGCTCTTTTTCTTCAAATGAGGAAGATACCAAGTTTGGATAATAGTCTCTGTCCTCATGATGTTTACAGTTTAATGGTGGCAATAAGTCACCGAAGCATATATAGAATATGCAATAATGCATCAGCGATGCCTTCTACCCACTTTTGGATAGATGGAGTTGCTGGGAAGTTTTTTCTTTACATCAATCCCCAATCTCCCACATTGTAGGTTCAGCCCATCACTCTTCTATCCTTTGAAGTGAGCAGAACAAGGATAATCTCCACAAAATGTCACTTTTCCAAGCATATTGTTTCCCCATCTAGTGGCCAAAAGGTAATTAGGTCCTCAAATACATATCTTTACTGTAGCAGATATTTTCAAAGAAACTAAAACAGAGAGAACCATGGATAACAGTATGGATCATGCCCAAAGCAACTTCAGCACGAAGCATAGTATGGTACATGTGAAAGTTATGAAAAGAATGATACTAAAACTAATGTTTGGTTGCTAGTTTTCTCCGCTGAAGCTGTCCATCTATCACTTTGTTATTGTTGTTCTGCTCTTTTTTATTTGTACTGTAAGCACTCCTTTATTTTTTTATTTTTATTTTTCAAGATTTTTTCCATGTTAATATGATTCATTTTCTTTCCCTCCCTTCTTGCCTCCCTCCTCCTGGAGCTGACAAGCAATTCCATGGGGTTGTACAAATGTTGTCACTTGATATCTATTTCCATATTATTTATTTTTGCTATAGAGTGATTTTTTAAAGCCAAAACCCCCAAATCACATACCCGTGTATACATGTGATAACTGATGTCATGTGTTTTGCTTTTGCATTTCTACTCCTATAATTCTTTCAATGTGGATAGCATTCTTTCCCATAAGTCCTTCAAGGAGTGGCCTGGCTTGTTGCATTGCTACTAGCAGCAAAGTCCATGTAAGCACTCCTTTAGATTTAAACATTCCACACTACATGGCTTTGGGTAGGGGAAGATGGGTGAAGGAGGAAGATTGGTCTTTTTTTTAACCCTTACCTGCTGTCTTAGTATCAATTTTAAGGCAAAAGAGTAGCAATCAGTGTTAAGTGATTTGCCCAGGGTCACACAGCTAGGAAGTATCTGAGGTCAGATTTGAACCCAGGTCCTCCAAACTCCCAGGGTAGTGCTCTATCCACAATGGCACCTAGGGGCCTCAGGAAAAAGGGTTTTTTGAGGGAGTTTTATGTGTTACCATTTATTTTTTAAAATATATAACATGATATAACATAACATAACAATACATATGATTATTGCAAATACATAATAAGTTATAATAAATATGTTTACCCAAAAGAAACAAATTTTCACATTAGCTCTGTCCAAAAATCTATCTCATTTTTTCCCTCTCTCTTCCCAAGAAGGCAGGCAATGTGATATAGGTTAAACATACATTATCATATAACATATCTCCATGAATTTTCTTTAGGGGCAAGCAATATGTGTCTTGTTTCAAAACATGACATACAGAAAGCTATTTTTAATGGTCTTTAAGCATTGGCTTTTTTCAGAGATGACCTAGGCTTTTACCTTGGGGATAATTTCATTATATTCTCTCACTGGTGGGCAACTAGCTCTTCAGTTAGATAGTAATCCTGAAGGGACTCTCCATCCTCAGTGCCCAAGGGATTCTCCATCCTGCCTATGGGGCTCTTGATCTAGATGCAGCTTCTAGGTAAGAAGAAAAAGACAGACTAAGAGTGTGATGACCAAACAAAAAGCCCTCTGGTATTCTCCAAAAGAGCAAATTCTAAAATTGTTCTTATTGTCAGTTGTGTCAGACTTTTCGTGACCCCATTTGGGGGTTTTCTTAGCAAAGATACTGGAGTGATTTGCAATTTCCTTTTCCAGCTTATTTGACAGATGAGGAAACTGAGGCAAACAGAGTTAAATGACTTGCCTAGCATCACACAGCTAGCAAGTATTGAAGGCCAGTGTTGAACTCACAAAGTTGAGTCTTCCTGATTCCAAATTCAATGCTAGTGCTCCATCCACTACACCAACTAGCTGCCAAAATTCTTTAATACACTGGATGATTCTGTGGCTAGATTTGAATTCTGATCTTCCTAAGTCCAGGACTACTATTTCAATCCATTGTGCTACCTCACCTCTTAAATGAGTTCCTTGATTATTTAAGAGTTTCAGCTAACAATCTTCACCAGATGAAAGTACTGATGAGCAGCCAGTTGGTTGTATTAGTTCATATATCTTTGGCAAAAGAAAACAAATAGTTCTCCTCTTTAGGGCTGTTCACCATAGCTAGAATAGATTTTTCAGCATAAATGGACAGGTGTGACATGCCCTCAATTTTTTTCATTTTTTGTTCTTCATTTTTGTTATTTTGATATCCATTGAAGATCGGGACAGGAAATACAAGAGATCAATCAATTCCCATATGCTAGGTATTTTATGCTAGATTCTGGGAATACAGTGACAAAAATGAAACTATTTCTTCAAGGAGTTTCCAGATCACAGGAGAATTGTGCCCCTAATCCTGAGATGTGGAAGAGATACCTAGATAGACAGATAGATGGAAGAGAGAGAGACAGAGAGAGAGAGAGAGAGAGAGAGAGAGAGAGAGAGAGAGAGA
>NC_058130.1:378950024-379051226 GCF_016433145.1 Gracilinanus agilis
AGAGACAGACAGAGAGACAGACAGAGAGACAGACAGAGAGAGAGAGAGAGAGAGAGAGAGAGAGAGAGAGAGAGAGAGAGAGAGAGAGATTGATTTATATTCACGCATACAAAATGAATACAAGGCAGTTTTGAGAGGGTAGAAATGCTAAGAAGTATGGTGGAGAATTGCGCCTGGGAAAGCCATCAGGTAGGAGTTGGCACTTGAGATGATATCTAAAGAAAAACAGAGCTTCTAAGGGCAGAGGTGAGGAGGGAGTATGTTCCAGGCATGGAAAACGGCCTAAGCAAAGGCATGAAGATAAGAACCTGGAAGTAATGTGTAATGAGCATAGAAAAATATGTTGGAGCCCAGTAGGGAAGGGCTTCAAATGCCAACTAGAGAAATTTGTATTTAATTCAAGAGATAACAAGGAACCACTGTAGTTTCTTGAACAAAAGAATGATATGGTAAGAATTTAGGAACAAGGATGGATTAAAAAGCATGCAAAGACAATAATTGCATGCAATATGGCTATTGCAATATTCTAGGTGAGAAATACTGAGAACCTGAGGTAGGGTGGTTTTGATATGAGTGAATAAAAGAGGGGAGAATTATAGAGGTTGGAATTTATAAGATCTGGTAAATGATTAGAGATAATGGTTGAAGTAGAGGGAAGAGTCAAAGATAACTCTGAGGTTGATGACCAGAATGTCATGTTAGGATGATGGTGTCCTTAGGGGAAAAAAATAGGGAAATCAGGAAAAAGGATGAGTTTAGGAGGTTCTAAGTTCTACTTTGTTCACTTTGCATTTGAAATGCCCACCGAACATGCAGCTCAAACTGTCCATTAGGCAGTATAAAGAAGATTTGGATCTAGACTGGTGAACATAGGAAAGATACTAATGAAATCATGAATCCATTGAAGTGGCCATTATGTGTTATACAAATTGATGACTTCCACTTTAAGTCCTATAGTTGGGAAATCAATGCTAGTAGCCTCCAGTTTTGCATACCTACAAATGTCATACATATATACATGCATTTCAATAGTGAGAAGCTATTCTATTTTCATTTTTTTCCTCTTTCTTGTTTTCAGGACTCCAACAAATGAAGAAAATTATGATGATGTTGATATGCCATCCACTGGTAAAATATATTTTTGAGTCACTATTTATTATGTATATATGCAAATGTATGTCTCATTCTTTTTTCCCCTCTCTCTTACCCGTTTATCTTCCCTAAGAAGGCAAATAATTTGACATAAATTATACATGTATTTTCAGAAAATACATATTTCCCTATTTGTCATGTGGAACAAGACACAAATTGCTTACACTTGAGAAAATTAATAGAAAAAATAAAGTAAAAATGGTATGTTTCAGTCTGCATTCAGACTCAGTCTGTTCCTTCTATGGTGACTGATATTCTTTTTCTTCATGAGTCCCTTGGAGTTGTCCTGGAACCATTCCTTGTGATAATAGTTAAGTCATTCATTCACAGTTAATCAAAATGCAATACTCTTGTTACTGTGTACAATGTTGTCTGGTTCTACTTGCTTTGCTTTGTATCACTTCATATAAGTCTTTCCAGGTTTTCTATGACCATCTTGTTTGTCATTTATTATGGAATAGTATTGCACTATTATCATATACTACAATTTGTTCAGCCATTCCCCATCTGATGGCCATCCTTTCAATTTTTAATATGTTATATTAACCTGGGGCTCTGCCTAATCAATCATCTGGCAAATCAGAAAATGTTGTCGATCTCTTGTTACTTTTGATTCATAAAAGTAGGTTTATAGAGAGATGGATGTAAGGTATAGAAAGAAAAAAAAGTCTTTTATATAGAGACACATTTGGATGTTTCTATATAAACACATGGGTATATCTATATTATACATGTGATATTCACACAGAACTTTTAAGATTGATAAACATATGGACCCAGGTTATCATTTTAATTAAATAGAATAAATATGTTCCAACATGTGTGCTCCACATTAGCTCACAAAATGTTGAATTTACCTACCTTTTAAAGGAGAAATTATGGGATCTTTTTACTTGTTGGGTTCTTTCATGGAGGTCCCTATAAGTGGCTTTATGTCCACTCAAATGTTCATGAAATCATAAAATAAAGTTCTGTAGCACATAGCCTTTCATGTATTTCTATTTTCTCATTCAATCTTTTGCAGGGAAAATACCTAATTTCTTTAGAAAAAAGCTTGAATAATACCAAAATTACAACTGCTAGTGAAAAAAGTGACAGTTTACTCAAAACCAAAAATTAAAATTTTGTTAATTTCTTGTTCGTTTCTAGATCTTGGAAATCCAGATGAGGTTAGTTCATTTGTTCATTTTTAAATTTTAAATTTATTAATTTGTTTTTTTTTCTTTCATTAAAATATCTAGTTAACTCCCTCTCATCCTCCCCTTCCTCATTAGAGGAGCTATTCTTTTTTTTAAATAAATGATTCATTCACTGTTTTATTTATATGCTTTTAATTTTTTCTGATTAAATACAATCATAGTTAGAAAAATGTTTAATCATTAGAATTTTGAAATAAATTGGTTATCTTCTCAAGTTGCTACTATCTAAATATGGGAGACCAATGAATAAGCGATCAAGTATTTTCCATTTTTATTTCTCTTCCAAAGAATCTCGAAGATTTAGACCCCCAACCTTTATGTTCTCTTAGCCACATATTGCAGAGATTAGAAGAGGGAGAGGCAAGATTCTTCTGGTGTTTGCTATTTCTATTCTAGCTCATGAAAAAAGTATTTTCAGCATGGCTTTCATTCTTATGCTCCTTGTGTGAATCACAATGTTTTTAACTCATATAACATCTGGTTTTCCTTCTCATGAAATCAGTAAAAACTTACCACTAGCCATTTTTTTCTTATAGGATCAAGAAAGTGATGGAGAAACATATGAAGACATGTGAGAGCTATATTTTTCTATATATGATTCTTTTTAAAAAAGATTAATGGAACATCTGTGTTAGGGAACATGGAGTAACTATGCTAGAAATCCAAAATCATCTTGTTCAAATGACCTTCAACTCAACATGGACTGGAGTCATGAGGGTCATAATAATCACATCAGGAATTCCTAACTACCAGGGAAAGCAATGCTTCTCTAAGAAGGGTACATAAAAAAATGTGCATGAGGTAAATGAGAAGACATGTGGACTGGTAGATAAATCATAGACTCAAGAATCAAAAAGTCAGTATTTTTTGTCATTCACTCTATAGGAACATATCTCAATCTATTTGTATCCAGTTTTTCTCATTGGTGAATGGTTTATCTTGGAGAGATGCTATGAGAAATACCTTAAAGATTTGATGTCAGAAAGAAACATCCCTAGGGGCCACATCCTGACTTAGAAATCCACAAATTAAAATTATTCTTTGATTGCATTTTATTTATTTTATAAAACATTTCCCAAATACATTTTAATCTGATTCTGGCTCACTCTAGAGTTTTGTTAGCCACATGAGGACTGCAGGTTTTCAGTTTTACCTTTATACTATAAAAAATCAAGGCACCAACTTGTTGTGCTTTAGAAAGCAAACTTTATTGACTCCCAAATGAAATTATAGGGCAATGAGAAATGTTTCTTGAAAAGTAATTGAATTAAAGTGGTATTTTCTCTTGTTATTTTATTTTATTTTTGATGTTGTTTTAATAATATTTTATTTTTTTAGAAAAATTTTCCATGGTTACATGATTCTTGTTTTTACTTTCCCCTTCACCCCCCTTCACCCTCCCCCCCCCCCATATCCAACGCGCATTTCCACTGGTTTTAACATGTGTGATCAATCAAGACTTATTAAGTTATTTTAAATGTATGTGTCCTGTATGTTTAGTCTATCAAAGCCTGACACAAGATTTCTGGACAAGCTAGAAAACCTGGTCCACATAGCTTTCAGTCATCTATCTGTCATGAGAAAGAGGAGAAGGGACAGTTCCTAAAGTAGCCTCAGTCTATTGGCCAAGTAGCTCTCAACCAGCATGGTAGAAAGAGCCCTGGTTCTGAGTCAGAGGAACTGGGCTCCAATCCTTCCCATTTTATATCAGTGTGATATGGGGTAAGTCACTTGCCTTCACTAGAATTTAGTTTCCTCATTGGTAAAAGTGATAGGATCAGACAAGCTGACCCCTGAAGTCCCTTCCAGCTCTAGATCTGTGAGCTTATATATGATTCTATTTTAAGGAAAGAACACTATAGGAGAGAGCCTTCAGCTCTGTACCTCTCTTCCCCAGAAATCCCCCAGAAGTCCCACCACCAGACTGGCAGAGTCTATGAAGTGTGTGGTTAATTGACTCCAACTTGGATTAATTTCCAGGAACCATGATTTAAATAACCTCTTCAGTTGTGGGTAGAAAAGTTTTAGATAGTGATGGTTAGTCAGTCAGTACCCATGAATGCAATACAAAAATATCTCTTATTTGCAGAGAAGCAACAAAAGAACGAGAGAAGAAGAAAGATAAAGAAGAGAAGAAAAGACTAGAACAAGAGAAGAAAGAACAGAAAGAGAAAGAAAAAAAGGAACAAGAGATCAAGAAAAAGTTCAAAGTAAGTTCATTATTTGGTGCTTGGTAAAAAGATTAGTTTTTTACCTATGGCTTTCTCCTCAAGTGCTTTAGAAGTACTATAAAATGGACTGGTGATAATATTCTATTTTTTGGTAAAGATATTTTATTTTACCAATTACAGGTAATAACAAATTTCCACATAGGTTCTCTAAAGTTATGGGTTCCAAATGATCTCCCTGCTTTCCTTCCTTCTCCCCTCATGGAGCTGGCAAGTAATTCAATCTGGGTTATACATGTATCATCATGCAAAACATTTTTCCATATTGTTCATTTTTTTAAAAGAATAATAATTTAAACCAAAACCCCAAAAGAAAACCCCAAATAAGCTTAAGTGAAAAATCACATGCTTTGATAATGATCACATTCTGAAAAAAGTGGTCTCAATAATCATTCTTGGTGATATCTCCCTTCCTCATGTAAGCATGCTCAGATTTAAGGAAACCTGAATAGATAAAGGCATAGATAGGTTGTGAGATACTTTACTGGAGGAAATTCCTCAATTGATAAGATCACAAATCCATCTAAGGAGATTAAAAGGCAACTTTAACATGGTAACTTCTACAGAAGGAGCTTTTAACAGGTTTTTAATCTGAGTGAAACAGGAAAGTCAGAATCTCTCATTGTTGTGTCTTTAGCAGATGCCCATACATGGAAACTCAAATTCATCCACATCCTAAGCTCCATATTTGCTCTGAGAAGAATTAAGTAGGAGAACTCAACTGAACTATATCTCAAAATCATTTTTAAGAGCCCTGGAGTTGGAGTATTGAACTCAAGTCCCAAATCTGTGACTTTCTACCTTTGTGGCCTTGAACAAGGCATTGCATCTTCATCAGTCTCAGTTTTCCCATTTGAGAAATGAAGACTATGGACAAATTGATCTCTAAGGTTCCTTCTAGGTCAAGAGCTATGATCTCAGGAATAATGGTATCTTGACTTTCTTTACCCAGATTCCTGAACTTAGCACTCTTCCTATGCTATGGATTCTAATAATTGTCCTCACTCCATTCTCTTTAATCTATGATTTGTCTTTCTATGTTCCTGACCTAATGTTTTATTGAACCTCTGCCCTTCTCTATGTTCTTTTAACTTTCACCTCTTCTATCCATGTTCCTGATCTGCTCTGATATCCAGTAACTGAATCCTGTATTGCTCCCATAATCTTGATTTGACCAAATAAAATAGGATATGATGATTCAAATTGAAAACTAGATCTGCATTTTACCACAAAATTCACCACAGATATTGACATATTAGGAAATTAGGAAAGGCATAATTTTGAAATTTTACTCAGCCAAACTAATGCTGGCAGAATGACATTGAGCTTCTCAGGATACCAAAAGATGTCTGTGTTTCAAGCTTGGAGATGACTTATCTTTTCTGAACAGTTGTCAACCTTAGCAAGAGAACCATTCCTTTTTGTATAGCCTGGTTTTCCTCTAATATTCTCTAGGGAGGCAAAAAAGTAATTGACTGATCATTCAGTGAAGCATAAGCTTCCTTCTGAAAGCAGGTCAAACAAATCCCCATGAAGCCTCCCATGCTTTATATATGGGGTATCCCAAAAGTCTTAGTGCAGTTTTTAGTTATTAAAGCTTAAAACTGAAGTAGGACTTTGGGGATATCCTGTAGAATAGATGCTCATTAAATTTTTTAAATTAAATTTACTTTTTTATCCATATTGTTCCTTTTTTTAAGTGAATAATATTATAAAACCAAAACCCCAAAACACAAACCCAAATGAAAATTATTCTTTCAACTGCATTCTCTGGAAGTGATAGCATTTTTTGTCCTATGTCCCTCAAAATTGTTCTGGATCATTGCATTGCTGAGAGTAACTAAATCTTTTGTACTTGATTGCTCCACAATATTGTTGTTACTATGTACAGTGTTCTCCTGGTTCTGCTTATTTCATTCTGTTTCAGTTCATGAAGGTCTTTCCAGTTCTTTCTGAAATCATCCTGTTCATCATTCCTTACAACATACTCATTAGATTTTTAAATACACTTTTTTTTGTTATTGATTGATTGCTGAACTACTAGGCAGAATCCTTAGAACCAATAGGTTTCTTTCAACCACTAAGAAATATGTCCTTATTCTTTGGGGCATTTACTTCCTGTCCCAAACCCTATTGCTGTACTCTAAATGTCCATTAGACAAGACTTTGGGTTATAACCCTCATACAAACATCAGGTATGGTAGATAGAATAATAAAGAGTTTAGTGATTTATTCCTCTTCCTCAGATTAATTTGAATTCCTTAAAGTTCAACAATCTAAAAGAATGTATAGACAATATGCTATTTCTTGCTCCTCGAAGCTAACAGGACCTATTCAAGTCCTCCATCAAGCTAAGGCTTGCTGTGATGTCAAAGGAGGGAAGAACGAGCTGAGTGTCAAACAAGGAGAGGAAATTGAAATAATTCGTATCACAGACAACCCTGAAGGAAAATGGTTAGGCAGAACTTCCAGAGGCACATGTGAGTTTAAAGTTTCTCTTTGTCATCAAAATATTGTGCTTATGTTATTGCTATTTTGGTTCTCCTTTTTTTCCCCCTCATTGTACCATATTGGGTAAGCTATTTTTGTTTGCACTTTGCATATTAGTCATTCTTTAGAGCTCCAATTTTATATCCAGTTCTAGTCATGTACCACAAGTTATTGAATCATTCCTCAATCTTGGGGCATGTGGGGTTTTTTGTTGGTTTTTTTTCCCAAAAATTTTTGAAGTATTAAAAGTAATGCCATTATGAATATTTTGTGGATAAACAGGGTCCTCTCTTTGTTAGAGTAGGAAAACTGAACTTATGATTTATCCATTTAAGGAACATCTAATGAAGGACTTGCACAAACCTTTCAGAGAAGCATCTTTTTCACAACTTAGAGCCTTAGAAATTTGCCAAGTGAGTTAAAAGGTTAAGTGACAACCAGAGTCATATTGCCAGAATGTGCCAGAAGTGAGATTTGAATCCAGGGCTTTCTGATTTGGGGGCCATTCCCCTATACATTGCTCCACACTTTTTTTGTTGTCCTGTCCACTTGACACTAACTTCCTTAGGCTCTAAGCCTTTACTAGGTCACGAGGCAGCACGTTACAAATGAGAAGAACATTGGTTCTGGGGTAAGAAGACCCGCTTCTGGTACTTACTACCTGTGTGACCTTAAGCAAACCATTTAACTGCCCTCAACCTGGTTTCTTGTATGTAAAATAAAGGAGTTGGACTAGTAGATCCTGATTGTTTTTACATCATCCATTAAATCCTTATTAATTTTTTAATAGAAAAAATATAATGCTAGATAAAAATGTAGCACTTCTAGTATTTCATAGGACAGGCAAGTTATCTTGGAATTAACCAAATTTCAGCAGGATAAAGTTTGAATTATCAAAAAAAGAGCAATGCAGGGGCAGCTGGTTGGCTCAGTGGATTAAGAGTTGGGCCTAGAGACGCGAGGTCCTAGGTTCAAATCTGGCCTCAGGCACTTCCCAGCTGTGTACCCTGGGCAAGTCACTTGACCCCCATTGCACCCTTACCACTCTTCCACCAAGGAGCCAATACATAGAAGTTAAGGGTTAAAAAAAAAAGAGAGAGCAATGCAAAGGATATGTTTAAAAGAGAATTACAAAGAAAAGTTGGAGTGATACAAGTGATTTGGTACAGAAGGCATTTCATTTCCCAAATTGTGGCTTCTCAAACATTTTTCCCCCAATCTGTAGATGGCTACATTAAAACAACAGCAGTGGAGATTGACTATGATTCCTTAAAAAGAAAGAAAAATTCGATGAGCACTCTTCCATCAAAACTCATTGAAGATGATCAGGAGCTGTATGATGACGTTGCTGAACATGGCAGTGTTAGCAGGTATGTCCATAAGCAAATAATGAATTATTTTGCAATATTTGAAATATGAAATATTTTGCAATCCATGTTCTCTCCTCCCTCTCTCTGAGATGGCAGGTAATATAATATAGTTTATTCATGTTTTATCATGGAATACATATTTCCACATCCATCATGTTGTAAAAGAAGAGAGATATAACTTATAGAAGAAAAAAAACTCATGAAGGAAATAAAGTGAAGAACGGTATGCTTCAAACTGCATTCACATTCCAACAGTTCCTTCTGTGGGGTGGATAGTCTTTTTCATCACAAGTCTCAGAATTGTCTGGGGTCTTTGCACTGCTGATAATAGTTAAGTCATTCACAATTGATCACTGTACATTATTGTTCTTACTGTATACAGCGTTCTGGTTCTGCTCACTTCACTTTGTATCACATCATATAATTACAGGTTTTTTTATGATCATCCTATTTGTCATTTCTTATGGCAAAATAATATATCATCACAACCATATATCACAACTTGTTCAATCATTCCCTGATGGACATTCCTTCAGTTTCCAGTTCTTTGCCACCACAAAAAGAACTGCTATAAATATTTTAATATTTTTCCTCCAAATAAATTAAAACTCACAAGAGCTTGAAAAAAAAGGTTATAATCTCATTTTAATGAATTTCATGTTCATTTGTCATACTGCCATTGCTTTGTGTCAACTTTTATTTGAAATATAAGAACCTTTGGCCAAAAAGATAATTTGGATGTACCAAGGTTCATCTTTTCATTATTTTTGTCATGATGGCATTTGGCCTAAATGCTATGGAGGTTTTGGAAGTGGAATTCAAGTGCCATAGCTGTGTGGAAAAAGTATTCCCTTACAATCAGAGTACTTGCATTTTAATCCTGGCTCAGTACTTTGGGTTCAAAACTATGTTTATTATGTTTATGTATGTTTATTTCGGCAAATCATGTTACCTTCTTTGGACCTTAGTCTCCTCTTCTGCGAAGTAAAAGGATTGAACTAGACAACATCTAAGGTCAACTTCTACCCTAAATCCATTATCCATGAAAACCCATTTTCCTATAACCACAAGTGAGTTAATTAACTTCTCCAAGTTTCAGTATCCCAAACTGTAAAAGATAGTTCATAATATTTGCCCTATTTACTTAAAAGAGGTATGTAAAAAAGTATTTTCTAAGTCTTAAAATGCTACATAAGTATGAACTATTATTATTATCATCATATCAATCAGTAAACATTCATTAAGTGTACTATGTACTGGTCATTGTGACCAGCTGGATATAAAGATATGTGATATAGTCCCTGACCTCAAGGAACTTACATTCTGTAGGAGGAGATGGTACATAGGCATATGAATATATACAAATCATTTTTTTTAATTGGGGGAAGTGTATCATCAGTTAGGGAAAATAGAAAAGTTTTTCTATTTCTGGAAGAGATAGTGCTTAGCTAAGTCTTGAAGGAATACAGAGATCCCATAAGGCAGAGATGAAAGAGGGATGCATTCCTGGCCTTGGGACTAGCCTGGGCAAAGGTCCAGAGATGGGAAATAGAATGGTATGGATAAAGAACAACAAAAAGGCCAATTTAATTCATTCAAAGAGAACAGGAAGGAAAATGAATAATGTATCATATTCCTGGAAAGATAACTTGGAGCTAGGCTGTGAAGGATTTTATGTGCCAAACAGAGGAAATTTGTATGTGATCCTACAGAAAATAGGAAGACACTAGAGTTAGTTCTGCAGGAGAATGACATAAACAGGGCTGTGCTTTAGGAATATCACTGCAGCAGCTTTATCAGACAGCCTATTCATCATATTGGCATGAACCAAATCTTTTTCCTATTTTTTTTTCTTACTTGGATTTTTCCCCCCTTTATTGTAATACTAATAAGTCAGTACAAACTTTTTGGTAGATATACACACTGGTTCCCACTCTCTTTGACCTTCTTTCTCCAAATGACCACAGATAGGAATGGAAAGGGAAAGGTAAGAGGTAAGACGAATCAAAGGTAAGCTCAGCTTCAGGAAGCAAAATCTGGAACATTTGGGAAACTGATTTATTTATAATGTCCAAGTGCCTTGTAATCCCTACCCCAGCAATGGCTTCTAGGAAGTGAGGTTGAGGTTGGGAAAATAGAAGTTATCACAAACTTTCTGTGGTGCAGTCACTCAAAACTTGGGAGGCATCACTGAGGACAGGCTGGGATTCTCCATTGGGCTCAAGTGAGGGACTCTCAGCATTTAACTCTAAGATTTTGCCAAGTGGAGGTCATAGTGGAAACAGTAGCCAGAGGAAATTATTTAGAAAAGGGAATGATTAACTACAGGGAGACTATTACAAATATTATCTCGTTTAATCTTCACGACAACCCTGGGAAGTAAGTGCTTCCCTTTTTGAATTTTATTTTTTTTCCAAAATTACATGTAAAAATAGTTTCAAACATTTTTCAAAGAATATTGAGTCTTGAATTACTTCCCTCCCTCCCCACCACCTACCCCACCACCAACCCCCAGATGGTAGGGATTCTCATAGATTTTACACATGCAAACATTTTTCTATATTAATCCTTTTGTGGAAATAAACTCTAAGTTAAAAAAATTTCAGAAAGAAAGTGAAAGAAGTTTCCTTTGGTCTAGATTCAGAATCCATCAGTTCTTTCTCAGTAAGCAGATGGCATTTTTTATGAGTTCTTTGGGATAGTTTTGAATCATTGTGTTGCTGAGAATAGCTAAGTTATTCAGTGTTCATAGTATAGTATTCATGTCACTGTGTACAGTATACTCCTAGTTCTGCTTATTTCACTCCTCTTCAGTTCATGTAAGTCTTTCAAGGTTTTTCTGGACTCCTTCTTGTCATTCCTTATATTACGGTAATATTCCATTGCAATAAAAAAATAAGTAATTCCCCAATTGGTGGATATTCCCTTACTTTCCAATTCTTTGCCCCCACAAAAAGAGCTGCTTTAAATATTTTTGTACATATAGATCCTTCCCCTTTTTATTTTTTATCTCTTTGGGATACAAACCTAGAAATAGTTTTTCTGAGTCAAAGGTTATGGACTGGTTTTATAGCCCTTTGGGCATAAGTCCAAATTGCTCTCTTGAATGATTGAATCAGTTTACAACTTCCCCAACAGTGCATTATTGTCCTAATTTTCCAACAACCTCTCCAAGTTTCGTCATTTTCCTTTTCTATCCTAACAGTCAATCTGCTAGGTGTGGGGTGGTACCCCAGAGTTGTTTTGATTTGAATTCCTCTAATTAATTTTTTAGCATTTTTTTGCATAATTTTAGAGTGTTTTAATTACTTCAAGTTCATATCCGTTAACTATTTATCAACTGGGGATGACTCGTATTCTTACATATTTGACTTATTTTGATATGTATTTGATAAATAAGGCCTTTATTACAGAGACTTGTAAAAAGTTTTGCTCTTTCCTATTTCCCCGTTTAGTTTCTGACCACCACTTAACCCAATTTTCCCTCTTTTCTATTAGCTCTCCCCCATACTCTTATCCCATTTCCCTCTTACTTCCCTTTAGGAAAAGGTAGCTTTCTATTGTTAAAAGGAATTGTGTATGTTTTTCCTTCATTGAACCAATTCTGATGAGAATAATGTTCATGTGCTTCCCTCCCCAACTCCTCCATCTTCCCCTCTACTATAAAAGCTTTTTCATGGCTCTTTAATGTGAGCCTATTTACCCAATTCTATTTTTCCCTTTCCCTTCCTCCCAACACATTCCTCTTTCTAATGCCTTAAGTTTATTTCTTTTTATATCATCCCATCATATTCAACTCATACCCTTGCCCTCTTTCTATGTACACTCCTTCTAACTGCCCTAATAATGATAAAATTCTTTGGAGTTATAGGAATCCTCACCTTATATAAGGAATGTATACATTTTAACCTTATTTGAATGTCTTTTAATTTCTCTTTCCTATTTACTTTATAGTATTTCTCTTGAGTCTTGTATTTGAGAGTCACACTTTCCATTCAGTTCTGGTCTTTTCATCAAGAATGTCTGAAAATCCTCTAGTTCATTGAATAATCTATTTTTCCTCTGAAGGATTATGTTCAGTTTTACTGGGTAAGTTATTCTTGGTTGAAGTCCTAACTCCTTTGCCCTTTGGAATATCATATTCATGGACCTCCAATTATTTGATATAGAAGCTGCTCAATCTTGTGTTATCTTGATCGTGGCTCCATGATATTTGAATTATTTCTTTTTGACTGCTTACAATATTTTCTCTTTGACTTGGGAGTTCTAGAATTTAGCTATAATGTTTCTGGGAGTTATCCTTTTGGGATCTCTTTCAAAAGGGAGGTGATCAATAGATTCTTTCTATTTCTATTTTGCCTTATGGTTCTAGAATATCAGGGTAGTTTTCCTTGGTAAAATTTTTAATGAATTTATTTATTTGTTTGTTTTTATTTAGAGTATTTTCCCATGGTTATATGATTCATGATTCCCTCCCTGCTTTCTCCTCTCCCCTCCCAAAGCAGACAAGCAGTTCCACTGGATTATACATGTATCATTGTTCAAAACCTATTTCCATGTTACTCATATTTACAGTAGAGTGATTTTTTAACATCAAAACCCTAATCACATCCCTATCACACTACATGATTGATCATACATTTTTCTAATCCATTTCTGGTTCCACAATTTTTTCTCTGGATATAAATAGTGTTCTTTCTCATATGTTCCTCTGGATTGTCCTGGTCATTGCATTGCTACTGGTAGAAAAGTTCATTACATTCTATTGTGCCATAATGTATTAGTCTCTGTGTACAATGTTCTCCTGGTTCTGCTCCTTTTGCTCTGTGTCAGTTCCTGGAGGTTGTTCTAGTTCACATGGAATTTCTCCATTTCTTTATTCCTTTCATCACAATAATATTCCATCATCAACATATGCCACAATTTATTCAGCCATTCCCCAGTTGATGGACACTCCCTCATTTTCCAATTTTTTGCCACCACAAAGAGTGTGCCTATGAATATTTTTGTACAAGTCTTTTCTTATTATCTTTTTGGGGTATAAACCCAGTAGTGGTATGGCTAGAACAAAGGGCATCCTTGGTAATTTCTTAAAATATAATGTCTAAGCTCTTTTTTTTAAAATCATGGCTTTCAGGTAGCCCAGTAATTCTTAGATTATTTCTCCTGAATTTATTTTCTAGGTCAGTTGTTTTTCCCATGAGATACTGTTTTATTCTACTTTTTCAATTTTTTGACTTTGACTGTTTCTTGATGTCTCATGGAATCATTAGCTTCCACTTTCCCAATTCTAATTTTTAATGCATGATTTTCTTGATTGAGCTTTTGTACCTCCTTTTCCACTTGATCAATTCTACTTTGTGAAGATTTTTTTTCCCCTTAGTGAATTTATGTAACTCTTTTTCCATTTGGCCAATTCTGCTTTCTAGGAAGTTCTCTTCTTTGGATTTTTATGCCTCTTTTACCAATTGTCCAGTTCCGTTCTTTAAGATATTAACTTCTTCAGTATTTTTTGTGCCTTCTTTACCAAGCTGTTGGCTCTTTTTTTGTGATTTTCCTGTTTCACTCTCATTTCTTTTCCCAATATTTCTTGTCTTTCTTATTTGATTTTTTAAAATCCTTTTTAGCTCCTCTATTAGTTCTTTGGGGCTTAAGAAAAATTCATATTTTTTTCCGAGTCTTTGGAATGCAGCAGTATTGACTTTGTTGTCTTCTTCTGAGTTTGTGTTTTGGTCTTCCCAGTCAACAAAATAACTTTCTATGTTGCATTTCTTTTTTGTTGTTGTTGTTGTTGTTACTTGCTAATTTTCTATGTTTTCCTTTTCCTTTAATTTAAAAAACCTCTTAACATTGGGCTCTGTAACTGAGGTGAAGGAAGCACCATTACAAGCTTCAGGTCCCTTTGTGCATCTCCCTTCAGAGCCAGCTCTGAAGATCTCTCTGTTTTCAGTTTTTCCAAGGTGGTATATAAGGTGAGATGTGTTTAATATTCTCCCAACCTGTGCTTTTGTCTATAAGTAACCATAAGCACATTTTTCTGCCTTGGAACTGTGTCTAGGTCTCCTGCTCCCCTGTGGTTGCAAAAGCTGATATGCTGGTGCTCCTTCTCACTCTGAGATCACACTCCAGGACTGTTACCTGAATCTGCCTATGGGCAGAGCAACAAGAGTCTTCCACCCAGAGCTAATAAAGGGATCCCTAGAAACTCTTTGTGAGCAGTTGTCCAACCCCCTTTACCATCTGTGACTGAGAACTCCAGAAGCCTTTGATGTTGCTTCAGCTATACCCAGGGGCCTTTGCCACAGTGGTGCCTACCTTGCCACCCTGCTTTGCCCTTCACCTCTGCCTTGGTGTACTAAGTCTCTTGTGCCAGTCTTCTAAGTTGTTTCGGTTGACAAATTATTTCATTCCCTCCTTTTGAGGATTATACTGCTCCAGAATTCATTCTGAGGCATTAGTTCATTTTTTTTGGAAGGTAAGTTGGTAGATGCCAAAGGGATCCATGTACCTTCTCTGTTATCTTAGCTCCCAGTTGCTTCCTATTTTATAGGTGAGTAAACTGAAACAGAGGTTAAGTCTCAAGTAGAAAGTATCTGAGGTCATATTTGAACTCAAGTCTTTCTGTCTTAAGGCCCAGCACTTTATCCATTATGACCCATATGAAGGGAGAGAATGGGACCTAGATATGATAGATCTTGTGAAGGGAGAATCAGCAAGATTATAGGATAATACATTATGAGGAGCCCAGGATGACATGAAACTGGCAAACTTGGGTGTTTGGAAAGATGGTGGTAAACTCAAGAAAAAAAAACAAACAACTTCATACTCTTAAGCTACTTTGGATTTTTTGATATAAAAATTCAAATCTATCATCCCTTCGGAATTTTAAATGGAAAGTGAAGAAATTAATTTTTTTTTCTTCTCGTGGGTTACTCAGACCCATGTGTTTTAAACAGCCAGCCCATTCAAAATGTCAGCTCTTCATTATGCACTTTGCTTCACTGACACCTTGAGGTGAATTTATGTAACCAATGATGCAAGTGACCAGATTAGGAGTGTCCTGACTTTTGGAGTACTGGCCCCTGCTTCTTCTGTAGCTGGAGGAAGAATTTGGGAGGGCTGACTGAAATGCTATCACATCTACCCTTTAAAGTACTTCCCTCTACTCATGATGAAAAATGCTGTCCACTTCAGAGAAAGAAGTGATGAAGTCTGAACGCATATCAAACATACTATTTTTCACCTTAACTTTGTGTATGTGTGTGTGTATGTATGTGTTTGAGCTGTATTTTCTTTCACAACATAACTGATTCCAAAATGTTTTGCATGATCACACATGTATAATTTATATTATATTGCTTACTGCCTCATGGAAGAGTGTGGGAAAGAAGAGTGAGAGAATTAGGAACTCAAAAAAAATTTAGAATGTTAAAAATTATTTTTAAATGCAATTGGGGAAAAATGTTCAAAAACAAAAAAAAGCACTTCCCTATCCCTAACAAGAGGAGTTTTGTCCATACACTTCGTGTTTGTGCAGTTCTCCATTTTTTTACACATTTTGGCAATGCTGTGAAACTCAAAGTATGAACATTATAGTCAATTTTTAAAAAAAAAGCTACTTGGGGAATCTGACAAAAAACACAGTACTGGTATACCTCTGTTAACATTTTCTCTAGAAACAATTCTCCTGTAGAATTACCATGGCCATTTTCAAAAGTCTTCTTTATTTTTTGTAGCCATCAAGAGCACTAGTTGCCAGGGTAAGTAGAGGAATAAAGAGGAAGTTTTAGCACCAGCTGCAGAGCTGTCTACTAGGAAGGTGCTGACTGACCTTCCATCCCTTGACTAAGGCTACCCTCTTCTCTCTCCACTCTCCTCTTGAAATGGAAGCTAGAAGCTTTGGACCCTAGGGCACAAGCCAACTTAACTGCAGGGGAAGAAGGGAAGTCCCTAGCCATTTCACTTGATAGCGCTTCTTCCTTTTCTCCTCCTTCTTCCATTCTCTCTAATCCAGCATTCCTCTCCATCTTCTCTTTCTCTTGGACCTGATTGTCAGTGTGACCTTAGGACAGTTATTTAGTTTCAATGAGCCTCAATCTTTTCTTCTGAAAAATGGAAGTAATGATAATTGCATTATTTACTTTGGGCAATTTGTGAAGAAAAGGCTTTGTGAACAGTAAAGTGTCATATAATAATATACATTTATTTAGCTCTTTACTGTTTAAAAATCATGAAATCATGCTCTTCATGTTAGTTTATAAGGCAGATAGTACAAATTATGTTTTTAATATTTTAGTCTAGATCTGAGATTTCATGGGTGTGGATATTCCCATCACCAATGCTCATTGGTGATTCATCTATGATTTAGACTCTTAGAAAACTGCCTAGAGATCACTGAGAAGTTAAGTGTCTAGCTGTTGGGATCTATCAAAGGCAAGATTGAACCCAATGCTTCCTCACTCCAAATCAACTGCTCTTTCTCTAATATTACATGAATTTTTCTTGCTCCTTTATTTGTCCTCCCTGTTCATCTTCCCCCTTTGCTTTTCCCTCCTTCCTCTCACTGTTTCCCTTTTCTTCAAGATGATAACAATAATGACAACAATGATAACTAGCATTTATATAGTACTCTAGGGTTTATTTTTCTTCCTGGGAGATCTCCTCAATAAAAAGGAACCCAATCAATTAAATTAAACAAACATTTCCTAAGTGTCTATTATATTTCAGAGGCAGCTAGATGGTACAGTGGATAGAGTGCTGTACCTAGTCAGGAAGACTGATCTTGGCAAGTCCAGATCTAATCTCAGACATTTACTTGCTATGTGATTCTAGGCAAGTCACTTAACCTTGTTTGCCTCAGTTCCTCATCTGTAAAATGAACTAGAGAAAAAAATGGCAATCCCTTCCAGTATCTTTGCCAAGAAAACTCCAAATAAGGTCATAAAGACACAGGAAAGGGCTGAAGAGCATTATATTCAATGCACTCCTTACCCTAGATCAGTGGTTCCCAAACTTTTTTGGCCTACCGCCCCCTTTCCAGAAAAAAAATTACTTAGCCCTCTGGAAATTAATTTTTAAAAAATTTTAATAGCAATCAATAGGAAAGATAAATGCACCTGTGGCCATCACTGTTCCCCTGGATCGCTGCAGCACCCACCAGGGGGCAGTAGCGCCCACTTTGGGAATCACTGCCCTAGATGTTGGCAATACAAAGACAATAATGAAAAACTATTCCTGCCCTTAAGGCTCTTATAGTCTACTAAGGGATAATGCATCTATACAGAATACTAATACAAAATAAATAATTTCTGGAGGGAGAATATTAACAACAGTTTGGGAAAAACCTGTTATTTCCTCTCTATAATTTTGAATCATTATTTAAATTACTTAAAAGTATAAAATTGTTTAAAAATATAAAACCAGAACCATAACTAGGAATTCTGGTGCTCATGGAATATTTATTAATTTTAATATTTAACATTAAATAAGTGTAGTTAAGGCATAAAGGGGTATATTGCACTCTGAATAGTCATGCTTAGAAGAGGAGAAAGATCAGGTTGGGGTCATAGTAAAGAAAGCCAATTAATAGAAATCACTCTCAATGATGGCACCTAAGGGCTGGGTGATTGGAGACGGCAAAGGATTTTGAGACACGAAGGCCATGAGCTAGAGGACCAAAAAGCATGTCTCTGGATACTGACAAGTCTTAAAGCTCTAAGAAAAAACCCTGATTGTCACACTCTAGTTATAGCTCTAATACCAACCTATAAAAAAGCTTAGAACCTTTAAGTTAATGTGGTAAAGCTTTAAATCTCACAGGAAAGATGCCAGCATTTAAATTAGTCTGTGTAGAGTCTTTGTGATTCTTAGCATGTTCTGATACCCTTCTTAACACTCTCCCTCCTTTACTCTAGAAGCTGAAGTAGATCAAAAGGATAATTTTGTATTTTTCAATTTCACAGATTGCTATAATGAAAAAACAAAACAAAAAGATCATCATGTGGTCCCCAGGCTCCTAGTAAGACTTCACTCCTCAAGCTCTTTATCTTTCATTAAATTTGTCAAACTGTTCCTTGGCAGTTTTATCTTCTCTAGTGAATTATCACCTCATATATACCTTCTCCCTAGTTTATTATGTTGATGAATCATCCTACATGTAAGATCATTTGACATGTGCACCAATTTTTTCAAACCCATTATTGACTCTTTCAACAAAGAAACACATTGATCCAATATCATGGTGTTTGACAATTGAGTTTCTCTACTAATTTCAGTTTTTTTAGAAAAAACAAGTCACCGTATAACAAATTTCAAAAATTTCTTGATATAAATGTTTCACAACCAAGTACATAATTAGTGTGTTTTTGTATATGCAATTCATTTTTAAAGTCCACATATTTTTTATTTTTGTCTTTTAAAAAGCCAGTCCAAGTCAGGACTAATAGGATTTATATAAAAGTTAATTATGTGACAAGAATTCATAGCATATAAATAGCAAATCCATGAGAAAAGAATATTGCTCTAAAGTGGAAGGCATTACTTAGGTCAAGCACACATGAGCACTCATTAAATACTGAGGAATTTCTGAAAGTTGTAAAAAAGAAAAGAAAACCACTTTTTTCTTCAGCAAAACAAAGTGTTCGGAGATCAAGGTGCCAATTAACTAACTTTGCCACTGATGAGTGGTTAATACTGGGTAAGACTCCATCCTTCAGAATAGGGAAACAATGAGATTTTGCTCTGGCTAGAGAATAGGACAAAAGCCAGGTTTGATTTTGTTTTGTTTGGCTATTGACAAATCTACATAATACAGATAGGAATGCAGAAGTGGGGTGCAGAGGGCTCTTTGAATTGTGTGCAGTTAAGTGAGCATTTCTCTGTCATAGGTACAGATAATTATTAACAATAAAAAGATTGTTGTTGTTAGTCCTTTTCCACTCTTCAAGATCTCATATGGGGTTTTCTTGGCAAATATACTGGAGTGGTTTGCTATTTCCTTTTGCTCATTTTACAGATGATGAATCTAAGGCAAACAGGATAAGTGACTTGCCCAGGGTCATATAGCTAGTAAGAGTCTGAGGCCAAATTTGAACTCAGGTCTTCTTGACTCCAGGTCCAGCACTATATATACTGTACCACCTAGCTGTTTTGGTTATCGTCAAATTATCCTGTGAACTGCAGGATGTAGGATTAGGTATAGATCTAGAGCTATTATTTCATTGGTAGAAGGAAATTCCCAGTGAGAAACATCTTTTGCCAATTCAGGTCAGCACTTCTTCTGCAACTTACCAAAATTATCTAGAGCAGGGACATCAAGCATTATTATAACCCACAACCAAATTAAAATACAATTGGGAAATGCATAACAAAATAAATAGAATAAAACAAAGATAATACATTTAAAAACTAAGTCGATATGCTGCTAGCAGAGATCTTATATACTGGTTATATGGACACACACACCCCTTTTAATTTGAGTTAGAAACCACTAACCTAGAATGATTAAATGACTTTCCCAGAGTCACAAAACCAGTATGTGTCACAGGCTGAATTTGAACTTGTCTTGCTGGCTCTAGGACCAGTTCTCTATCAACTACGTTAAGGGTTGGCAAACTATGGCCCCTGGGTCAAATCCAGCCATTTGTGAACCCTTGAAAAAACAGATCACCTGGTGGTTGCAAATTGATGACTCGTGCACTGTTTCACACAGTCCATGAGGAGATATTAAATTCTCAAACTTGTGAAATGCAGAAATGGAGAGAGAACAAATCTGCCGTGACAAAGTATACTGTGAGCTGCAGATGAGCTGCCTTCTCCATCTTCTGGATAGGAACAAACAATGGAGATTTTCTTTATATTTTCCCCTCCTCTCCTCTCCCTGCCTTCACCTCCCCACTTTATTTCTCCTGATTAACACTTAGGGCTGGCTTAGAAAACGGTTGTAGGGGAAAATTCCTGTGTTTTTGAGTTAGGGTAGAGGACATGGTGATGCTTTCTCATTCCTGATACTGAGGTGAGTAGGAAAGGAAGAGATGCATCTTCCACTCATATCCATTTGCATTCGGTTAGTTTTAAATTCCTTGACATGTTAAGAGCTGCTATGATGCATAAATATGTATACATATATAAAAATATACTTTTAGATTTATGCATATATATGAAACATCTTTTTTTATTTCTTTGGGATCTAGGCCTAGTGTTAGTACTGAGTCAAAGGATATATAGGCAAAGTTTAGTGACTTATGATATATAGTTATAAATTGCTTTCCAGAATGGCTACACCACTTTGTGGCTCTACCAACAGTATTAGAGGGCCTAATTTCATCAAAGCCCCTCCAAACACTGACATTTTCCTCCAATCTTATGGTTGTGAGGTAGCAGCTTGTAGTTGTTTTAATTTACATATTCCTAATTATTAGTGATTTGAAGTGCTTTTTTTTTAATTTCTGGGAATAAATTGGGTTTCTTCCTCTGCAAATGACTGTTCATATACTTTGACCATTTATCACCTAGGCAATGGCTCTGTTTCTTATACATTTGAAATGCACATATGTACACATCTTGGAAATGAGAACTTTGTCAGAAAAAATTGCCATAAAGACTTTTTTCCAATATTCTAAAAAAATAATGTGGAAAAAATAAAATAAAAATTCCACAGCCATAGCAAAGACTTTTCCCCCAGTTACCTTAATTTTAATCACATTAATTTTGCATGAAGAGCTTTCACCTTTTCCTAATTTTACATGAACTCTTAGGAAAATATTTTAAAAGAGGCAGCCTATTTTAGTTGAATGTGTTAAATTAACTTGATTTGCCCTGATTCTCAATTTGTTTTCTACAATTCTTGCATTACTTAAAAGCTTAACTTTTATTGTGTCATGTTAGCCAGAAAATTCCATTTTGAATTCAAAAATTGAAATTCTATTTGACTGCTAGAAAAAATAACAGCTTCAGGTGATTTTTAAATACTCTTTTGCTAGGACAAATTACATTTTAAAAATTGCCTGATAAAATCAGAAGTAAATGGAATACTATTTCATTGAATGCCACATCCTGAACTTAAACCTTTGGGGATTTGTATTTGATTCACTTCATTGCTATTGATTTACCAATGTGAGGAAGAAGACTTCTCCCAATTTGGTGTCCAAGCAACATGACTAGGACATGACTGAAAACAACTGACTAACAATAAAAAAAAAAAACAACAAAAAACATTTTACCAACTAACGCAGATTATCTTCTTTTTTTTCTTTTTCCAGTCATAGTCAAAGTGGAAGTGGAGGTAAGATGAATATTTTTAATGGTCCTTTTTTTTTTTTTTGGGTAGCATGCCACCTATACTTAAACCACCCTGGCAAGCACTTAATCCCATTGCCTGGCCCTTACCACTCTTGTCTTGGAACCAATACACAGTATTGATTCCAAGATGGAAGATAAGGGTTTTTTGTTTTTTTTTAAAACAGGAACCATTGGAATTAGGTTCATAATTCTGGGATCTTCCACAAATCACTTAACCCCTTAGAGTATGTTTTCTCAAAAAATGAGGATAATAATAAAGAAACTATCTTTCTAATACGGCTATAGTGAAGTGACATTGGTATGACACATGAAGTACTATGTAAATATGAGCTAATGTTACTTTCAAACTAGTTAAGTTGTACTTAAATTTACACGTACTCCTTATCTGAGACTTAATAGCAATTTAAAATGGTAAAAATCTCTGGGGTATTTAAGACAAGGACATAAACATCACATACAGTTAAAGTTTATTTCTTATCAAAGCTTTGGCAAAAGTTTTGCTATGGGGAAAGGGTCTAGACCTGTGAGTTCATTGGCATAGGGAGCTCCCAAGCGAGGCAAGTGCCTCTACCAATCCAATCTGTCATCTTCTCCACAATTTATCATCCCAGAGACCTTCCTAGAGCACTGACAGGTTAAATGATCTGCACAAAGTCACAGAGAACATGTCAGAAACAGGACTTGAGCCGGGTCCTTCAGGTTTGAGATTAGCCTTATCTGGTCTAACATAATCATAATATAATATAAATAAAAATTTAAAATTAATAAGAAATTTTTTTCTCCCATAAAAATCAAGGAATGTTCCCAACTCAAGGGGATGAAATTTATGATGGTATTGAAGAAGATGATGATAATGGGTAAGAATATCATATTTACTGTTTGTATTTCTCACTGAAAATTGTAATGTTTTTAAAATAGTTATTCTTGATATTCCATTAGTAAAAAAGAGACAAAAGAGTAGACATTATATAATCAAGGAATAATCATTTAAATATATTAACTGAACAAAAAATGACATTTTTACACTCATCAGTAGGAGTAAATCAGATACTGTAATTATACTATACTTCATTCTACTAGAATTTCCTTTTCTATTTGAAGGAGTTCAGAAAGATCACTGAAGTGAAAGAATAGAAGGATAAAGAAGAGTGATAAGTACTATTATATGCATTTAATTCAATGACAATTTATTTTGTACCTAATATGTACAAAAAAATAAACCTAGTCAACTGGGAGTAGAAAGATAATTATAATCTAGAATAGTAAAACTTAACCTTTTTGGTCTCAGAACCCTTTTACACTCCTAAAAATTATTGAGGACCTCTTCCAAAGAGCTTTTCTTTATCTGGATTTTATCAATAAGGCAGCTAAGTGGTGTAATGGACAGAGTGCCAAGGAAGATTTAGCTTCCTAAAAACAAATCTGGCTTCAAACACTTACTAACTGTATGGCCTTGGGCAGGTCATTTAACTCTGCCTCAGTTTCTCTTCTTTAAATGAACTGGAAAAGGAAATAGCAAACTATTTCAGTATCTCTGCATATATATATATATACATATAAGCATATATATATATACATATATATGTAGAGAGAGAGACAATATATATGTCACAAAGAGTTAGATATAACTAAAAAAATACCTGAACAAAAAAATCTATCGATATCAGTTAAATGCATTATCTATTAACTGTCATATTTATTTACTGCAATTGAAAGTATTATGAAAATAATTTTGATCTGGAGAACCTCCCTGAAAAAGAAGTTCCTGGGCAATACTTTGAGAACTACTGACTCCTAAAGAACATGGAAGACTATGTTCTTAAAGACCTCGCTGTATAAAGGGGGAGAAGTAGGGAAAGATTTGTATGTAAATAACTATATTATTAGATAAATTACTATAAAGAATTTGAAAAAGGAAGTGCGGTACAGTGGAAAGAGCACTAGTTCTAGGTTTAAAGGACCTAGATTCTTGCAACTTGTGTGACCTTGGTTAAGTCATTTAACATCCCTGTCCCTCAGTTTCCTCATTTGTAAAAATAAGGAGGTTGAATTTGGTGGCTTCTGAGATACCTTCCAGCTCCATCTAGATCCATGAACCTCTTTCCGTCATAAGATCACTTTCACCATCAGGGAGCAAATGATGGCTCCATCAAGGAAAGCTTCTTTGAAGGGGTTTTAAAGAAGGAGACCTCAGTAGCCAAAGATTAGTTGAGAATGGAGGATAAAGGGAAGGAATTCAATTTCAGAGATAGCAAACAGCCTAGCAGAGACATAAGCTAAGAATGATAAATGGAAGATAGTCATTTTTTCCAAATAACTGGATCACTAACTTCTTATTTCTCATGAAACATTTAAAAGTCACAATAGTATTACAAATATCACAGTAAAATAGGAAGAAAGTAGTTTAAAAACTTCCTGATGTTTATGATGTAGATAACATGTAACAAAAGTAGTAAGGTCCTCTTATCTGTAGTTTTGCTTTCCACAGTTTCAGTTATCTAGTCAACCAAAGTGTGGGAAGTCTGCCAGTGAAAGCAGCCTGCTCCAGTCTCTTCCGCTTCCACTTTTGCTTTTTTTTTTTCAAGGCTATTTTTTGGGGCAGGGGATAGGAAGCCATGGATTGTGGAGCCAAGGGGCAAGAGCGGAGAGAGACCACCTATATATGGGAGTCAGCAGGTGTTCATTTATCTCCAGTTTCAGCCATTCGTTAGGTCTTGAAATAAATCCCCTGCAGATGGGGAAGCCAATTGCACTTTACTTTTCCTGGGTTGAAATACCCTTTTGTAAATGTTTTAAATTGAGTATTCAAGGATTCAGAGCTAGAAGGGATCTTGGAATCATCCATTTCACCCCTCATTTCACATTTGAAGCAACTGTGGCCCAGAGAAATGAAGTAAATTATAATCTCTTAGTATTGACTTTATATCATAGAGCAAACCAAAATGGGCACATTTAAAACTTAACATTGACTTAATTTCATATTTTGAAAACTGGAAGAAAACTCAGTGAATAGACAGAATGACCAACACAGCTGGGAGCAATTCTCAAGCAAACTCATCAAAGTAACTCCATTTCAAGGATTTATCTCTAAGAGGACCTTCAAGGTCTCTCTTTCTCTCTCTTTTTTTTTCTTTTGTAAAAGTACTAGAGTATCTATAGGTTTTGGGCCTGGATATAATTGAGCCATAAGTAAGGAATTTTTTTCAACTAATCTCAAAATCGCAGTAAAAGCAAATGCATATTTTTAGCAAGCCTAACATTGGCTGGTTTTAATTCTCTTGTTCCAGGTATCAAAACAATGATATTCCAAAAGCATGCACAGCTCTCTTTTTATTTTTTTTCTTTCATCTTTAAGATAATATGATAAGATAGAAAACGCATTGTATTCAGAATCTGAAGATCCAGGTTTGAATCCTGAATCTGTTACTTACTACTTTTTTTTCTGGCTACTTTTTTTGTTCTCGACCAAGTTCTTCTGTAAGAGTCAGTTTCTCCACCTGTAAAATAAGAGAGTTTTGTGGTCGTTTGTTCATTTCAGTAACATCTGACTCTGTGATGCCATTTGGGACTTTCTCCACAGAGGAACTGGAGTGTTTTGCCATTTCCTTTTCTAGCTCATTTTATCAATGAAGAAACTGAGGCAAACAGGATTAGGTAACTTGTTCAGGGCCACATAGCTAGGAAGTATCTAGACTAAATCATCTCTAATGTCCTTTTTTTTTTTTTTTAGCATTTATTAATAATCATTTTTAACATGATTACATGTTTCATGCTCCTATTTTCCCCTTCACCCCCCGCACTCCCCCCACCCATGGCCGACGCACTTTTCCACTGGTTATGTCATGTGTCCTTGATCAAGACCAATTTCCCAATTGTTGGTGGTTGCATTGGTGTGGTAGTTTTGAGTCCACACCCTCAATCATGTCCGCCCCGACCCATGCGTTCAATCTAATGTCCTTTTAATTTTAAATGTCACAATTATAGGCATTGGTTCTTTTAAGGAGTGCATGAGTCACATGAATGTCTGAAGGAAATTATAACCCTGCCTAAGGATTTTAGAATGTTTATAATCAAAGGAACTATTACATAAATCCAAAGATATTATGGATTGTTTGCTGTCTGAATTTTGACCCCTAATCAATAAAGTATGAATGATGAAGGCATCTGAATGTCAACTCAAACATCTTTACAGTTCAATGATTGCATTCTGATCAATGCATGCATGCTCCAAAGCTCCACGCTACAGGTCGAAGAGAAGAGTAATCCATGGACCTGGGGGATTTTGAAGATGTTAAAGGGAAAAGATGACAAAAAGAAAAGTATACGAAAGAAATCTAAAGACACTGAGTCAGACAGTAACGAAGACGTAGCGTAAGAGGCAGTCAACCAAATGCCGTGTACAATAATGACACTAATATTAATCCAATGCTACTAATGTTTTCATAACCAAGTAACCACATAAGCAAATTCATGTTTTTGAAAAAAAATTTCCTAACATGTTCTCTGTAATTAATCATCACCATTTTCTTCCCTTTTTTCCTTTCACTCATAAGTTCACTACCTAAGAGACCATATTTTTTATAAAACATATTTTGCTTTCCCCACACACAGTAAGAGTATACATGAAAACAGCTCCCTGTTATATTGTGTGCACAGCTCAGGTACAACATCAAGAGGCTGTATTTCCTTACTTAAGTAATGGACTGATTGCTTTTAGACTGATAGCTCCAGAACACTTTCTCTTTTAGTCATTAACTTGCTAGTTATGTATGAAATAAATAATTCAATCCAGACCTTTTTTTATTGACTACTAAGCAGTGAATCACATGCTAAAATGAAGGATATCACATTTAAAGACATTTAGAATTTCAGTTTCTATTACTTTTTAAATTATCTATTTCTTCAGCACTGTACTTTAGATAAAAGAAATAAGGCTTTATCTTAACAAGAACCAAAGAAGTGAGAGTCTTTCTTTCCCTTTTCCCATAAAACCACAGGTGGAAAAGCCTTCTATCTAAATTTAAAGATGATAAACAATGTTCCCTTGTAAGGATAGCCTTTACTGGGGGCAGCTAGTTGGCTCAGTGGATTGAGAGCCAGGCCTAGAGACCAGAGACTAGGTTCAAATCTCACCTTAGACACTTCCTTGCTGTGTAACCCTGGGAAAACCATTTTACTCCCATTGCCTAGCCCTTTCTGATCTTCTGCCTTATAACCAATACAGAAGGTAATGGTTTAAAAGGAAAAAGGATAACTTTTGCTTCAGAAGTCTCAAAATAGATTTACTATATACATCTCAAAAACCTATTCGGTCTTCCAAAACAGTTCATCACATGTCACCAGGAAATGAGTTTAGAAAGTTCTATAAAAAATGATAGTTCATCTTTGATAAACAGAACACTTAAAATTTCTAGAAAAAAATGAAATCTTCACTATATCACTTAAAAATAAACCACATCACAGGAGGTATTGCTCTATCTTTTAACCACTTTATACTGATTTCACATCACTTTTAAATTTATGATCTCTCACTGGGTAAAATGGACATTCCCCTCTTGATCACCATTTTTCCTGTATTGTGCTAAAGAGTTGAAATTCATGTAGTAAGAAAAACTTGCATTATTTCCTTTGATTTGAAATTCTGCTTTTTGTAGATCCAATCAATGTTGAACCAGAGTTTTAGGATAATAATCAGCTTGGAACTTGACCAAAAGATCTATTCAACTCAATTTACCATAACCATGCATGTGGCTAAGTGATTCAGTGACAACCCAGAAATACTGGTCCCTTTGGTCAGACCATATGGCCTTGCCTTCTGGTTAAATGAAGAGACAAATTCATAGATTTATTTGTTTTTACTCAACTGTTTTTTGGTCAGTGATCTAAATATGACCTTGAAGTTGTCTTAGCTATCTTGGTTCAATGCAGACTTCCAAATGAAACCCAAGTTTCATGGTAAAGGTTGGGTCTCATTGAAGGAATGGAAGACGAGAGGGGAATGGCTGTCCATCAGTTAATTACTGAAAGCCTCCTGGCTATCACTTATTCATGTGTACTCTAAATAATAAGAAAATATTTGAATTCAGATATTAATGTGATTGTAAATACTTTTATTTTTTTCTAGTTTCCCTTCTCCTCCAAAGCAGCTTGGATTGGGTGAGTAGAAATAATGTGTTGTTTATCTTGTTTCTTGCTCCATAATGCTAATCTGAGAGGAGGAAACTTGGATTCCAATCTTGGCTCTGCCATGACACACTCTTTGGTCTTTAAGCCAAGTTTCCTTTAACTTTGCTAGGCCAGTTTCTTCATCAGTTAATTGTCAGTTGAACTAGATTATCTCAAAGATCCTCAATTCTAAAAATGTATGATCTTTGGTCTGTGCTCATGTATGTGTTTTAAAAGACCTGCTTTAAGTAAATAAATGAGTGGATGGATGAATGAATGAAAGGAAAGCATTTACTAAGGACTTACTATATGCCAAGGTCTATGCTAAGAACTGGGAATAAAAGTAAGAAAAGCTAGATAGTTTCAGCTTTTAAGGATCTCCCACCCTAACTGGAAAAGATAATACATTAAAAGAAATGACAGCTGCAGAACAGATGGAAAGGCCCCTCGTTTCACACCAGTAGATTAGTGCCAGCACTTCTGGACATAGGGTAGATGATAAGTCCCGCTGGTCCTTTATCTCTTAGAAAGGCAAAGAATTATTGATACCAATCTCATTCAAGCCCTATCACATTCAAGCAGCCTGGAGCTGGGGGCATGAGACAAGAGGCAAAGGGAGTTCTGGGTACTAGGCCAGGGGTCAGATAATGCAAAGAAGATAGGGGATATTAGCATAGCTTGTAGTATTCTAGGTTTTTTCCAATCTAGCCAGAGCTCCTCGTGATGAATGATTTTTCTGTGAAATAGTCACATTCAAATATTCTATGACTTTTTTAGAGTCTAGATAGAAAAAAAAGTGCACTGTCTAAAATATCAAGGCAAACACAGGATAGTATGGCATTTATTTTCCTAACATAATAATTGAAAAGTACTCAATTCCTTGGAAATATTTAAAGCAGTGAGTTGATCATTGTATCTGAATCTATAATTTTCAGAGACACTCAGAAGTCTCAGCATCCCAGAAACCAATGGCTGTATCAAATGTAATGATTATAATGATCTAGGTAAAGATATATCCCAAAACCAAAAAGATTAAAAACACAGAGAATATAGAGGAAGTGATTAAACACATCATTACTTGAAATATTCTTAAGGCATTTTTCATCCTTCCCCAGCCCAAGGATGGCTCAACAAGCATTTATTATCAACAAATACATATATATTTGTATATTCTATGTACAAAGCACAGTACACTGGTGATAACCAAGAGAAAAATAAAACAGACCTAGGTATTTAAAGTGCATACATTTTCATAGGGATACAAAATACATATAGAAAATTAAATACAAATCATATGCAAAATAATTAAAATTAATTTCAAAGGGGATACAACACTAAGTAGGAGTGGAAGGGCTGAGAAAGGCCTCCCATAGGAGGTGGCACCTGAACTGGGCTTTGAAAAGCTGGGGATAAAATAAAAATATATACATTTTCATGATTTAAGGACCTGTGATTTGTGACTACAGATCACAATCCCTACTCACTTTCATGGATGGTCTTTGCAATTAATTGTAGTTTAAAAATAAATAAATTCAGCATGTGGAATCCAGCAATGTAATGGTGAACTTTGCTAAACTTAACCAAGCTGGTTCTTAGACAATAGACATACCCTCTGCTGATGGGTCCATACACAAAGCTTTTCTAGTTTGAAAAGGAGCTGAGAGGGTTTGGCTCTGCTGACATAGCCTTGAGATCCTAGAGTCACTTTGGGGCTAGAGTGGGGCTTCAGGGTAAGATCCTGGTGAAGGATTACAAGCTCATTAAAAACAAAAGCATTTTAGAATATTTTGGGGGTGCTGTTTTGTATTCTTCCACCATGAACACATGTAAAAATCATACTGGAAACCTTCCAAAGTAAACATGTTTTAGTGCATTTATGAGAATCCCAGAGGACCAAAAATAAAATTTGTGGCTGCTTATAAAGGAATCACACAGTTGATAAATATATATTAAGCATCTACTGTGTTCAAGGCACTATGGTCCTTTGAATATCATCGTCCAGATTTCCCAGTTCTTGCTGTAAAGGATCCTTTTAGGAATTCTTTTTTGCAGAATCACCTCATTTGAACAGTGTATATAATAATCGTTCTTTAACATCACTCTTTGGACCTTGACCCCAACTCACTTAAAGTAAAAGCACCCACAGAGGATTAACAAGGATAAGGGAGAAATGTCCATCATCAGCTGACTGGATACAAAGGAAGATAAAGCAATGAAAAAAACATGTGAGATCATACCACTTCACATAAAATCACCTTTTTTTTTCTTTTTTTAAACCCTTACCCTCTGTTTTAGCATTAATACTGAGCATCTGTTCCAAAAATGAAAAGCGATAAGGATTAGGCAGTTGGATTTAAGTGATTGCCCAGGATCACACACTTAGGAATTGTCTGAGGCTAGATTTGAACCCAGAACCTTCCATCTCCAAGCCTGATTATCCACTGAGCCACCTTGCTGCCCCCAAAACAGTTTTTCTAACAATCCCATGCCTTATTATTTCCTATATTGGTAGTGACTTACTCATTTGGGATGAATGATTTTTTGCATATTAGGATGACAAAATCAATAGATAAACAAGCACTTACTGAGTGCTTACTATATGCCACTTGCCATGCTATATGTCAATTATTTCATTATGGAGTAAAAGCTAATGGCTCAAATAACAGATCAGTTTATGAGGCAAGAACAATAATTTGGACTAAGGACCTATTCTAGATAAAACATATTAGTCCCCCAAATTCCACAGCTGCCTTTCCTTCAAAGTCCCCTCCTCCATTGTTAATGCCCAGCATTCCATTCAACTCAATCAACATTTGTATGGTGTTGACTCTGAGCCTGGCAATATGTTGGCTTCACTACCAATGCCTTGCCTCTGATTGCATTCAGGCATCCTAACCTTCATCCAAGTTGTGAAGAGAGACTTAGTTAGACATGGCATTCAATGAATCAATCAGCATGCATTTCTTTTCAAATCTTTACTTTCTCTCTTAGTATCAGTTGTAAGACAGAAGAGTGGCAAGGGCTAGGCAATTTAAGTGACTTTCCCAGGATCACACAACTAAGACATGTCTGAGGCCACATTTGAACCCATGCTCTCTTGACTCCAGGCTTGGTGCTCTATCGACTGCCCTAGCTAGCAATGCCCCAACAACCATTTATTAAACATCTACTACATGCCAGCCCAGAGATATAAAAGCGAGACAGTCTCTGCCTCCTAGAAGCTTAGCTGTTTACTGGTTGTCCATGGAATCAGAGAAGGAGTCACAAGGAATTTGATTTTATCTCTATCCCCACTGGGTGTGGTTGGCCAGGTTCTACTACCCTTTGGAAATGCCCTCAAACAAGAGGAAAATGTCACAGGTTGCATTCTTTCAAAATGATACCAACCCAGCACCAAATCTCTATTTTATTTAAGCCCCAACCTTCCAGCTTAGAATGGATGCTCTAATTATTGGTTCCAAGACAGAAGAGAAAAAAGGTCTAGGCAATGGGGGTTAAGTGACTTACTCAGGACCACACAGCTAGTTAGTGTCTGAGGTCACTAGTCCTGGCTCTCAATCTACTGAGCCACCTACTGGCCCTCAAGTCTCTATTTCAAAATTCAAACTAATTCTTTTTCTGCTCCATCTCTCTTTTCCTTTGTGTTTTGTTAGATGTAGGAGATGAAGTCTATGATGATGTGGATTCATCTGACTTCCCTGCTCCACCCATTGAAATCAGGTAAGAAAAACAAGTTTTCTAGTTCTATTGCCAATGGAATTTTTAAAATATAGGGCATCCCAAAAGTCTTAGTGTGTTTACATACTATTAAAACTTAATTAAATTAATAAGGGAAATTTTAGACTAGAATTCAAGAAAATTCTGAAGAAAATAGCAATAGTCATTGGAGTCAAATTTATAATAGAAATGAAATGAATATTCTGAATCCACCACTTTATGCAATTCTATATTATATATGTAAAAGAAGCCCATTGTATGAAATTATCCATTTATTATACATAAAAATTAATCCAAAACTCTTAAGGCTTAAAACCACGCTAAGATTTTTGGGACATCTGGGACAAGTAGAGGACACGGCTGGAGACTAGACTTATTCCTTTTACTTAGCCGTGTTCTGATTATACTTACTGTATTACTGCCCTATCTAGAGTTTCCTGTCTGAACCCCTTGGCTTCCTTCTTGTTCCGCTGCCTCTCCCCATGCTGCCATTCATCCCCTTAGCTCCTGAACAGTTGTTTCTTTCTCCAGCCCTGGTCCAACATACCATCATCATATCAGTACATTGTAGCATCCAATGTGTCCTATCCACTGAGCTCCCTGACTCTCGTTTTGTTCTACTCTCTAATCTACTTTGTAACTTTTTTTTAAACTGTTACCTTCCATCTTAGAATAAGTAGTAAGGGGCAACCAGGTGGCTCAGTGGATTGAGAGTCAGGTCTAGAATCGGGAGGTCCTGGGTTCAAATCTGACTTCAGACATTTCCTAGCTGTGGGACCCCAGGCAAGATGCATAACTCCCATTGCCTAGCCCTTACCAATACACAGTCTTGATTCTAAGATGGAAGGTAAGAGTTTAAAAAAAAAAAAAGAATCAAGACTGTGTATTGGTTCCAAGGCAGAAGGAGCAGTAAGGACTAGGCAATGGGGGCTATGCATCTTGTGTGGGGTCCCACAACTAGGAAGTGTCTGAGATCAAATTTGAACCCAGGACCTCCCATCTCTTGACCTGGTTCTCAATCCACTGAGCCACATAGCTACCCTGACTCTATAACTTGTGATTTAGTACTCAATCACCCTGTTCTGGCCACCACTATGTTCCACAAATTCTTTTCTTTTTTAAAAAGCACAGAGGCCCCCAATAGGAACCATCTCTTAGTCAACCATGTCTATTATTCACAACAAGAAGAAAAAAAAGCAGTGTTTGCTTGCTGTTATAAGATCATTCTTGTGGAATAGGAAATTAATGAGGGAAATTTTAGGTTAGAATCCAAGAAAAACTTGAAGAAAATAACAGTAGCTAATAGAGTAAGATTTCCAATGAAAGTGAAATCAGATATTCTAATATTACCACTTCCTGCCACTCCATATAATATACATAGAAAAAGCTCCATTGTAATACAGCATCCACTTTCTAGCACAGAAATTAATCCAGCATTGGAGAAACTGATCCAGCACTGTAGCACTCTGCCAGAAAAATGTAATCTATTCTGTTTGCACATGAAACATTTTCAAGATTCCATGCTAACCCTGAAAATTCTTTTTGACATTCCCACTTATTTGCCAAGAACTATTCAGCTGTGGAAAAGATGGAAGTTTAACTCAAGGCCAAATTTTGTTTTGTTTTGTTTTAACTGCTGCTATGCAGTTCTGACCAAGCCAAGTTCCAGAAGAGATTAACTGGAGAATTAAGGCAGAATCTTCAATCATCAAGAATTGTTACAGTTTAATTTATATGTATGAAAATTAGTTATGTTGTGTTGTTTTTTGTTGTTTTTTTTTTTTTTGGTCCAGACCTCAGAGGTCATCAGTACAGGGATCTCTCAGTATGGAAACTCCCTCTACCAAAATAGAGAAGCAGCTACTCAGCAACTGATAGTCTTGGAGACTTCTCTAGGGACACTGAGAGATTAAGTAAATTGTCCAAGCTTACACAGTCAGTATTTGTTACAGGTCAAACCCAAATCTTACTGATTCCAAGGCCAGCTCTCTATCCATGGTACCCTCTCTGCCTCTCATGTTGTGATTATAAAGGAGAAAAGATGTAGCAGCCAATTCTTTTATAACAGAAAAGCCTTTGCTCTCTTAAAATAGGAAAGCAAAGACTTTACACTAGAAATAAAAATATTTCAAGTATCTGAGGAAGGAAAAAAATACAAACAATATGGTCAATTTGTCTGTGCATTATTTAAAAAAAATTAGGGGCAGCTGGGTGGCTCAGTGGATAGAGAGCCAAGCCTGGAGAAGGGAGGACTTGGGTTCAAATTTGATCTCAGACACTTCTTAATTGTATGATCCTGGGCAAGTCACTTAACCCCAATTGCATAGCCCTTTCAATTCTTCTGCCTTGGAACTAATATTTAGTATCAATTCTAAGACAGAAAGTTTTTTTTTTAATAACTGCAGGTCTTTTCTTTGGGGTTTTGTGAACACATGGCTAATGCCAAATGAGAAAGAAAACCTGACCATCGTAGAATCCGAAGCTATTCAGGCACAGATAAAGTTTATGTAAGCCGTCCCCTAAAAATAAATATCTAAGAGAATATATTATGAAACCAAAATTGGACCAAAAGTTTCCATAACCTCTACCAGTACTCTGTCCAGTGTTTAATAAACCTCACTATCAAACTGAAATTTTTTAAATGAGTGTTAAAAACAAAAATAAAGTAAAATAATAACTCACCATCATGAAGTAAGTTTTCATTTCTAACGGTTTCTACTAACACTGTTTTGGCTTCTTACTTCATCCTGTGTTCTGTAGACTAAATAAGAAACATTTAGTCACCACTGTATATGATCACAGGATCCTCATTCTGGAGCCCTAAGTGAACTTAGAGCTCAACTTGCCTAACCTCCTCCTCATTTTATAGCTGAAGACACTGAGGCCCAGAGAACTTAAATCCGAAGTGTAAAAAAACAAACAAACAAAAAAAAACCTTTGGATTTTGTTTCTCCAGGCCAGGAAGCCAGATTCAAGTTTCAAACCATATCAGAAACATCTTCCTATCTTTAAGCATTACTTATTTTCTGAATTTATAAAAAACTTTAATGACATCTTGACTAGGAAAGGAAGTTAGCTGTTTTATAGGCTTACAGAACTAGAAAGGACCCCAGTGGCTAAATCTAATCCCTTTGTTTGGCACATAAGAAAGATGAGGTACAGAAAGGCT
Source organism: Gracilinanus agilis (assembly GCF_016433145.1). NCBI lineage: Eukaryota > Metazoa > Chordata > Mammalia > Didelphimorphia > Didelphidae > Gracilinanus > Gracilinanus agilis. The sequence goes on from NC_058130.1 coordinate 378,984,814, forward strand.
AAATGACTTGCCCTTGGTAGTAAACGTCATAGGTGAAATTTTAACTGAGGTCCTCTGACTCCAGAGACAGTATTCTTTTATGCTTTCCCACATTCATATAGTCAGAGGAAAGAATAACAAAAGATGGACTGTGTGTCACACTGGCACCCCCAAATATTCATAACCAGAGGAGGGACAGCTAGGTGTCTTAGGAGATTGGAGGTCCTGGATTCAAATATGACCTCAGAAACTTCCTAGTTGTGTGGCCCCGGACAAGTCACTTTACCTCAATTGTCTAGTTCTTACTATGCTTCTGACTTGGAACTGATACTAAGACAGAAGGTAAAGGTTTAAAAAAAAAAACAAACCTTAGTAAATTCTCCAAATTTTGGGTAGCTACCTTATTGAAGATTTATAGAACTGGATATGAGTCACACAAGATGGCAAGAAATGAATGGCATGTCATCTGCACTTATGGAGAGATCATGGATACATTAGCTATTGAAACACAAAACTCTTCATCTTTTCTAGTGTTCACTCACATTTTAATACTATTCAGATTTATTTCAAATATATTTACAGAGCTAATCTGAGTATGAATTCCCACTGGCTGTAAATAGGGCCCCATAAGGCAAGCAAGAGACACTAACTATGGAAGAGAACTGGAGAAAGAGAGGTCCCTGGCCTTCCTTCCCAAACATGACTTACAATGGCAAGATTCAAAATGAAGCATCAGGAATATTTGAAAAAATGTATTTTAATGGAATCTATTATTACACAGATAAAGAGAAACTTTATATCTATACACTTAATAAATTTGTTTAGTTGTTAATAAGGAGTTTGCATAAGAGGGCTTGCAAAAATCACATTTCTTCCCCACCTTCCTTATTTAGCCCTAGAGCCATTTCTTTGGACTTTTAATTACTTCAGCATAGTTCAGGTAGAATATATAAAAGATATTGCCTAGTGAGTGCTATGTTCCTCATCCCCCATCAACCCAGTGTAGTCATTTCCTGATAAATAATTACCAAATCAAAACACCAAAAAATAAAGTTAGATACAAACATAGAAAAGGCATATGACTTTATTTCCTTCAAGAGTGTTTTATTGTATGTGTGATATGTGTTGTCTTCTAACATGATACAAGCAATATGGAAATATGTATTGCATGAAAGCACTGATATTTCAGACTATTGTTTACTATTGGGGGGGTGGGGAGGCAGGGAGGGGAGGGAGAAAATCTGAATCCTAAAGTGTCAGAAAATAGTCATCAAAAATTATTCCTAAACATAACTGAAAAAAAAAATCAAAGGAAAGGCATGTAAGACAACTGGAGAAAAGAATAAAATAGCCTGATCCAGTAGCTGTGCAGGAATTGTATTTCATCATTCAGAGTAAATTTTTAATAGATTTGTTGCCATTTTATATAACAAAAAATTATTTGATTACTTGGCAATAAGAAGGGAATTAGTTAAAACTTCTCTATAAGGGCAGCTGGGTAGCTCAGTTGGAGTGAGAGTCAGGCCTAGAGACAGGAGGTCCTAGGTTCAAACCCGGCCTCAGCCACTTCCCAGCTGTGTGACCCTGGGCAAGTCACTTGACCCTCATTGCCCACCCTTACCAATCTTCCACCTATGAGACAATACACCAAAGTACAAGGGTTTAAAAAAAAAACTTCTCTATAAACTTGGGCAAATCATTTAACTTCCAGGGCTCAGTTTTCTCATGTCTAAAATGAGTGACTTTGAATTAAATAATGTGTAAGGACATTTTAAGCTATCTCTCCTGTGGTATTATTGATTTCAGTGAATATACTTGATTTCTAAAAGAAAATGGATAATTAAAGTAAAATTTACAAGTATGATGCTATTGCTGATAACATCTTTTTATTGGGCAGATTTTGGTTTATGTAAGTAGTTTTAAGCTTTGATGGAAAGTGCTACTACTCTGTGTGTTCTGGTATTACAGCCCAGGAGTGAACTTTGGCAAAGGCAGGTTAGAAGAGAAAGACCTAAAGAAGTTGAAAAAGCAAGAAAAAGAAGAAAAGGAATTCAAGAAAAAATTCAAAGTAAGTCTTGATTAAATCTCATCAGAATTTCAAAATACTAGTAATTGATGCATAATTCAAAATATCATGCCTTTACCAATTTCTCACAATAACAGTGATATCAATTTACTGGTTTTCTTTTATATCTTTCATACCTCTCTAGTCCCAGTGCAGCAGCTTGGGACTTTGAACATGGTAGATACATAATTAATGCTTATTAAATTGTTTAATTGAATTGAATAGAAACAAGATTTCTGTGCAAAATTGTGCCAATGTTTATGGTTTTTACAACATATTTAGGAAAAATACAAATTAATATCTCTTTTCTTTTCAGTTTGATGGTGAAATTAGAGTCCTCTATACAACTCAAGTGGTGCCTACCTTAACATCTAAAAAATGGGGAACCAGAGATTTACAGTTGAAGCCTGGGGAATCTCTTGAAGTCATACAAAGCACAGATGATACAAAAGTTCTGTGCAGGAATGAAGAAGGCAAATGTAAGTCATTGTACTATGTATTATATCCCATTATTGTCTAAGATCAAATAAGAAAATTTCATATAGTTTGTATAGCACAGTGGGTTCTGAATTTGGAGTATACACTAGAAAATAATTTTTTTATTAAATGAATAGACTTAGCTATAAATTATTCCCTTTTAATGATCCATAAAGTAAGGGAATGAAAATAAACAATCTCCAAGTTCTCTTCCAGCTTGGAATCCTATGACCCAAGCCCAGTGTGTATCAAATATATAAATGCAATGACAATTTGATTCTTAAATGTTGAATGCCTTTTGTTCTGACTGGTTATGATTTTTTATAGATTATTTCATATCTGTAATTCCAAAATTTACTATTTTACAAATGTATTTACTTTGATTTAAGTTTTGAGTGGTTATAAATATCAAACCAAATAAAATTATTTTCCCTTTAGGAGTTTTTTAATCTTTTTAAAAATTTTCAGATGAGCTTTTCCCCCAAATGTATAAAGTTTGTTTTGTTGAAAACCAAAGGAGAAGGGCAGTTCAAAGCTCTGTTGCCTACACAGTATTATCTTGGTCAAGAATGGACACCTGCCAAAGATGATGCTAGTGGAGAATAGGCAATGAGGGACTCAGAGAGAGAAAGGATGCTGGAGTTAAGCAAAGAGAACCAATTCTTATTTATGTGAAGTCAGTGCAAAACAACCTCTGAGGTACCTTTCAAGGCTGAGACTCTGTGACTTTATAATTTTGAGAGTTGGCCACCCAGAACACTAATCAAAAGAATCATGTCAGGCTCTTGCTTGCAATTTTAATGAGGAAAGAAGGGTAACTCTGGGATGGGAATTGAAATGATATTCTAGGAATGAGATGGAGAGAGAGTGCAAAGGATTTAGGTGGCTCCTGCTCTTAACAGTATTTCTCTTGCTTCCCTTCCCCCTCAGATTGTTATGAATACATTTGCCATCACAGAATCTTGGGGGAATAGACCCATCAACCTATAACTCAGATTCTCAAAACAACTATTCTCAGTCTATTGGTTCTTAGGAATGTGGGGAAAAAGGATTTTGTCTATGTATTATTACAAAGTGGCAGTCAAGCGAACAGCCGCTCAAGGAAAATTTCAAAGCTTTCAACAGGGACGTCAGCAAATTACCAAAAGCATGCCATCATAAAACATATCTACTTTTCTTATCTGTTTTGTTATTTGTATTTTTCTGTTTCATTTACTTCAGCCAGACAAATTTCCTCTTTACTTACCTGTACTTTTTTGCTGCTCTCACCTCTATTCCTTATTTCCTCCCCAGATCTTACTCTTGGAATATCTCCCAAATCATATCCATTCAATTCACTTTACTTTTATTAAAAATTCAACTATCATCTCAAGAGCTCTGGTAACCATATTACGCTTTTGTGCTCAATATCTAGCCTAAAATGTATAGACCTTAGAAGAATATATTGTTCAAAACCTTTGAGACCTAACCCTAAAGAACTGAAATTTAACTCAATCTAACAAGTCCTATTCACAGATGCATTCCAAAATGAGACTTCATGAGGGTAATAGAATTTCCCAACCTAGAATCAATTAGTGACAAAGCAAAGAGCTTTACAAAGTGAAATCAGAATCGTAAAAACATTGCAATGGTTGGATAAGGAGATCTGATTCTATAGTTGTGCTGGGTAACCCATAATTGAAAGTTGTTCTTTGGAAAGCAAGATTTCTCATAAAAGACTATGTATATTAAGTAAGTTGCTGAACTTGAAGAAAGAAAGACCTAAGTTCAAATTCTGCCTTGGACAGTTACTGGAAGTCATCAACCTCTCAGACCAGTTTAAAAAATACATTTAAGATATTTTATTTTCCAAATTTCATGTAATAATAATTTTCAACATATGTTTTCTGAAATTATAAGACCTAAAGTGTCTCCATTCCTACCATCCCTCCACACTCCTGGAGATGGCAAGCAATTCAGTCTGTTTTACACATATATTATCATGCAAAACATACTTCCATGTTGGTCATTGTTGTAAGAGAATATTCATATGAAACCAAAACACCAAAGTAAAAACACAAATAAATTAATATGAAAAACCATATACTTTGGTCTGCATTCCAGTTTCAGCAATTCTCTGGAGGTGGACAGCATTCTTTGTCATAAGTCTTTCAAAACTAGCCTGGATCATTATGTTGCTGAGAGTAGCTGTCTTTCACATTTGATCATTCCACAATATTGCAGTTACTCTATATAATGTCCTCCTGGTTCTCCTTATTTCACTCTGCATCATTTCAGGTAGGTCTTTCCAGATCTTTCTGACATCATCCTGTTCATCATTCCTTACAGTACAATACTATTCCATCACCATTATACACCACAATTTTTTCAGTCAATTCCCAATTGATGGACATCCCCTCAATTTCTAGTTCTTTGCCAACATAAAAAGAGTTGCTGTGTATATTTTTTTGTCCTTTCCCCCACTTCTCCTTTTTTTTTTTTAAATCTCTGGGATACAGAACTAGCAGTGATATTAAAGGATCAAAAGGTAAAAATATAATTCCAAATTGCCCTCTAGAATGGTTGGATCAGTTCACACTCCATTAACAATTCAGCCCCAGTTTTCTCATCTGCAAAATGGGTATAAAAACAGCACCTACCCTTTTGTAAGGATCAAATGATATATTATAGGTAAAGTGTTGTGCAAACCTTAAAGAACTACATTACTTTCCATTACCATTTTTTAATGGATTACTTGGGATCTTTTAATCCATGTATTTTTATTGATATTATTTCTAGTGTTGCCAATAGCTATTATTAATAATATTAGCTTTTATAAAAAAAAGGCATATTCTCTTTCGGAACTATATTCCCCAGAAGCCTACATGAAGTTCTATGGCAACATTACCAAACACCAGGTGAAAAGTCCTTTTAGCATTTTATGTTGAGCATCTATAGCAACTCTATATTGTAGAACCCAATGCAGGCTGCTGGGAGATGTGCCTGCTTGTATTTACAACTGTAGAGTGTTTTTTAGAAGTTTACAAAGCACCCAAATGTATGGTAATATTTACCTCTCAGTAGGTATTACTCCTATTTTAAACAAGCACCAATTAAAGAATAGATAAATGAAATAATTTTCCTAAAGCTATAGGCTAAGTAAGGGGCAAGCTTGAGATTTTTGTCTTGGCTTTTCTAATTCAAATCTCTTCTTTTCAATAGCTCATGTTTGCTCAATTTATAACCTTTCTCTTGATTCTTGTGCCTTATCCTTCTCATCAGGAGATGGAATCCTTAATATTCTATAAAATGTGTCTTACTTGGGATGATACATGTCCTTCTTGAGAAATATTAATTAACCCTATCATCCCAAGCCCTTCAATTTACCTAATCTAATGTCCAGTTATAGCCTCCCATTATGATGGATATCCTAAGAAATTATCATTTCAGGGGCAGCTAGGTGGCTCAGTGAGTAGACAGCCAGGCCTGGAGACAGGAGGTCCTGGGTTCAAACCTGGCCTCAGAAACGTTCTAGCTTTGTGATCTGGGGACAGAGTCACCCCATTATCTAACCCTTACCACTCTTCTGCCTTGGAACCTAAACTTAGTATCAATTCTAAGATGGAGGGCCAGGGTTTAAAAAGAAATAAAAATGAAAAGAGAAATGATTATTCCAAGCCCACTATGCAGCACATTGATGCTCTTAGAGTCCTGTGCCAAACCTAGGCAACTGTCAAATATTCTTAGATAACAGGGGCAGCTGGGTAGCTCAGTGGATTGTGAGCCAGTCTAGAGACAGGTGGTCCTAGGTTCAAATCTGGCCTCAGACACCTCCCAGCTGTGTTACCCTGGGGAAGTCACTTAACCCCCATTGCCTACTCCTACCACTCTTCTGCCTTGGAGCCAATGCACAGTATTGACTCTAAGACGGAAGGTAAGGGTTTATTTTAAAAAAAAAAAAACATTTTTGGAAAAGATCAAGTTATGCCTTCCCCTTAACACAAGAGAACGTTCATCTCACTCTATTCTGCTTTTGGGATTAACAATAAAATTTGGCCTCTTGTTAGCTTGTACTTCTGGTATTACAGTCTCTCTAAAATGAATTTCCCCTCAAATCCAAAGGTTTCTAGTCTTGTCTCAGGAGTTTAGAGGTTTCTAGCCTTGGCCAAGGAGTTCAGATTACTACTCATCTCTTAGAGGAGAGATTTTCCTTGACATTGTTTAATTAGCCTAAAACACTTATTAAATAGTCTGGTTTCTCTTGAGATCATATAAATCTTTCATCTTTTACTAAATATTTCCATAGAGAGGAATAGTTAAGAGATTTTAACTCATTTTTTTGAGAGAATAATTTTTTTAAAGTACATATTAAGTACTTAGTAGGTGCCAGGAATATAAAGATAAAACCAAAACAGCTCTCTAATGTCTGATTAGATCTGCTGCTGCTGCAGAATTCTTCTAATATCTATTGAAGAATGTTGTTTCCTGAGAGAAGATGCTTTTACATATTGGTGATGTTGTAAATCAATGTTGAATGGGCAATAAATTCTTCTACCTCCTATAATCATTGGGAAGAAATCATTTCTAAACATTAGAATGAGGCAACACCAAAAGGTCCCCTGCCCAGTCTGATGCAAGGAGAAATGTTGAATACATTTCCAGGATATTTTATAGCTTTGTCCAAATATAGTTGGATGTTTCTATTTATATAGCTGATTGGGCGAATGAACATTTTAAATATATGTGTGTATGTATGAATTTTTTTAACCCTTACTTTTAGTAACAACTGTAAGACAGAAGGACAAGGGCTAGGAAACCGGGGTTAAGTTTTTTATTTTATTTTATTATTTTTTTATTTTAATTTTGAATATTTTCCCATAGTTACATGTTTCATGTTCTTTCCCTCTCGCCCAAACCCCCTAACTTCCCTTAGCCAACGCACAATTCTACTGGGTTTTACATTATAGGATCAAGTCCTAATTCCATATTATTGATAGTTGTTTGAGGTCAGATTTGAACTCAGGTTCTTCTCATTCCAGGCCTGCCACTCTATCCACTTTGTTACCTAGCTGCCCCTAACATGGTATATTTTAATAGCTTTTGCCTGGATATATCTAAGTTGTACTTTTTTTACATACGTATATATATGTTTGTTTATATATATTTCTACAGAAACACATACTCATACAGGTTGATGCCAAAAATCTTAGTGCTATTTTAAACTTTAATAGTTGAAACCTGTATATAGGCATATAAATATTCATATGTATATATTCACATGCAGTTATTTATATGTGTGTGGATACACACATGCATTTATATTGTATATGTGCATATACATTCTTTAATGATATTAACTTTCAATCTGAAAGAAACCCTGGAGATTATCTAATCCTCATTTTACAAATGAAGAAATTTAGACCTAAAAAAGGGGGCAAGTAGGTGCCTCAGGGGAAAAGTGCCAGGGCTGGAGTCAGGAAGACTTGAGTTCAAATATTGCCTCAGACACTTATTAGCAAGTCACTTTACACTGTTTGCCTCTGTTTCCTCATCTGACAAATGAACTAGAGGAAGAATTGGCAAATCACTCCCGTGCCTTTGCCAAGAAAACCCCAAAGGGGGTCATGAAGAGTCAGGTACAGCTGAAAAGATTTAATAGTCCTAGAGAGGAGTTTAAGCAACTTGTTCAAGATTGGGAGATATACATGAAAGGGGGGGGGAATTGCGATTGATTTATTGTTTTTTACTTTGGGGACACTGGAAATTTTTTAAAGGAACCATTTACCAATTCACTGAATTTTATCTTTTTTTTTTTTTTGGTAGCTTCATCCTTATAAACACCATTCTGATACATAAGTCACTCACTAACTGTAAAAGCTCGCTACACAAAAGCTAAACAAACATTTTGAGATAGAATTAACAGTTACATATGGGTGTGGGAGTTAGTTTCAGAGCTAGTTCTGCCCTAGCAAATGTCAACAAAACATTTGTTTCATATCAGTGCGTTCTGTCCTACCGAGGAGAGATTTCCAGACAAAAATTAGATCTTTTATCTGTGGGAGTCACTTTTCTATGAGCTTCCACATAATTTACAAGGCTTAATACAGAAGTTGTTCTGTTACACCAAAATCCACCATTGGGGATATTCACATGTGAGCAAAGACAAGATTTCTCAACTAGAAATAAGATTTATTACTAGGAACTATAAACTATAGATTATACATAAAATTTATAGTGGAATAATTCACTGACTTTTTGACAAGTCACAAATCACCTTTAATTGATTTAGGTTTTTAAAAGAATTCAAAAACAGATGCATCATGGTATCAGAAATCATAATGCTGGAAACATCCTGTGCATTAGCAATGAATAATAATTTTTCAGCTGATAAGATACAGAATTGGTACATTATTTCAGGAAATTGAAATGAGCAATAAGGTGTCATCCAATACCTACCCCTCAAAGCATCTCCTTTAAATACTACTAATAAGAGTTAATGTTCATTAACACCAACGATGAGCTAAGTGATATATAGACAAGAAACATTTTCCAGGGAATCCTGAGCAGTCAGAATAGAGGAGGTAATACTGTCTGTTGGAGAAACAAACAGAATTATTTTTACATAATTCATGATATTGAGGAGAAATAGCTGAGCAGCTTATGAATGAATATAGTTTTCCTAATAGAAAAAGGCTATGTCCATGCTTAAGTACTAATGTTATATAATCCAGTACCACAAAATATTCTGTTAAATGATTTTAAAAGATTCCATAATGGTTGCTCCAGCAACATATATGTTTAAAAAATACCATTGTCATGAAAACAAAATAAATATATATAACACAAATATGCATATTATATTATATAACATATAATGTACAATACAAATATGTGTATACATATAGCAACATAGGATAAAAGATAGACTTGAGTGTCAGTGAAATTCTTTGTATCTTTATTATGGAGACTAATTCTGTTTCAATAAGGATCCAGTAAAAATTGAAATACATTTTGATCCACAAGGAGGATAAAATGAAAGCTGTGTCTCAGGCAACAGAGTACCAGATTTCAAATGCATGACACTAATCAATTACTTTTCTCATTTCAATTGGGAGCTATTAGGAATGCATGCTAACACAAAATACCATTGACTTGGCAGTGGAAGACTTGAGAGAAAAAGTTTTGTTATTATAAAATAATTAAATATATAGCTTAGAGTTGTTTTAATAAAAGTACCATGGGAACCTTTGCCACCATAATTTTAAATTTATTTCCTACATGCTTCCTTTTCCATTCCATTTCTATAAAGAAAAAACAAAATGAAGGTAGAAATATCCAGTTCATAGATGAAAAAAAAAAATGTAAGCAAATATCCAACTTTAGTTTTGGTTCCCGACATGGATTCACTTTGCGAAAGTTGATAGGATTTATACTTTGTGGCTCTGACACAAAGACCAATAATCTGTTCTAAAAGCTGACTAACTGCAAAGATCATCTGATAAAAGACAAGTAAATGGCATCAAATGTGTCAGTGATGACTTCATCTCCTTTAAGAATTATTGTAACTTGTGGGAGCAGCTGGGTAGCTCAGTGGATTGAGAGCCAAGCCCCAGAGACAGGAGATCCTAGATTCAAATCTGGTCTCAGACACTTCCCAGCTGTGTGACTCTGGGCAAGTCACTTGACCCCCATTGCCTACCCTTACCACTCTTCTGCCTTGGAGTCAATTTGACTCCAAGACGGAAGGTAAGAGTTTTAATAAAAAAAATTTTTTAAAGAATTATTGTAACTTGTGATATTTGTCTTAATTAAAGAGAAAAGTTTCATAATATGAAAGTGAGCACTTTAGTCTCAAAGCAACTCCATGACTAGAGTCATCAATTTTTAGATGTTCTGAGAGAGAGAGAGAATATAATATATAGGCTATCATATCCTTTTTTTTTTTTTTAATAGCCCTTACCTTTTGAATTAGTATCATTCTAACACAGGAGAGCAGCAAGGTCAAGGCCATCTGTCTTAAGTGGCACAGTCACTTAACATAGCCACACAGTTAGGACATATCTGAGGCCAGATGTGAACCCAGATCCTCTAGACTCCAGATCTGGCACTCTATCTACTGTGCTACCTATATGCACCCTAATATATCCTTAATTTAAATTAAAAGGAAGACATAAAATTATCTGAATTTGGAATTTTTCAACCTTATGACTGAAATATTGTCATATATTCTTTATTCTTCAATATTTTGAGTCCCCAGAGAAGAACTTATGAGTCAACAAGAGATGGAGAGCACTGTGAGATGTAAATAGATAATTTTGAGTATATTAAGTTGAAAAGTTTTTGTACAAATAAAATAAATGTTGTCAAGATTAGAAGGAAAACATAAAATTGGGGGGGGGGAATTGTATAGACAGCTTCTAGGATAAATGTCTCAAATCTAAACTATATAAACTTTGTCAAATTTATGAGAATAAGACATCCCCCAATTAATAAATGGGCAAAAAATATGAAGACACTTTCCAGGTGAAGAAATCAAAGTCATATGTAAGCATATGAAAAAATGCTCTAAATCACTACTGATTAGAGAAGTACAAATTAAAAAATAGAGATATTGTTTTTATCTGATCTGAGATATCATTTCACATCCACCAGATTGACTAAAAAGACAAAAGGGCAAAATAACAGATGTTGGAGGGGATGTGGGAAAATGTGGACACTAATATACTGTTGGTGGAGCTGTGAATTGATTCAATCATTTTGGAGAGCAATTTGGAATTGTACACAGAGAGTTATGAAACTATGTATAACCTTAGGCCCGGCAATACCATTGCTGCTAGATCTTATTTCCCAAGGAGATCAAGGAAAAAGAAAAAGAAGTTGTATGTTCCAAAGTATTTCTAGTAACTCCTTTTGTAGTGACAAAGAACTGGAAATTGAGGGATAGCTGAACAAATTGTGGTATGTGATTGTAATGGAATTATGCTATGCCATAAGAAACAATGAAAGCCTAATTTTAATAAAACTTTGAAAGAACATTATTATGAGTAAAACCAAGAGAACATTATATACAGCTACAGATTTAATACTTGAAGAATAATTTGTGAATGTCACCTCCATTGAATGAACTGAAAATGGAAACATGAAAGACATAACCTATATATACACATCTATCTCCTGAATGATGCCTTCTATGATGCAGTGAAGGAATAGAGGGGCTGAGACACTTGTAAATAAATTCTATTAATAAAAAAATAAATAATAATAATTTTGACATTTAATCCATACATCAACTCACTCATTAAGAAGTGGCAAAATACAAAAAGAAGGCAATTGAGCTCCTATTAAAGAGAATGTCTAGGTTTTATTTCCTTTGAAAGACAGTAAATTTCTTCTTAGAAAATATTGTGGAAGAATATTTTACTGTTGCGGAATTCTTGATGTCACAGGTTTTCACTTTTCCTTATCTTTTATCTGTAATTTGCTAGATCATATTTTCCACTTTTAAAATGATTCCTTTTCATAATAGTACCTACCTACCCGAGTTGTTGGAGACTCAAATGAAATAATTTAAGTAAAGCAATTTGCAAACCTAAATCACTACCTAAACATGAGGTATTATATTTTATTCGTTTTTATATAAAATCAGCAATTATAAGACTTTGCTCTAATAATATATAGCATTTACTATGTTATATATATATTATGTATAACATTTATCATATATGTTATATATAATATATAGCCAATTTTTGCATGTGTGTTCTTATTTTCAGCTTCTGTTATCTAGAACAAAACTTTAATTTGGATATTAATAATAATTTACATTTACATAGCACTTTAAATTGTGTAAAGCACTTTACATGTATTATCTCCATTAAGCCTCACAAATATATCATTATGCCTATTTTATAGGTGAGGAAGTTGAAGTTCAAGGAGGTTGAATGACTTCTACATCATCATTACACTAGATTTAAATCATCTTTCCTGAGTTTAGGTCCAACTTTATATTCACCACATAATACTACCTCTCTGCAAAGAAGAATAAATCTAATGTATTTTACAAAACTAAACAGGGCTGAAAAACTCAATCTTATTCACCACAACCAGCCTCAAAAGTTCAGGTCTGTTACTTCTTGTTATACAGATGTTACATATACAGATCATTTCAAACATGTCTCACTCAGTCTTTCAATAATGTTCATGACTTTAAAGGCCCAACATAAATGCCTTTTATTCTTTCTAGAAATCTTATTTCAGGCTACATAAATAATAATTGTCTCAAGTAGAGATAATAAAAACAAAATGAAATAAATCCTAAAAGGTCAGTAAATCATAAAATATAACAAAAAATTAGTAAAAGTTCACAAAGGCAATAGTCATGCTCTCACCATTTTCTTAGAAAAACCAAGTACGCGGTTAGGCAAATGACAGCCATCAGCAGCCACTCAATAGGTATAAAATCAAATTTAAGCTGGTGAAATAAAGTTTTCAGTATATTAGAATTCCTACATTATATGCTGTATTAGAGTATTATAGGAGGAAGAAGAGGAGGAGGGAAAAAAATCTAAATTACATAATGTCTGAGTTGGAAAGGACCTCAAACCAACTCATGCTTAGGCAAGAATCTTCTCCATTATATACCCAACAACTGATCATATAGCCTTGAAGACTTGAATGGGAAAGTATTACTTTCTACGAAAGCCCACTATATTTTTAGACACCTAAGATTGTTAGAAAGACTTTAAATTTGTTTTCTGCAATTTCTGCCTGTTGTGCCTAGATCTTCCCTCTAGAACAGGGGTCGGCAACGTATGGCTCTTGAGCCATATCTGGCTCTTTTGAGGGCCAGATATGGCTCTTTCTACAGTAGCCATAAAGTCAATTTTTTTTCAGGCACTGTTACAGGAGTGCGCACTGTGAGCACTGTATGGCTCTCACAAAATTACATTTTAAAAAATGTGGCATTTATGGCTCTCACAGCCAAAAAGGTTGCCGACCCCTGCTCTAGAACCAAGTAGAATAAGTTTAATCCTTTTTTTAAAAGATAGTCTTTGAAATACTTAAATAGAACTATTTTATTTATCATATCCTCTCCTTTCCAGACTAAACATCTACAATCCTTCGACTAAGTCTCATGTCACATAATGATTCTTTATTATTTTCATTGCCCTTGTCTAAATAATCCTCTAGATATGGTCTAACCAGTTCAAAATATCATGAGACTCACTTCTTTGTCTGTCTTAAAGCAATGTATATTAACTTTTCGACTGCCCTATCACTTAGTGGATTCATATTGAGCAAACTTCCAGATCTTTTTCAGAGTAACCACTGTCTAGCTATACATTTTCCCCACTTTATACTTGTGAAGCTGATTTTTTGGAACCTATATTTAAGACTTAACATTTATCCCTATCAAATTTCACTTTATTAGATTTTGCCAGTGATTATCAAGGAGGCACCAGCAATTCTGTTGTCTTTTAATCCTCATTTTTGAAAAGATTTACTCTAGTTTGGGGAAAGGAAAGTCAGAAGAATATAGGAGAAAAGAAAATATTGGAAAGAAGAGAATGTTACAAAGAATCATGTTAATACCTTTTAGTCTTAGATATTGCAAACACCAACTTCCATTTCTTAAAATTAAAATTGATATTTTTTCTAACTGATATGTTAAAGACTTTTCTTCTTTTTATTCCATAGATGGCTATGTCCTTCGGAGCTGTCTGGTGGACAAGTAAGTAAAAATAATCTTTCAAGGCTATACCTTGTTATAAGAAAGAAATAATTTTGTGACTTTTGCCAATTTTTCTTGTGTTAAGTGGAATAACATGCTATATGAATGGAAAAAGTATTATGGTCTACATATTAATGATAATCATTGTAACTATAATTAAGTTTTCAAAAGATACAATTATTACAGTAGCAATACTTTCTGTTACTCACATAGTTTAATACTGCAAACCCACAGGTCATAGTCACCACTTTCTCTTGTTAATCCTTTATGGTTTTGTACCTTATTCATCTAAGTTAGCTGAATTAGTAGCAATTCCTCTCCTGTAAACTGAGAAGAGCTGGAGCAGGTGACCTTTAAGACATCTTGGATTTTGGGCTAGTCACTTATTTTCTCAAGGGCTTGGGGCAGCTAGCTCTCTATGTTTACTGGGTGTCCCAGAAGTATTAATGCAATTTAGGAATACCTTCAAACTGCATGAAGACTTTGGGGACATCATACAAGCTGCAGAGCACTTGCAAATCTATACATCTGTGTTGGAAGGAATTACTAGAAAATCACCGATTCCCCACCCATACACATTGCTCCCCACCCAAAAGATCTTAAAAGCATCTATTTGATCCTAAGAATCAATAGGGAGCCACCAGAATATGAGTATGGGAGTAACACCAGCATACCTACACTTAAACTTAGGAAAATCAGTTTGGCAGCTGTATATGATGGACTGGAAAGAGGAGAGACAAAGCAAGAACATCATTAGGAAATGATTGCAAGATGATGAAAGCCTGAACTTAAATGGTGTCTGCTGGGATGGAAAGCAGATAAATCAAGTAAAGCAGAGAGAGGAAGAGTGGAGAAGATTTGGCAACAGATTGAATGTGTGGGGTAAAGGAAAGTAAGGAGTCAAAGTTCAAGCCAAGTTTTTAAGATCCTGAGTGAGTGGAAGGACAGTGGGATCTTCAGCAGATATAGTTAGTTTAGAAGAAGAATATATTAAGGGGTAGAGGGGAGATCAGGTAATGATATCTGGGATACAGTTCACAATTGATCCTTCCTGCTCATTCTGTGTGACTTTTTGTTCCACTAAAAATTAAAGAGGGAAATGGCCTCAAACACTTTCTAGCTGTGTGATCCTGGGCAAGTCAATCCAATTGCCTATCCCTTGTGACTCTTCTGCCTTAGAATTGATATGGATTCTAAGACAGAAGGTAAAGGCGTTTTTAAAAAAATTAAAAGGGAAAAACAAGACTCTAATTCACCAATCACTGGCCCTTAACTCCAGAACTCACCCTCCAGGAATGACCTTATCAATTTTCCATTCTACTCTTTATAGCAGCAATTTCAGACTTTCATCCTTCAAGCCTCCCATGTACTGCTCCTCTTCTCCCCATCCCACTGACTTCCACCCCCTACCCTGCTTAGCTGATAATCTTGCCTTATGTGTCCCAGAAAAACAAAATGAAGCTATTTGCCAAGATGGCTTCTCACTTCACTCCCTCAACTATCTTCCCTTACTGTCTCTTCTTTTAGCCCTTCACTCATAGACCTGTTATCTACCAACCTGGCCTTCATTCCCTCAAGCCTAGACAATTGAAATAGCTTTCCAGATGGTCTATCTTCTTCAAGTTTCTTTTCCTTTACAGGATATCCCCATTCTGCTTCCAAAGGAATCTTCCTAAAGCAGAGGGTTGACCATGTTACACTGCCCCCTCAAATCAAAAATAAAAAAATTCCAATGCTCCCTATTACCTCCAGGATCAAATATAAAACCCTCTGTTTGACTTTTAAAGCCTTTCATAACCTAGACACTTCTTATCTTTCCAGTCTTCTTGCACCCTTCCATATTCTTTGATCTAACAATCCATCTCTTGACTCTGCCTTTTACCAACTGATCCCATGCTTCGAATGTTCTCCCTCCCCACCTGGGCTTTCTTTTTTCTTTCACATCCTTCAAAACTCAAGTCAATTCTTACCTTATGTAATGAACCTTTCCCAGGCTCTCCCCACCCTTAGTGCCTACCCTAAAATTTCCTTTCATTTATACTGAATATATACAGATTATGTTTATGTTTTCTTCTCCACTTCTCCCTGCCCCTCCCAGCCCCACAGCCATTAACATGTGAGCTCCTTGAAAATTGGAAAAGTGTTTTTGCCTTTCTCTCTCTCTCCAGAGCTTAGCACAGTGGCTGGCACATAGTAGTAAACTCTCAGTAAATGTTTGTTGACTGATTGGCTGACTGCCTACTACCAGAGTGCTTTAGGGGTCAGGGAGTGGGGGATGGCATCTGCAGAGCTGTTGTTATTGATTCTTGGAAACCCTGAAGGATGCCAAGTTCTGAAAATGAGACATTAGGAATTTGCAGAACAGAGGAAACAGGTAGACTGGAGTAGATTTTGGAAAAACAGATAAGTATGGTTATTATGTTGGAGACAGGCCCCATTGTTACCTATCACAACAAGGGTGGGATGCAACTCATCTTACCAACCTCCAATTGATTGTTCAAATCTCTCTGTAGGATCAAGCCTGGCTCTGACTTTGAGAGACTACTTGTCTATACAATGGGCATTAAACTTTATTTTTTTTAACCTACCATAGATATTTCTTGCAATATTCAATGATTTTTAGAAGGGTTGTTGAATGCATTTATGCACTTGAAGCTCTTCCTATATTTATGGCATTGTCTACCTCAACCAGTTCTTGTGTTGATCTCCCTGTTCCTTTGAGTTAGTTATGGCATTTACCTATAATATTCCATTTCAGTATGGTCTTTTGACTTGACTCTGTTCTTAAGATCTGACTTTTGGCTCTAGTACAAGCTCGGTAAGGAGGCAGAGGAGTCTAGAAAAATCATAATGCAAGATATCTTTGGATTCCCCCACTGACTTCATCAGATCATCTTCCAGGGAAATAAATAAGCAAAGCAGAATCAATAACAAGTCCAATTCAATTGAACATGTATTAAATACCTACTGTGTGCCAGATTGGACTCCAGACCCTGGGACTACAAAGACAAAAATGAAGTGCCTGCCCACAAAGGGCTTATATTCTATTGAGAGAAGCAATATGTACAATGAATACAAAAAAATACTTACAAAGTAATTTTGAGGGAGGGTATCTGGCAACTGAGAAGATAAATTTATTTATCTATTTTTTGTTTTTAAATTATTTATTTTTTAAAATTATTTTTATTTATTAATTTTTTGTCAATGTTACATGATTCTTATCTCCCTCCCCTATTCTCTCCCCAACTCCTGGAGTTGACAAACAATTTCACTGGAATATGTATATAATCACTCAAATCCTATTTCCATTTTATTCATTTTTGTAATAGAGTAATCTTTTAAAACCAAAATCATATAGCCATATAAACAAGCGATAAATCATGTTTTCTTCTGGATTTCTACTCCCTCAGTTTTTTCTCTAGATGTGGATAGCATACTTTCTCATAAGACCCTCAGGGTGGTCCAGGACCATTGCATCACTACTAGTAGCAAAGTCAATTACATTTGATCTTCCCACAATGTTTCAGTTACTGTGTATAATGTTGAGAAGATCAGTTTAGAACAGGCTTTCTGTAGGATAGTGGTTCCCAAACTTTTTTGGCCTACCACCCCCTTTCAAGAAAAAATGTTACTTGGCCCCCTGGAAATTAATTTTTTAAATTTTAATAGCAATTAATAGGAAAGATAAATGCACCTGTGGCCATCACCACTCTCCTGGATTGCTGCAGCACCCACCAGGGGGCGGTAGCACCCACTTTGGGAATCACTGCTGTAGGAGGTGGCAACTGAGCTAAGCTTTGAAAGGAGTTGGGACTGGGACCAATAGCTGAGTATTCAGGATCACAGAATTTAACACAATGAATACATGAAACTGGATTTCAGAACTGAAGAACAGGTGCAGGTCAACAACCTAACATCAGATGAGACCAAGCAAATTAGTGTTATTAAGAAGTCCTAAAAGACTCATACTGGCTAATCACCTGGACTCAAGGATTAGGTGAAGGCAACCAATCCCTACAAGCCAGAAAGAATACCAGAGATTATATTCTTGAGAAAGGCATATATTTTTAAATTTTTATCTTTATTTTATTTCAATAACAAATTTACATATAAGTTTTCCAAAGTTACTTGATGCATGTTGTCTCCCTCTCCTCTTCCCTCCCTGCTCCGAGACTTTATAAGCAATTCCACTGTGTTATATATGTTTTATCACTCAAAACATATTTCTTTTTTAAATTAATTTTATTTTTAAAATTTTTCCATGTTTACATGATTCATTTTCTTTCCCTCCCTTCTTCTCTCCCCCCTCCCAGAGCTGACAAACAATTCCACTGGGTTGTACAAATGTTATCACTTGAAACCATTTCCTTATTATTCATTTTGCTATAGAGCAATCTTTTAAAACCTAAACCCCAAATCACATCCCCATATATACGTGATACATGATGTAGTGTTTTTCTTTTGCATTTCTATTCCCATAGTTCTTTCTCTCAATGTGGTTAGCCTTCTTTCCCATAAGTCCTTCAGGAGTGTCCTGGCTTGTTGCATTGCTACTAGTAGCAAAGTCCATTATATTGGATTTTTCCACAATGTTTTACTTTCTGTGTACAGTGTTCTCCTTGTTCTGCTCATTTCACTCTGCCTCAATTTATTGAGGTTCTCCCAGGCCATACAGAAATCCTCCAGATCATCATTCCTTACACCACAGTAGTATTCCATCATGATTTTATACTATTACATACCACAATTTGTTCAGTCATCGAGGGACAACCAACCATTCATCTTCCAATTTTTTTTTTGCCACCACAAAGAATGTGGTGGCAGCTATGAATATTTTTGTACAAATATTTTTCCTTATTATCTCTTTGGGGTACAAACCAAGTAGTGGTGTTGCTGGATCAAAGGGTATGCATTTTTAAAGCCCTTTGTGCATAATTCCAAATTGCCTTCCAGAATGACTGGATTAAATCAACAACTCCCCCAGCAATGAATTAGTGTCCCGATTTTGCCACAACCCCTTCAACATTTATTATTTTCTTTTATTGTCATATTGGCCAATCTGTGAGGTATGAGGTGTTACCTCAACATTGTTTTGATTTACATTTCTCTAATTATGAGAGATTTAGAACATTTTTTTCATGGGCTTATTAATAGTTTCTATTTCTTTATCTGAAAACTGCCTATTCATGTCACTTGACCATTTGCCAATTGGAGAATGGCTCAATTTTTTTGTACAATTGACTTAGCTCCTTATAAATTTGAGAAATTAGACCTTTGTCAAAGGTTTTTGTTATAAAAATTTTTTCCCAATTTGTTGCTTCCCTTCTAATTTTGGTTGCATTGGTTTTGTTTGTATAGAAACTTTTTCATTTAATATAATCAAATTATTTATATTACATTTTGCAATGTTCTCTATCTCTTATTTGATCTTAAATTCTTTCCTTCTCTATAGATATGACAGATATTCTACATTCACCTAATTTACTTATATCACTTTTTGTTTAAATCATATACCTATTTTGAACTTATCTTGGTATAGGGTGTGAAATATTGATCTAAACCTAATTTTTGCTATACTATTTTCCAATTTTCCCAGAAGTTTTTGTCAAATAGTGAATTATTTTTCCAAAAGCTGTGATCTTTGGGTTATCAAACTAGTGTATTGATTGCTGAGGTCATTTACCCCTAATCTATTCCATTGATCTACCTTTCTATTTCTTAACCAGTACCAGATTGTTTTGATGATTACTGCTTTATAGTACAGTTTAAGATCTGGTAGAGCTAGGCCACCATCCCTCACATTTTTTTTTCATTAGTTCCTTTGATATTCTTGTAGGTCCATCTCATATTGCAATTTTACTTGATCTAGGCAAGAAAATTTTCTGATGAAAATATTTTAAATGTCTGAATGCTGAATTTGCAACCTAGTTACAAATCTTATATCATAATACAAAGTAATATCTTAAGAAGCAAAATCTTAAGTTATTTATAGGTTGATCTCAATTCTCAATATAATGCCAGTTATTTGAAACTAGGGACTGTTTTTTTTTCATATATTCCCCATAGTGCTTCACACACACACACACACACACACACACAATATGCCAAATCAGCAATGAAAAGAAAACATCATAAAGATGAAAATAGAAATCTTATACATAGATTTGTAAAAAGATATAAAAGCATTTAATGGATGTATCAAACCAAAAAAGCCCAAACTAGATTCACCTGGTTGTGTAATCCCTATGCCAAGGGAGAGTTCAAGTTCTCTACATTTTTATCAATGATCCTTATGTGTTACTATGACCTTAATGAATAAAATAAACAGTCACTTTTTAGAATGACATAAATGTTCAGCCATGTATTATATCATAATACTCATACTCTGGCTCTTAATTTTGTTAATTTCCATTTTAAAAAGTGGAAAATAATAATTGCAGTTTTTGTAACAAATATAAGTGCATTTTAATCACACTAAAAGTCCAAGAGATGTCATATATATGGCATTTTTGAGCATAAAGAGCTTTGGGATCATAGTGCCTAGTGCAGTGTTAGAAAGAATGTGCTAAATAAATGTTTATTGATTATAATATATAATGCTTTTTGTCTAAAAAATAATTTCCTTTAAAATGTTTTTTTCTACATTTACAGTGAAGGAGAGATCTATGATGATATTGCTGATGGTAAGTTTCATTTTTTTAAAAAATATACAATATATTAGCACATTTGTTTATGCTAAAGCCTATTGAGTAGTGCTTATGCATAGAATGAAAGAACAATTATCAGTCTAAATCATCAGCTTTTATCAATACTTATTGATAATCCATAATTTTCTGGCTATAGTGTATGATATTAAAAGAAAAAAGTGTTCCTAACACATAATGAAGTTTGTATGCCCAAAGTGTCTATGTTGTAACCACATTTTGCCTCAATATTAGTTACTTACTTGTGCCTTAATGCTTTCTAGCTGTCAAACAAACTGAGAGCACATGGAGTATTTATTTTGTGGCTTGTAGAAGAGCCATCTACCCTTTGAGAGGGCATCTAACAATAGTGACCAACCATCCCTGGAAATTCTGCATTTGTTGCTTGCCATCATAAGAATTTTCCTACACATGTTAAGATCATGGATTTAATTAGAAAAGAGTTTTAGAAATCATCTCATCCATCCCCATATTTTAAAGATAAATAAACTGAATCCCAAGAAGGTCAAGTGACTTTGAAATTCACATGGGTTATTAGTAGCAGAGCCAGGATTGGAAACCAAGTTCTCTGGCTCCAAAACTAGATGTTTGTTTTTTTTAAAAAACTATTACATATTACAAAAGTAATCTATTCCTTCTCTACTATTTTTATTCATTGTCCTTATTTCTTATTTGGCTCCCTCTTAACCCTTATTTGACCAATAATCTACTCTCCTTTAGAACAACTTTTTCTAACTTTAACTTGAAATTAGCTTTTCCAGCTATGAATTTAGCTTAAGTCTGCCCTTATTTCCATTTAAAGTTCCCTATTCATTCAGCCTGTGATGTGATTCCTTAGAAACAGAGAGGGGGAATCTCAGAAACATACACACAGACACAAGCTTAATTTATATGGGATCATAGTTTTAGTCTCAACTACTTTCTTAAATAATTTAACTGAAGCTTTGATTCTTACCCAGTTCCAAACCAAATTTAGAATTCAAAACTCTTCATAACTCTTAACCTAACTCACCTTCCCTCCACCACACCCACACACCTTTCCAGTCTTCTTTACCTTATATTCTTGAGATTATTGCTGACTGGCTCAACAATTAGTTCTACAAATTTCTTTCTATAATGTGTGTAGACCTAAAATTATTAAGTGGTCAGAAAAAGAAGGATCTAGGACTGATTTTTTTAGTGTAAGAAAAAATTGTTCTTGTTGTTTTAACAAGGGGATATTTTTTAAAAAAGAAACAGTATAAAAGATCTCCATGGTATAGAAACAGAATTAGATGTAGAAGACAAGTGATGGAATAAAAATAAAAGTGTTGCCATTTGTGTTTCTTAGGTCATACACCACTGTTTCCTATAATAAATCATATAGTATTTTGCTTAGTTTTGTTCTAAAAGATGGACATTTTGCCTAATAAAATTTCTAAACTTCATTAATTCTAGTAAGAAATTTTATTTCTCTAAAACCTAAACATACTTTTGCTCATTTCCTTCCTTCTATTCTTTAGCTCACTGAACAATTTAAAATAACCACTTCCACTAATATTTCTAATTTTCATGCATAACTTTATTCATCTTTTTTCACATTCCTCAATTAGTTATAATTTATCTGACTAATATTAATACTACTCTTTATTTTTATTTATTAATTTTTTTAAAACCCTTACCTTCTGTCTTGGAGTCAATACTATGTTTTGGCTCCAAGGCAGAAGAGTGGTAAGGGCTAGGTAATGGGGGTCAAGTGACTTGCCCAGGGTCACACAGCTGGGAAGTGCCTGAGGTCAGATTTGAACCTAGGACCTCCCATCTCTAGGCCTGGCTCTCAATCCACTGAACTACCCAGCTGCCTCCTACTCTTTATTTTTTAAGTGATATTTCTTCCAAACTCTCAACTTACATTTACTGGGCTCCTGTATATAGCGATCTAGCTAATTGTTTAAAGTTTAAATTATGTCTAAGAGATTATACTATCCATTTAGTGAGTTTTTTGTTAGTTTATATATGCATGTTGAATTTAACATGATAAGTGTCAATATAAATATTAAATGCCATGTATAGCACACAGAAAAAAAGATTCATGTAAGTTAAATGCAGTACAGATTAAGAGGTCTTAGAGACCAAATTAATTTTTTTATACATTCAAAATGTACTTTGGACAGTGAGTTTAATACTTCATTCTATAGTTATATAGAATATAGTTATTTTTCATACATTCATCCCCCTCTTGTAGTCCACATTCAGTGTCCATGGTACAATACAATCACAAATAGATGTTCTCCAACTCAAGAAAACTTAAGAGTATATATGTGTACTTTTCGTCTTCTAATTACATTTTGTATTCTTTTTTTTAGGTTGTATCTACGACAATGACTAGTAGCTTTCCACTTTAGAAGCTGACTTCATTGAATTCTTTTTTGAAGCATTTACAGTTTTAATTAACATATAATTAAGATGTAACAGCAGATGAATGAACAAAATATACTTTACTATCACTTCCTTTTTGTTACTAAAGCATAATTCTCACCATAAAGAACTGGAAATTGGGGCCCTTTTGAGTTAAGTTTTTTCTGAACAAACATCCCAGTGGGGTTCATCAAGGAAGCTATGCACATCACCTTTAGCTACCTATTCAACATTTCCAAGGATACACACGATTTATTGATAAACATCTATGACAGTACATAAAAAAGGAGTATCAAGTGAAAAACACAGGGGAAAGAAACCCATCATATTCACTTATGATTTAAATAAAGAAAATAAACATAAATTGGCATCTGAGAAGGCAATTGCCCACTTGAAAAACTCTTCTAATATTTGCTAAAAGGAAATTATATTCATAGGATTCTCTGTGTTTTAAATTTGCAAAATGTTTTGTCTATATGTGTTCATTTGGAAAGCATATTAATTATTTGCTAGAGAGTTTGTTGTAATTTGTGTATTTTTGTACAGTCCTCTAAGCTAAATGTTATTAAGTCTTAAAAACCCATCTCTTATCTGGTTTTTGATATTCAAATAACTTGATTCTGTTCATTATTTAAACTGATGTTATCTGAGAAGTAACATGGGCCTAAACTTTGACTCTATGACCATAACATTATGCATAATGGACTATGAACAGTCCTGTTTTTGTTCCAAATCTGTTAAGGCTTTAAAATCATTTAACTTTTCCCTCTAAGTTTTTCTTTGCCAGCAGGGGGAGTACAGATGAACACACTGTTAGAAAGATGTCCCCTACTGAGGCACGCATTTAGTTCAAAGGCAAGCCAGAAACAAAACTAAAAGTTATTTTTTATTTAGCTCCAATATTTTAAGGAAAAAAATTGTTAAATGGATATGAAAAATATCTTTTTTCATAGCTTCCAAAATAAGGATCTAACATTTAACCACGTGGAAAAGGTCAGGATTCCTCAGATCTACTCACAGTCCTACTGCCTATGTAAACTTTCTATAGAGAGGGAAAAACCTTTAACCTCCCTGATACTTCATTTTCTCACTTGCCAAATTACAATGTCAAATTATATCATTTCTAATATCCTCCAAAACTGCTGAATTTCTTTCTTAAGATTATAAATAGATGGTCAGAACATGTTTGTTCTTTTACAATTTTGTAGCAAATTTGTACCACTCCAATTTGGGGGAGTTGGGTGGGGATTGAGTGATTTTTTCATTACTGTACAATAGCTATTGAATTAATTCTTCATTTGTTTCTCAAGTGTTGTACCTTGTGGCTATAGGAAAAGTTTTGAATGGATCTATAAGAATTTGTAGAGTTTTGTTTGGGAAATCACTCCCCAAAGGGTCAGTCTGGGTGCTTCCACATAGAAGGAGAAGTGTATGCACACAAACTTGTGAAAAAAAAAAACAATAATTCTATAAGATAGGTAATCTCAACCCAACAAAAAAGTAAAACGATTTTGAATGTTTTAAATATTTTTAGAATATATTAGAATCTTTTGTATATTGGTAGATGAAATATTGATATATATGATGAGAGAGCTACCAACAATGTATTCTGGAAAATTCTCTAGTTTGGGAGATTTGTTCTACAAATAAGTATTCCACAAATCATGGTACATGAATAACATGAGCTACTGAAGCCAAGAAAATAAGTTTTTCCTTCTTATAAATAAAAGTCTATATTCACAGGAATTGTACAGAAGAAATGTCTTCTTACAATGGGAAGAAATATTACCTCCAATAAATTTCTCAGAAGTAGCTTTATAAAAATGACTTGAACATTAAATAATACCAAAGGGTTATTGTTCCAAATCTAACCAGGCCTTTGAGTTATGAGTAGGCAGGTCTGGTGTGGTTTGCATTTATGTACCTTTCCTCCAAAAACCCTTTACCCTAAAAAAGCCACTTTAATCAACTATATTTTTGTATTCCTCCTTGTGATGCCTTAGTCTAGGTGAATTTTTAAAAAGAATTTAATGACATAGTTTACCTTAGAAAAAAAGGATTTATTCAAAATCAGATAAGATCTATTTTAGAGAAAGCAAAACATGCAATGACTTATTCCAAGGTCATGATTTGTCTTAGACTGGCAAAGCATAAAACCTTGAAACCTTGATTCTGGTTCTTATTCAAACACACCACCCCTGAAGCATACAAAATTTGGGGGTTTTTAAAAACAATTTAAAAACTGAAGAAATAAACGTATTCATATTGTCCTGATTTCTAGATGAATAACAACTGTTTTATAACAAAATCTTGGAAGAGTAATATGTACAAATGTAATTCAAAATAAAGTCCATTTTTAACTCAAATTTGTGATTCAAGTATCACTATTCTTTCTTAGAACCCAAATCTTTCTGTAGCTATTAATATACACATAATAAAGTCTTATTATAATAATAGCTTAGTGCTAATGCTACAAATCAAATTGTGTCACCCCAAAACATGGTAACTACAAATAGAAAGTGTCTGCAATGACCCAATTATCCTATAAGGCAGTTGATAGCAGTGTTACTTCAAAATAGTTTCATGAAAAGATCCCACTCTTGTTCTTCCTTCTTTCCTTTTTTTTTGCCCTAGAATATTTATTTAGACTTCCATATGTTGTGGGTTGTCAACCGTGGGAAGACACAGAGGATAGAATGCTAAAACTGGAGACAGGAAGATCTGAATTCAAATCCAACCTCAAACATTTACATTCAATTCTGCCATAACTCAACATATGCTTCTTAAAAATCATTACACTATACAAAATCATGCAATAAGCACAGGACTTATGGAGAAAATGGAGTTAGGGGCCCAACACTTAAAAACCTTGCCAATGAAATAAAAAGAGATAGTAACTATTAATAAAAATGATAGTATAGTTTTAAACATGTTAAATAGTAAAGAAATATATAAATACTTCAATAAATGGTAGTATCTGAGACCTTCAACTACTGGTCAGCCTGTACCTCGGTGACCGCCCAGCCTCAAGCTAACAAAATCTATGACTATAGGCAGTCTGGGTGGAGTGTGTGTGTTCAGACCAGCCCACCTCTGTCCACATCTTTTACTGCACCAAAAGACTTATAATAAATATGGTACTTCACCTTGAAAAATATCTGAAATTTTGCTTATGGAATTGGGCAATGAAAGGGTTAAAGCTTGTGAGTCATTATGAAGTGATACAGTTTTTAGCAAACACAAAAATCTAGTTCTGCTCAAATTATTCCCTAATATTTCAATAGCAATGGAACAAATTCTCATTTTCAAAACAAATGCTAAAGCAAAAATGAACTACTAGTTTTATAACCATATTACTTAATCTCTACTTCAAATTCATCAAATAAGGATAATCCAAGGTTGTCCAAAGGATAAAATATAAGATGATATTTGTAGAGGCAGCTAGGTAACACAGTGGATAAAGCACCAGATCTGGAGTCAGAAGGGGCTGGATTCAAATCCGCCTTCAGACACTTCCTAGCTATGTGACCCTGGACAAGTCACTTAACCCTAATTGCCCAGCCCTTGCTGCTCTTCTTTCTTAGAATCTAGGACAGAAAGTAAGGTTTGGGTTGTTGTTGTTGTTTTGTTTTTTTTTTTAGGTATATTTGTAAAGTACTTTGCATACCTTTCAGGGCTACTATATACATGCTAGCTATTATTGTTGATATTATTATTACTTGGCAATCACAAAAAAGTTATGATTCAAATATCTCACATGTAGCTCTGTATTTGAAATCAGAAAACTTGGGATCAAATTCTAGCACCGGCTCTCATTGGCTAAGTGACCCCTGGCAAGTCATTTAAACTCGAAAATTCAATTTCTTCATTTGTCAATTAAGGATAAAATTCATACTATTTTACAAAGTTGTTGTGAGGGTCAAAAAGGATTATGTCTAACACTTTGTAAGGCAAGAGGGCTACATAAATGTTGGGGATGATCATGTCTGTGTAGAGAGATGAGGTAGAGTGGAGGAAGTGATAAAAAAAATTAGTAGGTACATGAATTGGGAAGATGCAATACTTTAGGGAACATTGATGCGTTGTCTTGGAAAAAAGACTCAGCCACTCACTGGAAGAAGAAAGGACAGTGTGCTGAGGGCTTGATAGAAAAAGGTCACAGGGATCTTGACTGGATCATAAATTTGAGTAACGTAGATCTGAAAGAAAGATGGGGGAAGGCAAGAAATATTCCTACTCCCCAGTGACTTGCAAGTGGGTGAAGGAGAGTGCGAGAGTACTAGAAATGGTGGCCAGGGGTACTGTGTCATCAGGAGGGAACCAAGTCTCAATGAGTGCCAGAAGATGGAAGGCATGCAAAATCCTAGAGGATTTAATGTGAAAGTGATGACTGTGAAGCAGGTAAAGTGGAAGGGGTGGATAGGTCTGGAATTGAAAGCAAGGGGAATAGAGTCTAAGGGGATGGCAATGAGGTAATGAAGTATGAGAAAGAGAACAGAGTTTGTTTGAAGGACTGTGAGTGTGCTAAGCATTGGGGAAGAATCCAGGCAGAGTATCCATGGTTGGAGATACCAGTTAAGAGAAGCATGTAACTAGATTTTCAGTTTTACTTGAATTTTTGTAATGGTTATTTAGTTTACCGTTTCTGAATTTTTTTAATCTTATATCTAGATCAAATTATTTGTCAAAGAATCAAGGGGGCAGCTAGGTGGCTCAGTGGATTGAGAGCCAGACCCAGAGATGGGAGGTCCTGGCCTCAAATCTGGCCTCAGATACTTCCTAGCTGTGTGACCCTGGGCAAGTCACTTGACCCCCACTGCCTAGCTCTTACTTTTCTTCTGCCTTACAACCAATACACAGTATTGATTCTAAGATGGAAGGTAGGGTTTTATTGTTGTTGTTGTTTTTTAAAGGATCAAGCCTGATCTTTCAAAAAATATTGAATATCAGATGTTCTTTTTGTGCTCTTCTTCCAGTACTCCTATGTCCATTTTTTGGAATGCATGAGGTGTTCAGGGAGGACAGGTACCTCCAACTCTGCCTCACTTAAATTCAATACCTGGACAAGTGAAGACATCACTTATGATGCCAGTGATCCTCTTGACAACATCAACAAGGATGAATAACAACATCCATTTATGGATCCTGGTAATGTCCATCTCAGGATCACAGTCTCGTTACTTTTTTCAGGAAAGAAACACAAAACCAAAGAAGCAGCTATGGTTTTGAGATCCAATCTCAAGTCACCCAGACCAGCATGTGTTGGCAGTCATGTGTGAGCAGGTGTCACCATTTCTACTAGAATATAAAAAAGGTGACATCCCCCACCATACCATGGAAAGTACAGAGGAAAGCTCAGAGTCCTGTCATATTCAGGATTTAGGTAGAGGAAGCCATCCAAAGGGCATAGTCACTCCTTTTTAAGGTCTACTAAATCAGTGGCTCTTCCTGACCCAAAGACCAGTCTTCTCAGAAACAGACACCTCCCCTGCTGCTAACATGGGGACCAAGAGATTCTGTGTCCTCCACCAGCTCCCAGGATTGAGTCAACACCCATAATCTGCCTAGAAGCAACCAGAGTGCAAGCTCACTACTCTATGGGATACCCACTATTAACAGCAAGGTGCAAAAGTATCAAATGAGAGGTAGCATATAATAGTGAGTAGAAAATTGCCCTCAAAGTCAGGAAATATTGGGTTCAATTCTTACCTCTTAAACATATTGGCTGCATGATCCTGGGAAAGTCATTTACCCCTTTATTGCTCTAATCAACTCTCTAAAATGATGAATTGCAGAGAAGGAGTCAACCTACATTTGAAAAGTGTCTTTATTTTGGAGTTTATTATATGAAATAAATATAGCTCTAGACTCTATTACCTTTCCCTATTCACGTATAATTTTCTTCAGCAACTCTAATTTTTAATATCAAGCAAGGCAAAATATAGGGATAAATATGCTTGCTGTAGTTACTTGCCACTGTCGTGGAAGGTATTCATAATAATTTTAGCTGCCTTTATAACATATTTTTAAGGTTTGTAAAATGATTTACATGTTAACTAATTTGATCCTCACAACAACTGTGGGATAGGTGTTGTTATCCCCATTTTACAGATAAGAAAAATGAGGCACAGAGAGGTTCAATGATTGTCCCAAGATCCCATAGATAGTAAGGGCTTGAGACAGGATTCAAATTTGTATCTTCCTAATTCTTAAGTCTTGAGCTTCCAGTGGAAAACAAAAGAGAAAAAGTTCTAATTTTCTTCAGTGGATCTATTTCAAGCTAGAGTTACTAAGAATCTCTCCAATCAGTTCTTGAAAATGCAATGGGGCTCAGTGGATAGAAAGTCAGGCCTAAAGACAGGAAGTCCTGAGTTCAAATCTGGTCTCAGAAACTTCTTAGTTCTGTGACCCTGGGCAAGTCCCTAAACTCCAACTGCCTGCCCTTTACCATTTTTTTGCCTTAGAACTGATATTTAATATGAATTCTGAGATAGAAGGTAAGGGAAAGAAAAGGAAGGGAGGGAGGGAGGGAGGAAGGAAGGAAGGAAGGAAGGAAGGAAGGAAGGAAGGAAGGAAGGAAGGAAAAGATGGAGGGAGAGAGGAGGAAGAACCTCAGATGTAGAATTATCATGTTGACAACTTTTAGGAAAATAAAATCCTCTCCAATGAAAGAAAGTCAGAAGACAAGAAGAAAAGAAAATGAGAAAGAAAAGGAAAGAGAGGGTGATGGCAAGTTAGATTGAGCTACTTCTAAAAATGTAAAATGAGGAAACAAAATGATTTGCCAGAGAAACTGTTTCAGTGTGGAGATATTCTAAACTGCATGTTAATCCAAAAAACATGGTATTTCTATTCATATTCTGAGAGAGATTACATTTTAAAAAATTAAACCTTTATCTTCTATCTTAGAATCAATCCTAAGTATTGGTTCTAAGTCATAAAAGTGCAAGGGCTAGGCAATGAGGGTTAAGTGACTTGCCCAGGGTCACACACCTAGGACATGTCTGAGACTAGATTTGAACCCAGGACCTCCTGTCTTCAGGCCTGTCTCTCCATCCACTGGGTCACCTAGCTGCCCTGGGTTTGCATTTTAAAATTTAAAATTAGCATTCATATTGATAGAAGGCCAATTTTTGGCTCTGGTATTTTAGGATTAGTATTTACAGAGCTTATTAAGAATTGAGGCCTGGAAACAGGTCATAGGTTCAGGTTCAAACACTTCCTAGTTGTGTGACCCTGGACAAGTCATTTGATCCCAGTTGCCTAGCCCTTACCACTCTTCTGCCTTGGAACCAATTCTTAGTATTGACTCTAAGATGGAAGATAAGGGTTTTTTTAAATTGAGTCATAATATTTTATAACATTATTTTGTTGCTGTAAAGCCAGATTCTTCTAATGCCTAAACTAGTCAATGTCAAACTTCCTTTTTAAAAAAAATTTAGATATGTGTTTTCTAAATCCATTTTTCTTTTCTTTTTGCATTAACTATCTCTCTTCTTTTCACAATGCAATTGAATAGTCTCAGTCATAGCAACCTGAAAGGGGGTATAGCAGAAATGTGCTGGGGTGGCAGGAGTGTTGCCATGGTAATTTCATAGTAGCATCCTGTACACTTGCTGGCAGAGAAAATTGCTCCAACTTTGAAGTAATTCAACAAAATCTTTTCCCCAGACACTGTTTCCAAAGTATACCTACAACCAAAGAAATCCAAGAGAGGGTGAAAGTAAGGTCTACTCTTTATGCCACGAAAGAAGATAGCTATCATTCTTCCACCTACAAAGGAGATAAGAGAATCTATGACATGGCTTTTAAATAAATATCTGTAAGTCAGAAGTTGTGACAGCTCCTTGTTTGTGAATAAAATCCAACTTATTCCTTGGTTCTACTTATGAAGAAACTAGAAACTGCTTTAGACCTTCCAGGCTACTAAGGTTCATTCTTGCCTTAGGCAGAGGTGAGAGAAGTTAAAAGAATTTGCATTGGCAGCAGCTGGAATTATGAGTGAATTCCTCCAGCTATTTTCTGCCATTGGTTGGCCAAGGGGGCAAGTAGTAAATCATGGGGAAATCAACCAACTTTAAATGTGAATAGCTCCTACTCATTTAGCTGAGATGAGGCAAAAGAAGTAAATATTTGAGAAAAAGAACAAGATGGGGACTAGGAATGACTGAATCCATAATAAACTGCTAAATAGGTGTAAAGTAGACCAATTCCTTTTAAAGCTTACTCCAAGTAGATGGAAGTTATCAAGATTCACCTGAGGCCAGAACTCTATGGATTTTTTATTTTAAGTGTTTGGACTTCCTACTAAAAAGTGAATTCTAATTTGTATCTATTGTATCATCTTACTGTCAAGTCAAAGCCTTAAGTTCAAGTGGCCCTGGGCAGATTCCTAGTTGGGTTTTATCAGCTCTCATCTGTAAGAGGGGAAACTAGATGTTTAAGGTATGGTCGCCAGAATTAACTTGATTTCAGGATTAACTCGATTTCAAATTAAAAATAGACCCAAGTCAGGATGACTTTTATGGAAGTTTATTTACAATTAGGAAGGTTGAAGGTAGGGAAATTGAGAGAAACTCTGGCCTGGATCAGAGGTCTGGACCAGATAAGAATTTAGAGGCCACAGCAAAGGAGCACAGAGGTTAATTAAACAAGGCTTCTAGCCAAAAGGTCTTTTACAATTAGAGAGGCAAGAGAGGCCTCCTTGAGGGTAGAGCCTCCAGAAACACCAAGGGAGGAGAAAGGAAATCAGCATCTTTTGTCACTTCCTGCATCCACCTTCAATTTCAAGTGGACAAATGGCAGCCTCAACACTGTTTTGGACTGTCCTTTGAGCAGTTTTTGATTTGTTACTTATTGTCACGTGTGGGTAACTGATCTTCCCCTCCCCACTCCATTCTAAGTTGGATGGGGTGACATTATTTCTGATAGCTAAAGTCTAACAATGAATGAGGATGAGCTAATTCCATTTACACACATCCATCTGGGAAAGATCCTTATTTCACAAGGAAAATTAGAGCAATGATCACAGTTAACAGCAAAATCAAATATCCTGATTATTCTACATAAAATAACAAAACTCTTCAAGATGATAATTCCACCATATTCTAGATTTCATGAGATAAATCCCATGACATAAACATTTCCCATACTCATTTGCAAAAGAATCAAAATCTGTGAGACCTACGTGTTATGTATGTATGTAAGGGAGTGGAATTTTTTTGATTGCTCCCTCATCACCTCCACCCCCTCATAGCTGAATTAATTTGGGATTAGGCCAATGACATGTTAATAAAATGTAAACCCTTGGTGATCACTTTTCAAATTACAAATTCTTCTAGAGTCAGAAGAATGTTTTGCTAGATTGAAAATAGACCCTGTCCCCTGGGGGGATTTAAATAGTTAAGCCTTAAAGATAGTCAAAAATGGAGGAGGTTTAAGAGTTGGAGAGAATAGAGATGAGAGCCAGCTTTGGGGAAAGAACCTATGTCTTTACCACTTGGAAGGAAGAAGAAATTTTCTCTCTTCTCTCTCTGTCATGGTGGTCTACCACTGGAACTATTTGATCAGAGGGAGATACCACATGCAGTCACTGGAGGGTCAATTCAAGAGAATTTCAAGCCCAGTTAAGGAAGATGTGAGTACAGAAAGATAGTTACTTAAGGGCCAGAAATAGTTTCACTGAGCATGCTCCCTGACAGGAAAGTCAACTAAGACAGCTCAACCTAGCAATAGAGAAGTGTGTCTTATAAGGACTAAACTAGGAGGAAAAGGACCTTGGGGCCCTGTAGTACTGGAAATGGGAGTTACTTTGGCCACACATGTTCATTTACAAGTGCACATCACTTCCACTGTGCTCTACACTTGTACCCATTCTTCCTATAGAATAGATGATGTGTGTATTTGCCTTTCCACCTAAGCAAGATTATAATTTTTATCATTTGTATTCAGAGATCACAGGATCAGATTTATGTCTAGAAGAGAATGTAGATATCATTTGGTTCAACCCTCTGATTTTACAGGTAAGGAAACAGAGTCCCCCCAACTCCAAATTTAAGTGAGCAAAAGTCTACATTACATAAGTAGCAAGTAGCAAAACTGAAATGTAACCAAAACTGATTTCAAATCCAGCAATCTTTCCAGTATACCAATCTATGAAGTTTAAGCCTAGTGGCACCTGTGATAATATAATTTAAAAAACACACAGAAAATCTTTTGTGTTATTATTTATCTTGTCACCATCTAAAAGACCAAATACAAATAGAACCCTGCTGTAAAGATTAAGATACCTAGGTGGCTGGCACAGTGGCTAGAGTGCTGGGCAGAGAATCAGAAATTCATTTTCCTGAATTCAAATCTGGTTTCAGATGTTTACCCTGGGCAAGTCACTTAACCTTATTTGCCTTATTTTCCTCATTCATAAAATGATCTGGACAAAGAAATGGCAAGTCACTCTAATATCTTTACTATGAAAATTCCAAATGGGGTCACAAAAAGTCAGACATGACTGTTGAAAAACAACAAAGATTACACAAATAGAACTATGATTGTTTTAATGCACTGAAAGCAATTTTGAATAACATATGGATCATAAAAGTGTAACAATAAAGAAGGCCACTAACCAGTATTTGATAGGAGACAAAGAAAGTCTATGTGGCGAGTCTCTCTTCTAGCTCTCCCCTAGGGCCGAATATACACTGGGAGATGTTAAGGGGGTGTCACCCAAAACTAGGTGACCTGGATGGTCATGCTGCCCCTCAGGAGTTGGGGGTGAGTCTTCCTTATAAGAGGAGGTATGTGGTACCCCAATCCAATCCTGAATAAGGACGGGTTTCACACAAACCTTCCACCAATCAATTAAATTCACAGCAGGTGGTCCAGCTTCAAGATGGAGGCAGCCAGACCAAGCGGTGGTCCCCCTCTCCATTTTTGTCTCTCAGGCACTCTGGAATGCTATCTGACTGTTGAATGGCTTTTATTATTTGCAAATCAGAGATTGAGGAAAGGGGTGAAGGGCAAAGGGATTTTGGGGTGTCCTCTTCTCTATTTCTATTGGGTCTGTCACTTAGGATGTGTAAGAGGGAGATTTTAAGTATTTTATAGATATATATATTTGGGGTTCCCACTCCTAAGCTTCTTCCCCTCCTCCCCTTCTCCTTCTATTTCTATTTCTATCCTTTTCTGTTTCTATCCTTTTCAATAATTGTAAATTTTGACTGAAAAGGGGTCTCTCAGCAAGACTGGGTAATGGGAGAAGGAGACTAAAAGATTGCTACCAAAACTTATCTAACTTGATGGTTAAAGTCTTGATGGGTGAGATACAATGGAATGGCTTTGATCTGGGAATCAGGTTTTCAATTTCCAAAGAAAGATCCTCAGGAAGCCCTCAGGACTAGATCCAAGCTGGGATGTCCTCCCCCTCCCTCTTCTCAGTCCTCCACCCAAAGACTTCTCTTCTCTCCTCTTCCTCCAAGCAATTCCCAGAATTCTCTCTGGTCTCAATTGTCAGCAACTGCCTTCTCTGACTCCTTTTGTCCCATCCCCCTTGCATAAATCCCATCCTTACAGTATCCTGGTTTCCTGTGGTGGGACTTTTCCCAAAAGTACCACTTAATTCATGCATCACTATTTCCTGTTCCTATTTTATATTCCTCCTCCCTCCAAAATAATAAATCCTTATCTTGTCTTATCACTATACTAATTATCTATCTATTCCTATTCTAAGACAGGTTTTGGAGAGGTTGATAGGGAGATTAGTGTTGCAATTTATATAACAATATTTACAGGGTGTAAAACAATTTCGTAACAAGAAAAGTTTTCCATTGAACACAATGTCTAAGTTTACAGTGTAACAATTTTCTTATCCTTAAACTCTTGAGTTATTATTTAAACCTATCTATGATTTTAACAGAATTTTAAAGTGTTTCTACTTTCAATATATGTCTACCAAGTAATGCAATACAACTATCTTATTATTCTTAGCTGTTATCAAATTATACTTAGACTACCTATGTTTTAAATGAAATGCTAAATTTTATATTGAGAATCTATTTTAGTATGTTGGTATTCTTAGTTATCTATCCAATAACACATATATTTTATTCTTATGCTTTCCCTGCACTAGTTTGCTAAAAATTTTTGAACTTCCCTAGCCCTTTCTGCACTTTCCCTATGTCTAATGTCCAAATTATCTGCTAAATTATTAGTATGCTATAGTATCTACATGGTTAGGGACTATTATTTACAATTCTACCCTATTTTTCCAATCTATGTTACAGGTATATATAAGATTTACATTATTTACACTATTATACACTTGTACAAGCATTAGTTCTGCATATCAATGTTAACCAGACAAGAAAATTGCTCTATCTTCTTATGTGGTTAAAATCTTATGGAACTTGCAACTATTCACATTATAGACATATGTACATTTTGCATTTACACAATCTTCAGACACTCACTTATTTACGTGGGGTCTTGACAGATATTAGTTTTGTGTTGTGTTTTGTGTTCTCTTTATATACTGTGCATGCAAAATACTCACCCTTGTTTTCAAAGTTGTCAGTTTTCTTCAACTTATCTGTAGATTTCTCTTGTATCTTGATGCTATGTACTATGGTTGCATTTTCCCTAAAGTGCTGAAGTTAATTTATGTTTTTGTGCTATCACCACACCGTAGTCTTATGTTAACAGTTTCCTTCTGTCCTCTTCTTTGTGCAATTGTCCATTTTTGCAAAGTTCAAAGTTCAAAAGTTTTTTCATAATGTCTTTTCAAGTACTCTTTTCTTACATCAAGTATTCTTTTTCTTCTTGGTGATTTTCCCAATTTCCTTTTCTTCTCTTGATTCTTTTTCCCCTCTCTGTTTCTCCATCACATGTTGTCTGTTGTCATACATGTTGTTGGACGGGCTCTCTGGTCTGGATGCAGGAACAGCGTGGATTGTGATGCTTTGTCAGTGATGTCAATCAATTGCTTGTGTGTATGTTATATGCACTTTCAGATGTTTTTCAATGATATTGTGTTTTGCAATGACTTGGCTAGGTTTTGTGGATCAATATCCACTTACATATGCTTTCCTTTTGGAGGGGTAATGTTCTCTATTGGTGGAACTAGCAGTCTAATATTGATTTGATTTCCTTTCATATACTATTTTCCTTGCTACCATCTACTCCACATTTTGTTTGTAATCCTTCTGTATTTAGGCTTTTCTTTAGGTGTTCTGTACTTTTGATGGATTAGTCATCCAGTACATGTATGAAGCATAGCCACTCACGTCTTTCCTCAATGCCTATGTCTGGTACCCTTATTACTGGTACATTTGCTTCTCAATATAGTCTTTTCATTTCCTCTTCATCATCAGAACTCATGTCATCAGAGTCTGTGTAAACAGGATATGTCTGTGATGGCTCGGTATTAATTACATTTAATGTTAAGATTGATTCCATGTCCATACCTGCTAAGTCATTTTCTGGTAGCATGCTAGTCATGTGTGGGTTCATTGCTTTCTGTTTCTTGGTTGACTTGGCTCATGGGTTCAGCTGTTTCTGTTTTTTGATTCACTTGAATCATTGGAGCCTCTATCTCTGTATATCCATGTCCCCTTCCTGTTGTAAAGTGACTACTGTTTGTTTTGGCTTTGGACCCTCAGATTGTAATGCATTTTGATCTTGCAATGCATTCGCTTTTCCTCCCTTGTTGTTTCCGTATGGCATTAACATGTTGATTGTTACTATGCTGTAGATAGGAGAAAAATGGCGGCTGTCTGGTTCAAACAGAGGCTTCCCACCCCCCCACCGCCCCAAATTATTTAGGTACTTTACCTAAGCTGGCTCTGCCAAAACTGTAATAATTAAAGGAGCCAATCAGGGAATCCAACTACCTCTCTTCTCTCCTCTTTCTCCGAGCAATTCCCAGAATTCTCTCTGGTCTCACTATCAGCAACTATCAGCAACTGCCTTCTCTGGTTCCTTTTGTCCCATCCCCCTTGCACAAATCCAATCCTTAAAAAAGCACTCCTTAAAAGTGCAGAACTCAAAACCAGTAGTTTGAGTCATATGTCTGTATATATACATATACCTATGTATGTATGCATGGGAGTACATATGCCATTTGTATTATGCATGTGTATGTGTATTCAGATTTACAAACTCTTCTTGGCTGCTTTTAGGTTGATGTCTATGACATACTGCCCCAAACCTTAGGACTACTTCTTTTGGTAACCTTCCTTAAGTGTTGTGCTGCTTGTACTGAAGAAGTTACCAGTTATCAACAGACTTCAGCCCTGAAGTCATTATTTGGTTTCCCTAAAAAGCTACTTGAAGAAGTGGGATCATAGTGTCTAATAAGAAGGACCATAACATCTAATAGGCTGCCACCACAAATCCCCAGGGTTTCTGCTGCCTTCAGTCATAGGAATCTGTTTAAGGAATCACTTTCCCAGGATTGTTCTGGATATAGTACTGTAATGGGGATAATTTGAGGAAAGGTGTGTGGTACAAGGGAATTTTGAAAGGAGGTTGTCAGGGACTTGCTAGGTGGGTAATCTAGGTTACAGGTAGGCTGGAATAAGGAGATTCAGGATATAATAGGGCTGAAGTCAGGAGTATAACACTGAAAGGAACAAGATCTTCAGGGAGAATTAATCTAAACAGGCAAAGACAGCAGGGCTTATAGACTAGAACTTAGACTTAAACACAAATTGAGGGAAATAGACTGAACTGAAATTAACTACAGGCTTTAGTTAATTTCACAGGAAGGGACTTGTTTTGAAGTTACACCTTCCTTCAAGATGGATACCCCGGCTTCCCTTCAAGCCCAGAGTATGTTGTTTCTTTCCCTCTTCTTCCCTCTCTTAATAACTAACTGACAAATTAACTAATAGGTCTGTTGAAACACAAAAGGGTTTATTATCTTTAAGGATGATTTGTCAGAAAAGTGGATTGAGGAAGCCCTAACAGTTGTTCACAGGAACCTCAGGTGGGGGAAGGGAGGCAGAGATGGAGTCTGAGCAAGGACCTGCCTTAGCTCAACTTTCAAGGTGCTCTTGATGTCTAAAGGGAATAAAATGATGACTAACCAATTTCTTTAGATAAGATACTGTCAAATTATAGTTAAACCCCTCACAGATTTGAACTACTCTCTAATTTACTCTCCTTATTCACTCCACAGACATATAAGGTAAGGGAAGGTAGGAAATAATATAGGGAATGAAGATACAAAGGGTTTATCTAAACTAACAATTCTTAAATAAATATTTCAAAGCTAGACTTCAGTCTACAGATAGGCAAGGAAGCAGCTCAGCTGGTCAGAAACTCTCTCCACGAGATTCCCCAAAACCAACTGACTCCTCTCCCTCAAGATTCCAAACCCCCAACTGATTTCAGAACTCAGCCAAAGCTTGAAAAAACTATCATGACCCCCCTCTCTCTGTACTACAGTACAGGCAGAGAAGAAAAGGAATTTATAGGTTTTCTTTCACATATGTGAAGATAGTATTAATTCTCCCCCTGCCTACTTTTAAAGTGGCTGAAACTTCCTGTCATGAGGTCTTTGAGCTATTTCAAGGCTTTGAAGGCTGGTGGAAGACCTTCTTCAGAGTGGACCTGGGTCTATAGCATTTGGTAAGACTGCTCTTGGGTCTTCCTCTTTGGACTACAACATGGGTGAGTGAAAAGCTGACTCCTTCCCTGGCTTCTGGAGAGATTAGTCTCTGGAGAAGACCACGTGGTTATTCACCACAGGGTCCTCCTGCTAAACAGTCCTCTGGCTGAGGGTCCTCTGGTGGAGGGCTAATTAGCCCAGCCTGATTTGAGCCAAGCACTGGAGAAATATCTAGGGCGATTACTAAATTGCTTACTCTACCCTCTTTCACATTTCTCTACTTTACTCTTTCCCCCTATTTTGTAAATAAAGCTGCTAAATAAAAAGTCATTTTGATTCGAGTTATGGTATTGGCAACAACATTCTCTTATATTTAGTCAAACAATATTAATTTTAACCCCTACACATACATTGTACTGGGGATTTAGAAAGATATATTTAGCAAATGCAATCTCATGCAAAGCACACTCTGAGAAAATTCCTATTAAGTTATAAAAATGTGCAAATAAGTCAGATATCAGTTCACAATATTATATGTCAGAGAGGGAATCAAAACTTAGTCCATCTATTCTTTCAGGAGGATTTTCAT
This sequence comes from Gracilinanus agilis, assembly GCF_016433145.1. NCBI lineage: Eukaryota > Metazoa > Chordata > Mammalia > Didelphimorphia > Didelphidae > Gracilinanus > Gracilinanus agilis. Next base: position 379,024,339 of record NC_058130.1, read on the forward strand.
TAAGCCATATTGTCTATGTGAATAAAGGTCATTTTAAAAGTTAAAGAAATCAAAATTCTAATCTTAAAATGCCCTATGATTAAATATCAGAATACAAATACAAATTTTTAATGGAAAGGGGGATTCATATTCTATACCTAACTCTGTTTACATTTTTATTCCCCTATTAAAACAAGATATTTCTCTTAGCCTTTCTTTGTCTAAAGAATTCAAAATATTACTTCAAGTTTTTATTTCAGGATGGCATGCAATTCCTGAGAGGACTATCCGCTTGCATTAGAACTAGATGGGGAAGAAAGAACAGAACAAAGAAGTACTTGAGCTGAATGAAGAGAAGAGGGCTTTGGACACCAAAGAAAAGCCAGGGATTGAATTTAAGAAAGTGAAATTTGGAGAGACCTTAAGGAAAAATTGAAATAGAATAATTCAAACTGAGAAAATTTCAATCTAAAGAAGAAAAAAGATTGAGGAGAAGAGTCTAAAGATAAGGACTTGAAGAAAAGGAAAAAAATGAGAGGGTAGGTACAAAAGGTATATAGAACAAACTGCTAAGTAAAACCAACTGGTGAAAATAAGCAAGAGGTCAGTAAAAAGAAGGGAAAAGAAATTATGTAGGACTGTCAAATTATTAAGGTGGCTAGAAGGGGAGTTGTGAAAGCCCACAAAGTCTACAACAAAGCTGAGGCTCTCATTTGGAATGAAGAGTACTTAAAATGTAGCAATGATATGTTGTACTAAAATGTAGGAATGATATGATGCAATAAAATGGAGGAGTGAGAAATCCTTATTTTTCTGCCACAGCCAAGTGACTTGGAACTATATTCAAAGACTGGTCTTTCTCTGAGAAGAGAAAGGTAAGAGAGAAAGGTAAGAGCACTCCAGGATTGCCTCTCTACACAACAAATTATCTGGTTACTATACTACTCTAAAAATAAAACAATAACAACACAATCCCAACAACCTGGAAGTGGAGCTTCAAAGTTGGGGTAGGAAGAGTAAAAGGATCTGAAATGGTAAAGGGAAGGCTGACCTTTGTTGGGAGGTTGGAGTGTTAAAAGAACATCACACAGTGGAAAAAAGAAAAAATGGACTACTATACATTGAAGCTGAAAAGAATAAATTTGAGGTTCTTTCAGAAGAGGAAGGGGTTGGTTCTTCTGAAAAGGAAGCATTTGCTTATCCTCCAAGTAATGATAAAGTGGACCTACAGGTACTTTGGAATAAGAGATCATCTAAAAGAAGTCAAAAGAAGATGAAGAACATGAAGATTAGAAAATCCCTACTCAAGAGTATGCAGGGGATAATAAAGTCAATCAGATAATAACAATAGAGAAGACTGTTATCTTCCCAGGGCATGTATCCAAGACATAATAGAGAACCTCTCCAGACTTGTCAAAACAGATGGTTATTACCCACTTCTGGTGATTGACATGAACACAGATGACACTGCCAGAAGGAACCTAGAAAGCACTGCCTAAGATTATGAAGTCCTAGATAAGAAGTTGAGGATAATGGTGTTTTCATCACTGCTTCTCATCAAAAGCAAAGAATTCAAAAGGGGAAAAAAAAAGTTGATTTGAGAAGAGAACAGGTGGGGGGGAGAGGGAGAGAGAGAGAGAGAGAGAGAGAGAGAGAGAGAGAGAGAGAGAGACATGAGCATAGAATTTGTAATTCTGGATTCTGCCTTAAAAATATAAGAATGACAGACTCCTGGCCAGGGATGGTGGGTACAAAACAAAAGCCAGTAAGAAAATATATTTGCCTGGTGTCTTGAAAACTTAATTAGAAAGCTAGTAAAAAAAATGATGCATGAATATAAAATTTATATTTTTGGACCATGGCTTAAAATATAAGAATGACAGTTTTCTGGCCAGGGATAGTATATGACTAACAAAAGCTGCTAAGAAAATACATTCACTGGGCAGCTATGGTGGCTCAGTAAAGAAAGAGCCAGGCCTGGAGAGAAGAAGTCCTGCCTTCAAATTTGGCCTAACACTTCTTAGCTGTGTGTCTGTAAGGTAAATCATTTAACCCCAGTTGCCTACCTCTTATCACTCTTCTGCCTTTAAAACCAATACACAGTAATGATTCTAAGAAGGAAAACAAGGGATTAAAAAAAAAGTAACCAACAACTGATATTAAGACAGAAGGTAAGGGTGTTTTTTTTAAACATACAATGAAAGAGATGTGAGGGTAAATAAAAGCATGCTACAGTACAGAACATCTCTGTTGTGCACAGGAAATAAATGCCTCTCTCATAACTGATTTATATTATATACCGAGAACCTTTCTACTTCTTGCTTTTTGGGGAGACTGTAGACACATTCTGAAATTTAAATTATAAACAAATGGTCCCTGAGATCACTGGTAGAGAGTATATTGAATAGAAGAATATGAAAAAAGTCACCTATATGCTCTCATTAGGTTCCCCTCAGGCCTGGACCCAGTCCAGAGCACATCATAAACTCTTTAGAGGTGAAGGAGAGAAACGCTCCTCTGTACATCAGCTTCCTTCATCCTAGCAGTGACTCTTTTCTTAAACTGTTCTTGTTTGCCCATATCAGGTGTATTTTAGTATGAGAGTAAGGAAAGACAAATTTGTATGGACTGTAGAGAGCAAGAAGGGAAATAATGAAGAATAAGTCTGGAAAGATCGGTTGGCACTAGGTTGTGAAGCAGCTCATATGTCAAATGAGGCCATTTATATTTGAGCCTAGAGACAAAAAGGAAACACTGGAATTTATTAAGTAGGGGACTGACACAGTAAGAACTGCACTTTAAGAAAGTCATTTGGTCAATTATGTAGAAAATAGGTTGGACTTGGGATGAAAGTTAAAACAAGAAGAGCCATTAGGAGACTGTTGCCTCAGTCTGAGGGAGAAGTGATAGGATAGTGAAGGTGAGTGGAAGGAAAGGGATAGATGTAATAAGGAAGGAAGGAAGGAAGGAAGGAAGGAAGGAAGGAAGGAAGGAAGGAAGGAAGGAAGAAAGGAAGGAAGGAAGGAGGGAAGGAAAGAAGGGTATAAGCATTTATATAGCGCATACTACAAACTAGGCATAGAGCTAAGAGCTTAATTATCTCACTGATCCTCACAACAACCCTGTAAGGAAGGTGCTTTGTACCCATTTTACAGATGAGGAAACGGAGGTGAACAGAGGTCAAGTGACTCGCCTGGAGTTGCACAGTTAGTAAATTTATGGGATCATATTTGAACTTGGATCTTTCCAACTCTAGGCATAGCTCTCTATCCATTACACTCTCTAAGCCTGTGTCAGTGAACCTATGACACACATGCTGGAGGGGGCTGCTCCCTTCCACTTCTCTATGCATGCCTGGGGACATTTCTCAAATCACCCCCTCCTCTGACCAGCAGCCTAATGGGAGTGTCCCCTCCCTCCCCTTTCTGGGGTAAAGCAATGGGGGCGGGGGTGTTCACATGCAGCATGAGGTTGCAGTTTGGGCACTTGGTCTCTAAAGGCTCACCATCGGGGGCAGCTGGGTAGCTCAGTGGATTGAGAGCCAGGCCTAGAGACAGGAGGTCCTAAGTTCAAATCTGGCCTCAGACACTTCCCAGTTGTGTGACCCTGGGCAAGTCACTTGACCCCCATTGCCCACCCTTACCACTCTTCCGCCTAGGAGCCAATACACAGTATTGACTCCAAGGCAGAAGGTAAGGGTTTAAAAAAAAATTCAGATTCAGGGGGCAGCTGGGTGGCTCAGTGGATTGAGAGCCAGGCCCAGAGACAGGAGGTCCTGGGTTAAGACATTTCCTAGCTGTGTGACCCTGAACAAGTCACTTAACACCCATTGCCTAGCCCTTACCACTCTTCTGCCTTAGAACCAATACACAGTATTGATTCCAAGATGGAAGGTAAGAATTCTAAATAAATGAAAATAAAAGGTTCAACATCAATGCTCTAAGCTATCTCATAGTGGTTATGGGGATAGAAATAACAGAATTTGGCAACTCCTTGGATATGGGAGGTGAGAATAAGGAGTCCAGGATGACACAAGGTTGAAAACCTGGATAAATGACAATATGGTGTTGCTCCCATAGAAAGAGGAAAGTTCATAATAGGAGTGAGAAATAGTATAATTCTATCTGTCATGTATATCACAAACCTTCCTTGCCTGCTTATCAGATGAAAAACATAAAATGCAAAATGGGGGAAGGAGAGAAGCAGAGTTCCTATTCACTGGTAATAGACCCAGAGCACAGAGACATCCATCCCTGACCCTCCACAAAATGCACCTGCTATATAGCCCTGAAGCAATCAGGGTAAGTGAGCAAGTATGGTGGGATGGGTGGGTGTAGTATTTTTTTAATAGCTGTTCCACTCCTATAATCAAAATTAGTTATAACTGCCCTAAGGGGTGGATATTTGCTGGAAAGAGGGATGGCTAGTATAAGAGTGTGGAATGAGGATGGGAAATAACTAAGGTGAAGGGCAGTTGTGGTTATGTTGGAAAGAAGAACCATGATTGGCTATTTAGGAAGATGGGATGAGGCCCATTTTCCAACTGGTTAATTACACACTCCTGGAGGCTATGCCAGCATCCTCAGTTTGGAAACCACAGAGTTAGATGTTAGTATAATTATATGGATTTGTATTTGGTTAAATAGATACACTCAAGGAGCAAACATTAATGTTGGAAAGAGTTCTCCTATAGAATCCCCTCAGATCTGAGCTGTTCTAATTTTTATCTCTGACTTGGATAAAGACATAAATGACATCCTTATAAAATTTGAAAATGACATAAAGCTGGGAGGGCTAGCTAACACCACTGACAATAGAATCAGTATCCCAAAAGACCTTGAAAAGTTAGAACAGTGGACTGATTCTCATGAGATGGAATGTAATAGGGATAAATGTAAAGTCTTACACTTTTATTGAAAAAAATCAGCTTCACAAGTACAAGATAAAATAGGCATGGTTGGATAACAGTTTGTTTGAAAAAACTGTCAATTTTTTAGTGGGTTCCAAGCTTAATATAAATCAACAGTGTAACACTGTAGCTAAAAAGTTAATATGATTTTTGGCTTCATTAAGAGGAATGTTATTCCAGGAATAAGGAGATGATATTTTGGACCTAGATGGTAGATATCCTTTTTGGACATATGTCTGGAATGTTTTGTTCATTCTTATTCACTACATTTTAGAAAGAACATTGATAAACTGGAAAACATACAACCAGGATGGTGAAGGGCTCTGAATTAATGCCATATGGAGATTGTTTGAAAGAATTTGGGATATTTGCCTAGATAGAGTAGACTAGGGGAAAGAGACAGTGAATCTTCAAGTAATTCAAAGGGATGTCATATGGAACAAGAATGAGAATTGTTCTATTTATTTCCAGAAGGCTGAACTAGAAAGGGAATTGCAAAGAGGCAAATTTAATCTTGATGTACAGAATATTTTTCTAACAGAACTATCTCAAAGTAGAATGGTTTCCCTTGGGAAGTGTTGAGTTCCCACCCACTGGATATCTTCAAGCTGAGGTTGTTGGCTACTTATCAGATATGTGTATGGGGATTCTTTCTTAGCTATAGATTGGATGAGATAGTCCCTTAAGTTCCTTCCAACTCTAAAACTCTACACTTTGCAAGGGAACTTGAAAAATACAATTGATTCATGAACTTGTTACAATCCAGGTCTCATAATAATGTAGAGTTGATGTTCAAAAAAAGTCCTTGCTTTATTTTATCAAAAACAATACACCTAATCTTGGGGTGGGGATAGAGCAAAAATAAAAAAGATTGGATAGTGTTTCAAAGAACGTTGTGAGCTTCAATTAATAAAAGAAAACAATTTTTAAAATGCATATTTCAAACAGACTGGTTTAAAATGATTCCTGGAAGATCTTTCCCAATGTTGCTTGCTACTGCAACCTTATTTCACAATGTTTATCTTCATTTGATTCATACTGAGTATTACCAGATTCAGAAAAAAAATTTCTAGCTACTTTGAAATTTCTAAACAGTATTGCCAGAAAATTTTTGAAGAGAGCTAAACATAAAAATAACAACAAAAGTTTCCATAATCGCATCCTTAAATCAAAATAAGAAATTATCAATCATGGAAAATACTACCTAAAAATTAAAGCATGAGTAGAATATCTATCCTTAGTCCTCTTAAGGACCTGAGGTCTGGAAATACATGGGTTCAAATCTTGTATAGTAATAATAAAAGATTTATATAAGTTTTGAGTGTATGTCAAGCACTTTATAATTATTATCTCATTTGATTCTCACAACTCTGGGAGGTAGGGGTTATTATCTTCGTTTTATAGATGAGTAAACCAAGTCAGAAGTTAAGTAACTTGTTAAAGGTCTGTAAAGGCAGTATGGGGAAAGCAACCTTTTTAGAATGTTGAAAACTGACTGATTGACATGGATTATTGGTTAGAGGAAGCAAGGGATTATGGGAGAAAGAATCCTGGAGGAGGCACTTTCTGTCAGAGAGCTCCAGGCAAGAGGAGGAGAGAGCTCAGCCAAATCAAAGGGTTTCTTTCTTTCTTTCTTTCTTTCTTTCTTTCTTTCTTTCTTTCTTTCTTTCTTTCAATATTTTTCTTAAACCCTTAACTTTTGTGTATTGGCTCCTAGGTGGAAGAGTGGTAAGGGTAGGCAATGGGGGTCAAGTGACTTGCCCAGGGTCACAGAGCTGGGAAGTGTCTGAGGCTGAATTTGAACCTAGGACCTCCTGTCTCTAGGCCTGATTCTCAATCCACTGAGCTACCCAGCTGCCCCTAAAGGGTTTCTTAAACAGTCATATCCCAAAGCCTGGTGTTCCTATTAGCATCTAATACCATCTAAAGTAGATTGAAATCTCCTGATCCCTGAGGGGTCTAGGACTCTGGGAGCCGACCCTGAAGACTCAACCCATATCTTGTCTTACAGAAGGACCCAACCTTATTTCAAATAGCATAGATCAGTGATGGGTAAACTTTTTAAAGAGGGGACCAAAGGAAAGGAAATGCTCATCTGTCAGTCTGTTTCTAAGGCAACTCTTTCGAAATTTCATTGTAGTGTATCCTACTCATTGTATTCATCAGATTAGGAATAATCTCAAGTGGCCAGATAGAATATTTCAGGGGGCTACATCTGACATAGATCATAGATAAGAATAAGATTTAAGGGGAAAGGAAGATGAAACTCTGGTTTCAGTCATTTTGGGACTGGCCAGGGGGAAGGACCTTGTGGCTTAGACTTTTAGGGTTTTTCCTGATTACCTCCATCCTCCCCCATCTTCAACTACTTTGATTTACCTTAAATAAACAATTCTCAGTCAGATAAAAGGAGAAATAATTACAAGGGTCAGAGGGGGAAAGGAGTCTGAAAGAGCTGCTCAAGTCAAACTCCATTCAGAGTGAGATCCGCTATGGTGTGGGTTTTTTTTTTTTACCCAAGGGGGAGGCTTCTGCCTGGGGAGGGTCTGTGCTTTTCCAGTGAGAGATACCACCCACCTCACCAGTTGGGAAAGCCTTCCCTCAAGCCATAAGTGCTGGCTCCTTTCTCTGGTTAGTCATCATTACAGAGAAATCCCCTCTGTTGTCCAAGTAATAGTGGTGTATTGAGAGAGGGAGCTGACAGGCATTCACACCCAAGCCTGTCCTCCCCTTGCCATTTAAAACTCTCAAATATATCCATCATCACAGGTCACTTAAGTTGTCTCAGGCGGGATTTTAATTTAGTACCTACTGACTTCAGACTCCTATCCACTGTGCCATGTAGCTGCCAAAATGTCCCTGAAATTTACTAGGTATATAGTCTTGAACAAAACACAATTTCTCTAAGCCTCAGCTTCATTATCTGTAAAATGGGAATAATAATATTTTTGGTACCTATTCCTAAAGGTTGTTGCCATAAGTATCAAGTGAGATAAAATATTTTGTAAATCTTAAAGTCTGTATGAGAATCAGCAAGTGCTGATTAATTAATGCTCTTCTGTAACTGAAGTTAATTCTAACACTAATTCTAATAATAACAAGAGAGATAGTATTACAAGATGTTTTCAATTTATTCTGTTGCATGTCATTTTGAATGTGTTACTCTTCACAAAAGAAAGAGGATGACCAAAATTAGTGATCTTAGTCAGAAATCATATATCATAGATTTAGAAATGGAAGAAACTTTATAATCATATAGTTCCAGTCTCCTTCATGTTACAGATAAATAAAGATCTGAAAAAGCTTAAGTGATTCATCTAAGGCCACAGAAACAGCTAAATGACTAAGTCTAGATTCAAACCCAGATCTTCTAACACTAAATCTAGCCCTCTTTATTTCACTTTTATTTCTCTAACTACTTAATAGAGTGATTGGGAATGTTGGTTAAGTCACTTTCCACCTCAGGAATTTCTCAGTGGCCAATAAAAAAGAATTTGCACTTTAATAACTTAGTAGTGCTATCTGTTGTATTTGACCTAAATTTTCTTGCTTTTTGTTCAGATGTGTTCAACTCTTAGCGTCCCTATGGGCCAAGAGCACACTGGGTCCTTGTAATTCTCCATTATTTCCTGAAATCTGTCCAAACTTGTGTCACTTCCATGTCGCTATCTATCCATCTCCTCTTCTGCCATCCCCTTCTCCTTTTGCCTTCAGTCTTTCTCAACACCAGGGTCTTTCCCAAAGAGAACTATCTTCTCAGTGGCCAAAGTATTTATGCTTCATCTTCAGTATTTGACCTTCCAGGGAAAAGTCTGAATTGCTTGTTTAGTTTTGTCTTAATTTACATGATTGTAGCCATTATATGGATTGGCCTTTTAATTCTCTTTTTGGGTCTTTAAAATTATATTGGATCATGGATGGACAGTTGGAAGAGGCATCAGAGGCCAACTAGTCAAACACTTTCATTTTACAGATGAGAAAATGGACTCAAAACCTACTTACATATCAGTAAGTAGCAGAGTCTATATCTGAATCCACATTCTCTGACTTCAATTCCATCACTCTTTTCTACTGCACTTGCTGCCTCATTTCAAACATGTCTTCCCTTGTTTGTCAGAATTCCTCATTTTTTTCCCTAGCATAACAATATTTCATTTCAACCACATACCATATACTATTAATTCATTTCCCAATTTTTGGCTACATATTTTGATTGTGACTTTATATTTAAGTATGGTAACTGAAAATAACAGTGCTTTTGGGGAAATGGGGAAATAGGTAGGGAATGAGAAGGGAAACACCAGCATAGCTGGATAAAAATAGCTCACACCTGATTAGGGAGAGGTAACACAATAACACACTTAGCTGGGGAAACAAACAGAAACAGAAATCAACACAGTCAGGGAAACGGTTTAAATTAAGTGAGTTCTTGAAGACTGGGAAGGAAACTACCAGGAAGTTTTATTAAAAAAAAGGGGGGGGTTGTTTAATGTTTATCAAGGACAGATAAGGAGGTGAGAGGGATAACTGAAACCTTAAGTCTATGGCCAACTGTCAAGGAATGTTGACTAGGGAAAATAAGTCCTCTACTCTATAAACAGCCAGCTCTGGCAGGGCTGACAAGGCAAAGGGATTTGGGAATCTCACTAAGCACGTCCCAGGATGGCATCCAGATGAAATCAGGTCACAGGAACACTTCAGGAAACAGCAAGTTAAGTCCAATAAGCTAGGGAGTACAGGGCTTTCTGTAATTGTCCACCACCAATAGGAAAAGTACCTAACTCAACCTAGATCTTGCTTGAAGATCCCTCAGTGATTCAACCTTAGTTCCTCACAGCCTCCAGCTTCTCCAGGGCAAAACTGTCAACTTTTTCCTAGTCTCTGAGGTCAAACCTCTCTCGACATTCTGGGTTTGGAATGTTTACAGCCTCAGCCAGGTTTTTGCTTGGACTGCTTCTTTACTCAGTATAAGTCCTATCTATACATTTTCTACAACAATATGAATACAAATGATAACTAACATTGATATGGTTCCTATCATGTGCTAGGCACTGTGCTAAGTGATTTTTATATATTACTTTTGGTCTATTTAACAACCCTGAGAAGTAGGTACAACCCAAATAGTGCTGCTATGAATATTTTTGTACATATGGGTCTTTTGTTGATGTTACTAATCTTCTGTGTATATAAAACTAGTAATGAGAAAACCAAGGTCCAGGGAGATAAGATGATCCTTCAAGTCCTTCAAGGTTATACAACTCATAAGAATCAGAAGCAGGATTTGGTCACACTTCATAATAGCAATAATCACAATAACTATGCATCTACATAATACTTTATAGTTTTCAAATATATATTATCTTGTTTTGTCCAATTTAGTCTTCACAAAAACCCTGAGGCAAGCAGGATAAGAATGATTATTCCCATTTTGCAAATAGAAACTAAGGCTCAGAATGATAGTAACTTATTTAGGATCATACAATTAATAAGTAGCTTCAAATCTATTACCAATAATGCTCTACTTTCCTCCTGGAACTCATATAGCACTGCTATGTGATTTCATAATGAGTTTATAAATATTATTAATATTGTATATTACAGGTATTATACTACTAGAGTATAAGTTTCTTTAGTGAAGAGATTTTGTCTTGTTTAAAATTTGCATCTTTATACAATAATATATACAGAGTATTTTGATAAATGCTGCTGCTTGATGTTTCTAATACTTTAATTGAAAAACTGACAACATAAATAATTTAAGTTAAAAATGACTGCTGGAATGGAAAAGTTTTAGAACGCTCAGATTAATAACATAGCTTTTTGTGAATAAAATTAGTATTCTAAAATTCAATTTAATGAACATTAAAAACATGCATTAATAATGTAAAAACAAGGATTGCTAAGCACTGCTATATTTCTTAAAAACAGGTGGTCTTTGGGGTTTAATTAATCAATAAGGATTTACTAAACTAGGTATTTGTGTGTCTATGAGAAAGCAAAGGATGTGTTTTTCTCAGATCTCTACATCTAGGACTAATCTCTTTTCTGAAGTCTGGATGCATATGAATGCTTGTACATTCATACACACACATACCCAGGAAATACATATACCCCTGGACACATCTCTGATCAATATGTCATCAGGGTTTGGTAACTCATGTGGTCTTAGGCAAACAAGAACTCTGAGAGATGCAGAATCTACATGGTGGGAGCTTTTTTATATCCCTTTGTAACCATGAAGCTGCATCAGAGAATCGTGGGCCAATCAGGTCCCAGGATCCTGGGCCTACCCCATATTAATGATGGGATTTAAGGTTGGGGGAGGAGACTGATTCAGGGAAGTTGGGGTCATCAAGAAGTTGGAGCTGAAGCAAGTTGCATCAGGAAAAATGCTGAGCCCATCACATACCACCTCTTCAGGAAGGGTCCTAAAGTTCTTTTAGAGAACCTTCCTCCATTTAAATGCTTACAAAGCTTATAGTAGATAGTCTTCCTTATGAAAGCAATATTTTTTTTATTCAAAGATATTTTATTTTTCCCATTTTCATGTAACAACAATTTTTAACGTAAGTTTTCTGAAATTATAAGATCTAAATTGTCTCCCTCCCTTCCTTCTCTCCCTATTCTCAGACATGGTAACACATGGATTATACATTTCAAGGGCAATATTAAAAGAGAAAGAGAGAAAAAAAGAAAAATAAAGAAAAAAGAGAAGAAAAGAAAAACGAACAAGGAAAACAAATAAATATAAGGACAATAAAAGAAATCCTGGACCTTTTCTCTCCCTTTGAAAGAACCAATTATTGTCAGACTGATAATGTGGTAGGTGATGTAGTTCACAGTGAGTCTCAGGGTCAACTTCTCACTCCTTATCTCTCATTTGAGCTACCATCTGATCTAGGACCTCAACCACTGTGGCCTAATGTAATCTGGCAAACATAATATCATCTATATCATGGGATTCCCCAATGTTCTCCAGAAGGGAGGGCCCTTTCAGATGTCTGCCCATCATAATGTAGCAGTGTAAAGGAGAGTTCAGGTAGGCTTGAGGAAGGATGGTGAAGGTATATTGGACAACTCCAATGAAAAGCAAACTGGTCTGCAACACTGATGATATCAGGAACAGTTTTAGAGATGTACAATGATAACTTTGTTCAGCTTCCTGTAGTCCATTATAAGGTACTAGATAGCCCTTACCACTCTTCTGACTTGGAACTAATACATAGTTTTGATTCTAAGGTGGAAGGCAAGGGTTTTAAAAAAAATAAGTAAGTAAGCTGCTAGGTGACATCTGCCTTCCTCATAAGCAACACAAGGTTGTTGTAAGGGGACATGGTCAAAATATTACAGCTTATTTCATCTTCACTAGAGAAGAAATATCTTAAATAATAGGATGGTTCCAATAACTTAATTAAGATTTTCCAATTGACAGTACAACTCCGCCAAGGACGGTCCCAAGCCCGGCTGAAAAAGGAGGAGGGTTGGGTTCGAGGCTAGCAACCTCACCTGGTAAAAATCTACTTGCTACAGAAACTGCAACCTCATTAAACCAACAAAACCAATGATCGCCTAGTCTGGAAGATTGCTCTCCAACAGAGTCCACGACGCATGTTGGCAAAAGCCAACAAACTCCAGGTCTTTGTTAACAGATGCCTACGTCAAATCTTGAACATCAGATGGCCTGAAAAGATCTCCAATACCAGACTCTGGGAAAGAACAATTCAGTGGGGGAAGTTGCCCAGAACAGAGTCCGTTGGCATGAGATGCCCAGTTGGGGGAAGTTGCCCAGAACAGAGTCCGTTGGCGTGAGATGGTTGCGGCCCTATGCTCCTCTGGGAGTCAATAGGAATAATAAAATATAAAAATAAAATAAAATTGACAGTACCCATAGTAAATGCATGCCTAAAGGTCACTGAAAGATCCCCCATAAAAACTGAGCACCAAAAAGTCCTTCTATCCATGTATTGCCTTCTGAGGCTTTTCCTAAATGATCCAAAGTGTCTAGGTTTTAGAGGATACCTCAGGCTTGGGTAGGGTTTGAGGGTCCCTTAGTGGCTCTGGAGCTTAATTTCCCCTGCATAGTTTTACCAGGCTTTAAAGGGCCGGCCATTAATTACTTTCTTTATCAACCTCTAATTTGCAGTAGCCACACCCAAAGTTCCTTCCTAGGGATGATGAATTCCTTTCTGCCCATCTAGTAGGATGGTGTTGGGCTCTACGACTACTCCAGGCAACTCTTAGAGTGTCTTTTTGCACTGACAAAAATATTACCTCTACACCTGTCCAGACATTCATTCAAATTTCAACAATTGATCAGCCCACGACTGTCTGGTTGTATATAGAGAAAAAACCACAGCTACAGTCTGAAGCCATTTGGGTAGATAGAGCTCCATATCAAAGTTAATGTAGTTGACAGGGTCATACATTGACTCCTTTGACTTGAAAGGATCGGGTCAGGTGATGGATGGCTTATCTAGGATAAAAATCTAGATCCCTCTGGTAACTCCTTTTATGATCAACACCTTTTCTTATTGGAATGCATTATAATCCAATTTGTTAGGATAGCTTTAAGTTTTTAGTAAACCAGCACTTAATGAGTTAATAGCCTTTTTTCAGCTCAGCAGAGGACAGCTGCAGCTATTGATATATCTCTCTTACTGCTCCAGATGTCCCAAGGTCATGGAATGGCAGGCTCAAGCAAAATTCCACTTTAGATAAAGTGAGGCTCATTTTTAACCTTGGGACTTTTTCTCATCCGGGCATGATCTTCATGGGAGAAAACTTTGTAAAATGATATACCAATCATAGCGTAATTCTGTAACCTTGGCATGTCTGTGCAGCTGTGAAACTTCATTATGTTTTGTGAGAAATGAATTTTTTGAATACTGTATAAAATAAATCTCAAGCTCTTTGCCGGTTGGAGGAGCAACCCTGAGCTAATGGCAGCCCCCTGTATCAGCTTCATTCTTTTTCACCTAAACCATCACCTCTCAGCCCCCTGGAGCTGTTGGATAGCTTTCAACATACATTCTCTTCAGCAAAGAGTAGAAATGACCTTAAAGTACAAGGGTAAGAAGACACATATGTAAAGAGATAGCTCATTAGCTCACAATTCTAAAACATCAGAGCCAAGATGTTCATTTTTGTCCAGAAAATTCACAAAAAGTTCACTGCAGAATTGGCTTCAACAAATGGCTCCTTTGCTAGATTGAGTTGGCTCCTTGAAGGAAGGGCATACCATTTCATAGGTACTGCATGGGACAACTCTCCGCTAGACCGAATTAAGTAATATTTCCATTGCTGATCCACATTTTCACAAAGTTCTACTTCAGCTGGGTTGGGCCAGACAGATTACTCAGTTGTTGGACTTTTCACAGGGAAGCTGGTCAAAAAATAGAAGACTGAGGGCAGCTAGTTTGCTCCAGTAGATTGAGAGTCAGGCCCAGAGATGGGAGGTCCTGGGTTCAAATCTGTCCTCAGACACTTTGGGGAGTGCATTTTTGGCCATTCTTTCAGTTCCAAACTTAAAGTGGTTGTTTTTGTTTGTTTGTTTTTTAAAGTGGTTGTTAAAAAACTCCCATCAAGTTTACTTCTAGGTATGGTCTACCAGATGGACAACTTGCTCCCTAGCTTGAAAGCAATTGTGTTTTGGAGGCCAGGTTGATTAATTCATTCATAGGTCAAATAGATTGTTCTTCAGGTTTAGGTCCTCACTGAGAATAGCTACGGCAGCTGCTACTAGACTGTAACCAACTTTAGTTTCTGGACAATAATTCTTCTGACCTTTTAAAGCTTGCAAGGTTTACTTTGTCCATTCTGTCTCTGATACTCATTCACTTAATGGAAAAGGAAAAAATAAATATGGCCAAGACAGAAGAAACAGCAACACTGTGGCCAAGTGGGGAGAGAGGGCCTGAGGCTGCAACTCTAACTAAAAGCTCTCTGAAACTCTTCTCTCAATGGCCATTTGGGAAGACAATGAAAATTGGTCTGTTCCAAGCTTTCATGTGCATACTCATTTTTCCAGCTCAGGAACCAATTAAAAACCTTTTTTGAACCATGTTTAAGAGGAGAGGAAAAAGAAGATACCTGGGACCACTCTGAAGCCAATCAGTTACTCAACTAGCATTTATTAAGCATCTACTATTCAAGGGCAGCTAGGTAGCTCAGTGGATAGAGAGACATGGATGGAAATGGGAAGTCCTGGGTTCAAATCTAATTTCAGACATTTCCTAATTGTGTGATCCTGGGCAAGTCATTTAACCCCTATTGCCTAGCTGTTACCACTATTTTGCCTTGGAATAATACTTAGTATCCATCCTAAAACAGAAAGTAAGGGTTGTTTTTTTTTTTTTTCAAAAAAGCATCTACTATGCACTAAGTGCTAAGGATATAAAGAAGGATGAAGGACAATACCATCCTCCAGGAACTCACAATTAATAAGAGTTGACATGTAAACCACTTTACGACTTTATACAAACAAGATTCAGGAAAGACAAACTGGAGATAATTTCAGAAGGAAGGTCCTAAGATTAAAGAGGACTGGGAAAGATTTTTCAAAGATGACAGGACTTTACCTGAGACCTGAAGGAAGCCAATCAGGAGTGAGAATTCTAGGTGTGGAGGGCAGTCAGTGAAAATAACCTCACTAGGGATATAGAATGTCTTGTGTGATGAAGAGAAAGGAGGCCACTATCACTTGATCAAAGAACATGTGGGGGCAGCAAGGAGGAAGTTATAGGAAGAGTGGAAAGGTAGGAAGGGGCTGGTGACAAATGGCTTTACTGTATGAAAGTATGTCTAACTTTTACAATTATTATTTTTAAAAATTAATTGTACTAATGACTTCAAGCACTGTAATTTGAAAATTGGAGCTACTTTTTAAAAATAAAAAGCTCTTGCTCTTAAAAAAAGGATTTTTAAAACTTTTTTATATTTTTTTTTACTAATTACATGTAAAAAAAGGAGGATTTTTATATTTGATCATAAAGATAATAGGGAACCACTGGAATTTATGGAATAGGGAAGTATATGATCAACCCTGTGTTTTAGGGAGTTCAATTTTACAACTGAGTGGAGAGTGGATTGGAGTGGGGAGAGATTTGAGTAAAGGAGACCTAGCCAGCAGGCTAATTCAATTGTCTGGGCATGAAGTGATAAGTCCCTCCATCAGTGTTGGATCAGTGTCAGAGAAGAGAAAGGGGATTAAATAAGAAATGCTATGAAAATAACATTGGAAGAACATGGCAACAAATTGGATATGGGAGGAAGGAAGAGCAACAAGTTGAGAATGATATCTTGAGTAGAGGATGTAAATCTGGGAGATTGGGAGAATGGTAGTTTCCTCAATAGTAAATAGGAAAGTTGGGAAGAAGAGAGAGCTTTGGGGGAAAGGTAATGAGTTTAATTTTGGATGTGTTGTATTAAGGGCATCCACGACATGTTCAACTGGGTATTGGAAACATGAGGATAGAGGTCAAAAGAAAGATTAGGACTGAATCAGTAGATGTGCAAGTCATCTGCTTAGAGATGGAAACTGAATCCAATGGAGCTGATTAGATCTTCCTGTGAGTGAAATAGTATAGAGAAGAGGGCCCTGGACAAAGCCTATGGAGAATCCTACAGTTGGTAGGTGTGACATGCATGAAGACCCAATAAAAGAAAGAGAGGAGGAGGCAGCTGGGTAGCTCAGTGGATTGAGAGTCAGGCCTAGAGACAGGAGGACCTAGGTTCAAATCCAGCCTCAGACACTTCCCAGCTGTGTGACCCTGGGCAAGTCACTTGACCCCATTGCCCACCCTTATCACTCTTCCACCTAGGAGCCAATATACAGAAGTTAAGGGTTTTAAAAAAGAAAAGAAGAGAAAGAAGAGAAAGAGAGGACTGGTTAGCTATGTAGGAGAACCAGAAGAGAACAGTGTCACAAAAATCTAAAAGAAAATAGTATTAAGGAGAGTGCTTAACAGTGTTAAAGTCTGCAGAGGGATCAAGAAGAATGAAGTTTGAGAAAAGGCTATTAAATCTAGCAATTAAGAAGAGATCCCTTGTAACTCTGGAGAGGGGGATTTCAGTTGAATGAACTAAAATTGCAGCTCACTTGAATGATGAAGTCAGAAACCAAATTACCAATAGTTAAAAAAGAGAGTGAGAGGCACCTATTAGACAGCTTTCATAAGGAGTTTAACTACAAAAGGAAGGAGAGATAAAGGATAATAGCTAGTGGAGATGGATTAAGTGAGGATGGGAAGAGATACATGATCATGGTCATGAGCAGTGAGGAAAAAAATTCTTTTATCATGCATTTATTTTGCCTCCTAACTTCCCTGGCTTCCTTCATTTCCCAGGCTGTTTGTACATATTTATTTGCACGTTGTCTCATCATTAAGACTGTGAGGTTCTCAAGGGCTAGGACTGCTTTTGGACTTTCTTTATACCCCCAGTGCTTGACACAGTAGTTGGCACCTAGTGGGCCCTTTAAAATGTTTATTGAATTGATTTCCAAAAGCAAGTTCAGTAAGCTTCCATGAAAACTGACAATAATATAATATGCTCTAAAGATCAGGTCTTCATTGTCTAATCCTCCCATTATATGAGTAAATACAAAATATATACAAAGTAAATACAATATCATTTCAGTACAGTTGGGAGGAATAAAGGGGGTAAGTACTGGCAACCTTTCCTGCTCCCCACCCCATCTCCTCCAGCTACTGTAGAGTTCCCCATCCAAGAAATAAGCTTATTGTTCAAGTCTTGGAAATGGCTTAGCATTGTGAGCATTGTGTGTAGGGGATGATTTCTGGATGTCTAATGTTTCCAACATACTATACTGTCTTAAATCCACCTAGGCCAGTGGTTCCCAAACTTTTTTGACCTACCGCCCCCTTTCCAGAAAAAAATATTACTTAGCCCCCTGGAAATTAATTTTTAAAAAAATTTTAATAGCAACTAATAGGAAAGATAAATGCACCTGTGGCCATCACAGCTTTCCTGGATCGCTGCAGCACCCACCAGGGGGTGGTAGTGCCCACTTTGGGAATCACTGACCTAGACCCTTTTGATGATTCTATCACCAACACTAGGCTAATCTCAAGAGAAATAATATTAACTAGAGAATTAAAAAAAACAAACAAACAAAACTAACAATAAACAAAACAAAACAAAAACCTAAACAAAATGAAACTAAAACACTATAATCTCCACCAGTCAGGTTCTCTGTCCCAATTTTACATGACTATAGAAAAGGATTTTGGACATATTTTATTCCTGATATTTTTTCCTAAGTGAAGCAAATTATCTCTACTAGGAGACAAAGAACATCTTCTTCCTGTCATTTCAGTGTATGAAATCTAGCAAACTATTATTAAAGATCTAGGGTATGCTTGTCATACAATCCAACAAATGACACAAATGATGTGTCTGCTATGGATAAGAATTTATCAGTGGATCTGAACAAGCCATGATGGGCAGACAAAGATGGATTGTGATCTGCAACACTCCAAAAAATACCTACAATAGCAAGACATTGTACTAAGACAAGAGGGATGCAAAGAGAGAGAGAGAGAGAGAGAGAGAGAGAGAGAGAGAGAGAGAGAGAGAGAGAGAGAGAGAGAGAGAGAGAGAGAGAAACAGTTCCTGTCTTTAACGCATTTATTTGTAAATATAATGGATAAATGTGCTATACTGTGAGGAGGAGATCAGTAACATATAGGGATAGGTGGTGGTTAGAAAAAATTTCTCCTAAGATATGGCACCCAAGTTGAGTTTTGAAGGAAGCTAAGCATTCCAAGGCAGCTAGAAGGAGCCAGCTGGGTGACTCAGAGGATAGAACACTGGACCTGAAGTCAGGAAGACATGAGTTCAAATTTAACCTCAGATACTCACTAGCTGTGTAACTCTGGGCAGATCATTTAACCTCTGCCTTAATTCTATGGAGAAGAAAATGGCAAAATCACTAGTAGCTTTGTCAAGAAAATCTCATTCTGGGTCACAAAGATTTGGACGGGTCTGAACAACAAGGATTCAAAGAGAGTTGAAGGTGAGGTTGGAATACATACCAGGCAAGGGAGATAGTTTAGGTAAAGGTTTAGAATTGAGAGATGGAATATCAAGTCTGAAAACACCTATCAGGCTACTTTGGGTGGACTGTAAAATGCACAAGCTGGTAATGTGACATTTGGAAAGGTAAACTGGAGATAGATTGTGAAAGATTTCAAAGGTAAAACTGAGGATTTTCTATTTCATTTTAGAGGTGAGACATTGAAGATTTTTGAGCATGAAGAGTGACCTCTTTAGATATGAGGTTTAGAAAAGACTTCAGAAAGTACAGTAGATAGATTGCAGAGGAGTACTTGAGATAAGCAAACCAATTAGGAAATTGTTGCAATAATTTTAAAGAGAGTGGATGAGGGCCTGAACTACAGAGATAATTTTGATTGGAGAAATCAGTTATATACATTTATAGGGTACTCTAAGATGGGTAGTGCATGTATTAAGTTATAGTAAAAGGAGGTACTACTATCTATTAGATGTATATGTAGATGGAGTACAGAGGATAGGATGACACTTCTCCTTTATAGCAGTTGCCCAGGCAGGATCCTTTAGGTCAATGTATATTATCCCTTCAGGACCCACCTGGGGTTAATTGATATTAATTATTGGGCTCTTCAGCTGGATAACATTGGTAATCTGCCTGATTCCCTTCCCAAATAAACTTTGAATAATCAATTCTGGAAGGTACTTTAAAACCTTAAATATATTTGGCACAAAAGGATAATGGTATGGGATAGAGGTATTGGGAGACCCTACTTTAAACTGATAATAATAAATCTCTAACTGCAGGCAAAATAAAGGAATCAAGATGATAGCTTCTCTCTGGTACAGCCTGGCCAGGGCTACACCAGCGTAAGCAAACGGCTGTGTAATCTTCAGTAAATCTTAAGCCTAATCAGTTGAGATATCCACCCTTTATAGGGTACTCCAAGATGGGTAGTGCATGTATTATTATTCCCCATTTACAAAGGAAAGGCACTGAGGCATAGTAGATGGAGCTGGCCTCAGATACTGGAAAGCAAGGGTTCCAGTGTTGCCTCTGACATCTTGAGTGACAATCACCCTTCCAATTTTCTTGGGGCAGTTATGTGGTGCAAGAGATAAAGAGTCATGGGTCTAGAGTCAGGAAGGCCAAGATCAAAATCAGTCTCTGACTTGTTTTTGTTTTAAAAAAAACTTACTTTCTATTTTAGTAACAAGTCTAAGACAGAAAGGCAAGAGTTTAGGCAATGGGGGTTAAGTGACTTGCCCAGCTAAGAAGTAGCTGAGGCCTCATTTGAATCCAGGTTCTCTTATCTATACCAGGCCTGGCTCAGCATTCCTTGTGTCACTCACTCTGATATGTATTAACTGAGATCCTGGGCAATCTGAATTTGTTTATCTATAAAAAAAGGATAAAATAATATCTTCTTCCCAGGGTTGTAGTGAGGAACAAATGAGATAATTAAGTGCTTAGCATAATGCCAGGTACATGGTAAGCATTTTATAAACGTTATCTAGCTATTATTATTAAGAGTCTCAGAAGAGAGATTGCAAGTGAAAATTTCATCCTTCCCTGGTCCAATCTTTATCTTTATTCACAGATATAGAAACTCGGATTCAGAAAGGGACCCATGAAGATCAAATGTGACCTTGGAAAACACTTCTCAAAACCTTATTAAGAGTTCAATAAATGTGAGGACCTCATACTTGGCAATTTTAACTCCTTTTCTGCACAGGCAGGCCCCCACTCCTCCAAGGCAATTTTCTTCCGCAGAATCTAAAGTTAATGGAAAAAGCGAGGCTGCTTTATTAGTTGGTAGTCCGAGGGTTGTTTCATGTCGAAAAGAGAGTATTTCATGGCCAGGTGAGCACGGTTAGAAGGAAGCCGGGCGGTGCTTCAAGGAGAAATAAAAAGCATGGAACGCAGCTTCCCCTATCAGTTTAAAAGGAGAAGCGAGCACCGCGAGCCTTACAGGCACTAAGTACGAGCGCGGCCCCGCCCCAGCCTCGCCCCGGGCTACGGGGCCCCGGCTTCCCTCCGCGTGGATGCACCATCCCGAGATCTCGCGGGGGGATGCCAACACCACAGGCTTCCCAGGGGAATTCTTTTTAGGGACGGGAGGAGGAAGTTGGGAAACCTCCTCGTGGGGGAAGCCGGCGGCAGGGCCCTTGCCTATGTAGGGGAAGTCTTGCCAGGACCAGCCTCACCTTAGCTACCGCAGGCACGCGCGCTCGCCCGCCCCAGCGTTCCCGCGCCCGGCCCCCTGCCCCGCCCCTATCTTGGCTCGCGGGAAGGGAGGGAGGAGAAGGGGAGGAGCAAGGATGCCGAGGCCAGGAGAGGCGAGCGCAGGGTTGGGAGTGGAGGGAGGAGGAAAGGAAGCGGAGGGCGGGGGAGAGGGGAAGGGGGCTCTCGCGCGATTGGGCGAGGTTTCCGGTGTTGTGACTGAAGCCCGTCAATATGGCGGCGAGTGTCCGCGGCCGCTCACTGAAGCACCTCAGGATACGAGGTAACTCTCCT
Organism: Gracilinanus agilis; assembly: GCF_016433145.1. Lineage (NCBI taxonomy): Eukaryota > Metazoa > Chordata > Mammalia > Didelphimorphia > Didelphidae > Gracilinanus > Gracilinanus agilis. The sequence goes on from NC_058130.1 coordinate 379,045,776, forward strand.
CTAGCCTTTCCCCTCTCCGCTCCCTGTGCTCCACCCTCTCGGGGTCGTCTCTCCCCCTCCCATACTCCGGGGCTGCAGGGAAGGCTTGGGGACCGGGCCCAGAGCTCCGGCTGTGGCCGGAGCGGCCGCCGGCCTGCCAGTCCTAACTGGGTCTGTCTGTGTTTCGCGCAGGGCGGAATGACAGCGGCGAGGAGAACGTCCCGCTGGATCTCACCCGAGGTAACTAACGGCGTCGGAAGCTGGACGCGGGCGGGGGCGCGTGGTCTCAGGGCTGGGTCCCTCCCCGGGGGTAGGGGCGGGGGCCAGGTCCGACTGGCCGGCGGGCGGCCTGCAGGGACTCGGGCCCTGGGACTGTCCTGCCAGACCCATCCCCCTTCTCTCCGTCTGTTCTCCCCTAGTTGCCCCTATTAGTTCTCCTTCCCCTCCCCTCCAGGCTTCACACAGTCCTGGGTGGCCGAGAGCGAACGGAGAACACGAAGTCCAGTTTGTTTGGTTAATGAGGACTTAGAGGAGGGAAAGGATATGCCCTGTCCAGGAGCCTTGTGCACTTGTGTGTGTGTGTGTGTGTGTGTGTGTGTGTGTGTGTGTGTATGTATGTGTATTTAGGTTGCAAGAGGATGTCTGGGGAAGAGCGACCACATCCTGCCCTCCACCTCCCCAGCCCTTCTTGCAGAATGCGTGATTTGCTTCTATTATTCACCACTTCGGATCGATATATTTTTCTGTGGCGAGCCTAAGAACTGACTAGTTACTGCGAGGTGTCTGGTACAGCTGGATCCCCCTCCCACACACACTCCCCACTTCTCCCCCTTTCTCCGGCTGCCGGGAGTGTAGTTGGCAGAGACCGCCCCCTCACCCTGCTGCAGGTTCATTGTTTACCGTCGGCTGCAGCTATGAAGGTTTGTTTACACCGTCTGAACTGGTAAAAAAAACCTCAGCTATATTTTTAAAAGACCTACCCTTGCCCAACATTCCTTCCATCCGTGGCTATGTTGGAATGCGTTCACCACACGACGCTTTAAGATTTATTAATTGTAGAAACGATTTTGGAGGGGGTGGGGCTCGGTAATCTTGATTTCGTCTGCTGGTTCAGACAAGGACTAGTGAACTTAGACTTTTTCCTATAGTGTAATCATGATCATCGAGTCCCAGAAAAAAACTTTGAAGTTTAAATCTACAGAACTATATAAAGGATACAACTTTAGTTTCAGTTTTGCTGTTTTGATATTTAGAAGTCTAAGATAGATTCTATACAATAGTTTATTGCTTGATGCCCATTGAGGCTATTTCTGACTTTAAAGGGCAATAAGAATAACAGTCTTTAATATTTTAATATTCCTTTCAAATCTTTTTTTTTTTAAACCCTTAACTTCTGTGTATTGGCTCATAGGCGGAAGAGTGGTAAGGGTGGGGCAATGGGGGTCAAGTGACTTGCCCAGGGTCACACAGCTGGGAAATGTCTGAGGCTGGATTTGAACCTAGGACCTCCTGTCTCTAGGCCTGACTCTCAATCCACTGAGCTACCCAGCTGCCCTCCTTTCAAATCTTGACAGCTGTTAATGATGAGGGCTGAGCTGTCATGTACCTATCTAGCTACAATAGAACTATCTTGCAGTTAATGCTTTATTCTTTGAGTCTAAGGATTTGGATTCAAAAGAACTATATGTTTCAAGTAGAAGAATTTTTCAAGTAAAATGATTTAGTCTTTTAAGTGTTAGAAGCAGGAATTAGTTTACTGCCTAAGTGGAAAAAATTACACTTTTTAGTAAAATATTGGGCATCAAAATATAAAACTTTTATAAAACTTTTTTGGCTTTCGAACATAATGAAAATATACAAGACCCTGAGTTGCAATAAATGGGAGAATATAGTGAAATAAAAAAAGTATTTTTTTGAAACTCGGAATGTTTAGTTTATTAGTAATTTAATTTATCTCTGAGCAGATTTTTTAGAGACAAAATTCGTTAAACTCCAAATGGAATTTGTGCCTTAAAATCGGTTTAGTAGCTAGTTAATATGTAAAGTTGATTATAGTGGGTTAACTGAGATACTCTGTACATGGTTGATGACTGAATCTTTGGGGTATGGCTAGTGACCTGCAAATCGAATGTTTTACTTTGAATTCAGTTTGGCTTGATCTACTAAGATTTATCTTTTTATGTATTAGATCTAGGTTTTTAAGCATCATATATGTTTTTTCCTGGCAAGCATTTGTTGAATGCCTCTTATCATGTCAACCTAATAAGCATTTAAATACTTATTATGTACCTGGACATGCTAAGGGCTGGAAATATAAATAAAATAAGCTTATATTTCTCAAAAAGCTTACATTGTAATGGAGGGAAGACTAGTAGTATAAAAGGAGGCTGAAAAGTAGGGAGGGGAGGTAGATGGGGGAGGTTTGTAGGAATAAAGAATGGGAAATGGGAAGATGGGCTAAAGGGCTAAGTAAAAATAGTGAAGAAGTAAGCATCCTGGGTTATGCAAGTATTGTTTACAAAGAGTATTGTTTTATTTTGGGGATAATACAAAATAAATAGATGTCCATCTCCTAAAGGACTTTAGTTAGAATAAAATGTACACATAAGAATAAATGGGGAGCAGCTGGGTAGCTCAATGGATTGAGAGTCAGACCTAGAGACAGGAGGTCCCAAGTTCAAATCTGGCCTCAGATACTTCCCAGCTGTGTGACCCTGAGCAGGTCACTTTTGACCCCCATTGCCCACCCTTACCACTCTTCCACCTATGAGCCAATACACAGAAGTTAAGGGTTTAAAAAAAAAAAAAGAATAAATGGAAACTAATTTTTAAAAAACAATGTGTAATTGAACATACTCTATTACAAAGGAGCTTGGCTTAAGCAATTTGATAAGATTTATTGGCACTTTTGTGATGAAAATATTTTTAAAACTAAGTCAAAGAATCATTGGGGTAGAACTGTGATTGATTGGTTAAAGAAGATTTGTGGACCCAATGTTAAGAAAGTAAGTTAGGAATTATATTTTTGTAGTGACCTAAACCTTTCCTATCTGAGTCAAAAAAACCAGTAGAACAATCTAGTTAGCTGCATCAGCTGTATATGAAATGGATATTGCGTGAAAGCATTTATTTGTGTATATTTTACTTGAAATAATTTGCCTCCATGAAATGGGTTATGGTTAATGTGATTTTATTACATATACATTTTAGTAATTTTAGTACACATTCATTATATAAAACCATAATTGTGTAAACTGCATTTAAGAAAGAGAAGGGGAAGAACTTGGATTATTATGTGCCTAACACTAAGAAATTTTGTTACTGAGATTGAATTTGAGATTTCTTTTTTAGCCAATTAGACATAACTGAAAGATGTAGTGTTCTCTACAGTTTGTAAGGTGATGTACATACTTTATCTCGTTTGAATCCTGCAAGATAGGTGCTATTTTTATTATTCCCATTTTACAGATGAGGAAACTGAAACTTAGAGAGGATAAGTGACTTGACTAGGGTCACAAAGCCTAGTAAGTATCTTAAGTTGGGATTTGAACTCAGATACTTCTGATTCAACACAATTTCCACTAGGTGGTGGTGGTATTTAGTCATTTTCAGTTGGGTGTCCAACTCTTCATGATCCTATTTGGGGTTTTCTTGACAAAAAAGGTGGAGTAGTTTGCCGTGTACTTCTCCAGCTTATTTACAGATGAGGAACTGGGGCAAACTGGGCTAAAATAGCTTGCCCAAGATCACAAAACTAGTAATTTTCTGAGACCATTTTTGAATTTAGGGAAATGAATCTTCTTGATTTCAAACTTGGGATTCTATCCATTGTAACACCTAACTGCTCTTTAAGTACATTGCTTCACTGGTCATCTAAAATATATTACTCCATAAATATAATGAGGGGAAAAGTAATTCATGTACACTAAAGGTACATGTGAAAAAGAACAAATTGTACTTGGAGGAAAATGTGATATTTTGTTTGCAGTTCATTAAATTATTGCCTTGACCATTTAAGAGGGTAGGAAACATGTCTTTTACTTTGCCTATCATCCTACTTTCCCCAGTATCTGGTATAATGCTTCTCACATATTGGATAATACCTTAGAGCCATGCTGGCGAACCTATGGAATGTGTACCAGAGCGGGCTGTCCCCCTCCCCCTCTTCATGTGGGCAGGAGGACATTTCTCACATCACCCGCCCCTCTGCCCAACAGCTGAATAGGAGCACTTCCGCCCTCCTCTGCCTGGGGTAAGGGGGCAGCTCACATGAGGTGTGAGGGTTGCTCTTTGGGCACTTGTTCTTTAAAAGGTTCACCATCACTGCCTTGGAGCATTCACTAAGTATCTGTTGATTGAGTCAACAGAGGTGAGTTGAAATTGTAATAGACATTATTATAATTATTATAATAGAAAATATTTCTGTTTTCTGAGAGGCAGTTTTGCATAGTGGATAGAGCTGGCTGTGTTCAAATCCTGATACATACTAGCTGTTGGATCCATGGAAGTTCACTTAGTCTCTCAGTGCCCTTAGCCACTTTACAAGATGGTAGGAATTTTTTCTTTGGGAGTTTTCTATACTATTGAAATCATGCTGTAACCGCTATCCTTTTCCTATCTATTGTCAAATCTTTCCCCTTTTTTTTTAACCTTTACTTTCTGTTTTAGTAACAACTTTAGGATGGAAGGATTAGGACTGGACAAGTGGGGTTAAAGTGACTTACCCAGGGTCACACAGCTAGGATGTATCTGAAGCTAGATTGGAACCCAGGTCTTCCTGACTCTTAAGGCTGGTGCTTTATCCACTGTGCCACCTAACTGCCCAATATTGTCAAATCTTGCCATTCTATGTAATTATTTAATGGACTTCCCAGGCTCTTACTATGAATGGCATTAAATTTAATTATAGCTTTGTTAATATCTCATTTGCATCTATTTTTCATGCATTCAGATCCAAATAACCTAACTACTCATTTCTATTTCAGGGATCTTTTTAGAAGACAAATTTTAATCCAGGGGTTCATGAACTTGTAAAAGATTGATGGGATCCATAAACTTTAATTTTTTTTGATAACTATATCAATATTGTTAACATCTTTTGTAATCCTAAATTTTTCATGCATTTAAAAGATTAATATAAGAAAGGTGAAAGATTTCACTGATTGCTAAAAGAAGTCCACAAAAATGTATCTCTGCTTTAATGTTGGTTTGAGTGTCTTTTCTGACATGATGAATTGAAGATAAATAGAATAGGAAATCTAAGCTATTCAGTTCCTTTTGAGTCAAACCTTAGCGTATAACAGTATTACTTTGCAGTGAATTCGTGGAGTATTAGACATCTCTAATTGTTAAATATAAACTAGATTCCAAAACAAAAAAATTTTTTTGATCACATATTCTTTCTCTTTCTTTCTTTCTTTCTTTCTTTCTTTCTTTCTTTCTTTCTTTCTTTCTTTCTTTCTTTCTTTCTTT